>NC_058132.1:26322112-26349627 GCF_016433145.1 Gracilinanus agilis
TCTCCCCTCCCCATCCGTCTGCCTGCTGTAAGATAAACCCTCCGAGTTAACATCTGGCTATCCTCTGGGCTGCTATTTGCCCCCACGTGCCACTGAGGCACTGGTCACTGCAAGGTTAGGTTATGCAGGGAGATACTGTGCGGTGATTTTTCAGAACTGTTGATTGGTTTCATTTGCACTGCTAATGGCTATCAGGTTCCTTCCTAAGGGAAGTGGGGCTTAAACGATTAAGATAAACACTTGGGAAGCACCTACTATATCCACCGGGCACCTAGGTGCTGGGGACACAAATGCCAAAAGGAAAAAGGAGCCATGCTGCTTAGAAGCTCACTGTTCTATAGTTTGGGCTTCATTGTTGACTTGTACCTGGTTAGTGCTTTTATCTCTTCTGTTCCTCTGGTGGTTGTGTTAATGCATAACAAGTTGCCAAGTAGAGAGTCAGTCATCTATTACAAAATGTTCATGTCCTGGGACAGCTGGGAGGCTCAGTGGATTAAGAGCCAAGCCAAAAGATGGGAGGTTCTGGATTAAAATCTGACTTTGGACACTTTATAGCTGTGTGATCCTGGGCAAGTCACTTAACTGCCATTGCCTCGCCCTTGCTACTCTTCTCCCTTGGAACCAATACACAGAACTGATTCCAAGATGGAAGATATGGGTTTAAAAAAAAGTTCATATCCTCGTGCTGTTGCTTGATGACATTCATTGTGTTTTGGGACAAAACTTATTATCCGGTGGCACACTGTAGTTAGGTTGTGCTGTTGTATGGTGCAGTCACCTGCTATATTATTTCATGCTCTGCCTCCTTGTCTAGGGTGGTGTTGGGTTGCGTGAATCACTGTATTGTTCTGGGCCAGAGAGTGGGGAGGAAAGCCAGGAAATCATCCCATGGACAATGGCAGAGATCTAAGAGTAGTCCCGGGCTTCTTTCATTTGGCTGCTACGATTCCTCTAGCTACCATCACCCTACCCTACCCCCACACTTCTCTAATCACCCTCTGACTTTGGACCCTCCCAACACTGCTCCCCAAAGATGTCTTGTCTTCTTGCTCTACCTGGTTTCTCTTAACTTCCTCAGAACCAGAGAAGGGGTAATTTAAAGCTCCCATATTCATTTTAGAGAAAGAGGATAAAAGGTACAAATTTACTGAAGGGAGCCTAGAACCTAGAATGTCAAGAGCCAGGAGGGAACTTAGAATATAGAATATCAGAGCTGGGGAGGGGGACTTAAATTATAAAGTGTCAGAGCTGGAAGGGTCATTAGAACAGAGTCTCTACGGGAAGAAGAAAGGGTCCTTAGAACATGAAAGGGATATTAGGACATCAGATGTCACTTCCCCCAGCAGCCCTGCTGACCTTCAGGTATCTCTGGCCCCCAGGTGCCCCTTTCGATCCCACCTTCGTGCTCAGCCGCTCCGTATCCAACATCATCTGCTCAGTCGTCTTCGGTAGCCGCTTTGACTATGAGGATGAGCGTCTGCTCAAGCTTGTCCATCTCATCAATGAAAACTTTAAAATCATGAGCAGCCCCTGGGGAGAGGTGAGCCTGGGAAGGGACAGCTGGGAGGGGAGGGAGTAGAGGAAGCCTGCAGAGGCCATTGAGGGTTGCTAGGGGACCCAGAGGACAGAGGGACAAAGGGGATGGGAAGGTAGGTCCCTCTCTAAACTGAAATCTTTCCCTCCTCCCCACCCAGATATACAACATCTTCCCTGGTCTCCTACAATGGATCCCGGGCCCCCACCGCAGCCTCTTTCAGAACTTTGGGAGCATGAAGACCCTCATCGACCGCATCATCCATGAGCACCAGACCAACCTAGACTCTACCAGCCCTTCTGACTTTATTGACTGCTTTCTTATCAAGATGGCTGAGGTAAGGCCTTCTTCTCTACATCCTCTTCCCAACTCCTTCAGGGTTCCTAGAAGGACTTCCAGGGTCCTCCCACATCCAATCCCTACGAAGTCTATGATTCTGTACCTCTAAGAGACTCGGGTGATCCAATTCTCTATGAACCAGCTGGCTAAGAACCCCCAATTCCCTCATTTTAAGAACCTAATATTCTATGATTTTAAGCAGAGTTATAAGGAAGAATGTTTCCACCTGACACAAGTCACTTTCAAGGGCAAGAGGCATGGCATTTTCGGTGGTGGCTGGGGTCAGGTGGGGCTAGAGGGGAGACACACTAGCAGACTACCTAGTAGTCGTTAGTTTAAATGTTCTTGCTAAGCACTAACTACTCTTATTCCCATGCTTCTGAAAGGTTGAAAGTGTCAGGCACCCTCTAAATTCAGCACCCTAGGGAAGAGCTCCAGTCACCATACCCTGGTAACAGCCTCTTGGTCTAAGACTAATATTCAATGGTTCTGAGTTTCCCTGCTTCTAAAAGTCAAAGATTTGAAGAGTCTAACATACTATGAGCCTAAGACTCTGTAAGTCCAGAATTCTATGGGTCTAAGTTTCTATGAGCTTAAAGAATTTCAAACTCTTATTAATTTTAAGTACCTGCCATTCTGTTGGACAGCTGGGTGGCACAGTGGATAGAGCACCGTGCCCTGAGTCAGGAAGACGAGTTCAAACCCAATTCCAGACATCTTCTAGCTATATAACTTTGGCCAAATCGCTTCACCCTATTTGCCTCAGTTTCCTCATCTGTCCAATGAGCTGGAGAAGGAAATGGCAAACTGCTCTAGTATCTTTGCCAAGAAGACCCCGAAGGGGGTCATGGAGAATCTGAAATGACTAAACAACAAAAACAATCCTGTTATTCCATAAATCTGGGTACCTGGGACCTTTTCTCCCAGAGTCAGGGAAGTATACCAATTCTTCACCTGTCCTTTCCTTTACTTCAGCACTCTCCATCCCCAAATGCAATGCCTCCCTTTACTCATCTGAAAAATTAGGGATTGGATTCAATTTCTAAGATTCCTTCTAGCTCTGCCATTTGACATCTATCAAAGAATCAGAGAATGTAGGATTCAAGGATAAGGAAGGATGCCTTGGGTGTAGGAAAAGTGGTCCATGAAGCCAGTAAAGAAGAAGACAAGAAGGTTACCATGATGAGAACATGGCGGAGGGAGCAGAGTTTGGCTGGCCCTACCGTAGAGGGATCCCAAACCTTTCCCTCTCTCCCCTGCTCCTCCACCAAGTGATAATGATGTGAAACATAGAAATCATAAAAGATTTAGCACTGAAAGAGACTTTTGAGTTTCAACCAGTCAACTCCAACCCCTTCCTTTTCAGATAAGGAAACTGAGACCCAGAGGAAAAGACCTGACTTGTCTGAGGTCACAGGGGCAGTAAGCAGAATTCAAACCCAAGTCCTCTGATTCAACTCATTTCAATTAAGCAAGCATTTATTAAATGCCTGCCAATGGCTAACTAATAGCAGGCACCGTAAGAAATGCAAGATCAAAAAATGAGGCAATCTCTGCCTTCAAGGGGGGATCATTCTGTGAAAGGAGATGGTGTCTCCAGTGGTTTTCTTGACCAGTTCTTTGGGATTGGGACAGACCCTTAGGCCTATACAAAGTGAATGCCAAATAAGGGAAGCATTAACTGGGGACTTTGGGAAAAGCCTCCTTGGAGTTAGCCCTGGCACTTGGCACTGAGGGCAGGAGGAGCTAGGGTCCAAGGTGGAAGGAGTGAGAAGGGAGAGCACTCCGGGAGTGTCAGGCAGACAAACAGCCCCTTCAAAGGCACTTAAAGTTAATTCATGAACATGAAATCAACCCAGTCCCTTTATTTAATCCCACTTCATCCAGGGGCAGCTTCCCCTTCCGCAACCCCCTTCCCTGTCTGTTGTCTGACTTGTATACTTGGCCATATCCCATCCCCAACCTCCAGTCCCTCAAAGGTCCTTTCTAAAGTCTGATTGGCCCAGAGGGCAGATGGCCAGTTGGTCCCGGACCCAGAGTGCTGTGGTTAAAAGGCCTGGCAGAAGTGGCAGGGAGCTGGGATGGGGGTGGGGTGGAGAGCCCGTTCTCATTCCTGGGCCAATGAGAGAGGTGGGAGGGTGAGACAGCCTGGGCAGTGTGCTTGACCCTGGTCTGGCAAGGAGGAAGGAATGAGGAGGGGAGAGGATGTCAAGCCTGTCATTTCTTTAGCCAGGGCCAGGGAGGTGGAAAGAGACAGGGACAGACAGAGACAGAGACAGAGAGACAGGAACAGAGACAGAGACAGAGAGACAGGAACAGAGACAGAGACAGGAAGAGAAACAGAGACAGAGACAGAAAGGACAAGAAGAAGAACCTGAGAAAACCAGCTGGCCAGTCCCTCCCAGCAGGGCTTTGTCCAGGACTTCCATATCTGCCTCCACTCCCACCCCAGCTGGAAGAAGGGATGGGGTCCCCTTTTCTTCATGCTACCTCACCCATCCATGAGGAGGGAAGGACCTGGGCTGGATGAAGGAGGAGATGCGTGGCTTGGGTCCTGCGGAGTGGGGGTGGCTCAGCCCTTCTCTGTCCCCAGGAAGCCAAGAGCCCACACAGCTACTTCCACATGGAGACGCTGGTGAAGACAACGTTCATCCTCATCTTCGGTGGCACAGAGACAGTGGGCACAACACTGCGCCACAGCTTCCTACTTCTCATGAAGTATCCTCAGATTCAGGGTGCGCTCCCGCCTTCCCAGGCACACCCTTCCCCGCCTGCTCACTGGCCATGCCCATGTCCCGCGCCTCCCCAGACACCCCTTCTCTGTGTTCCCAGATGGTCCAGTCCCCTGCCTCCAGCCCTAGACCAGAAGAGGGGAGGGAAGGGGGGAGCCTGGTCTTGGGGGGAGGGGGGACAGAAGGGCTGGAGGGGAGGGGCCATGGCTTACTGGTGCCTCCCGCAGCCCGGGTACAGGAGGAGATTGACCGCGTGGTGGGGCGGGGGCGGCGGCCCACCCTGGAGGACCGCTCGTCTATGTCCTACACGGACGCCGTCATCCATGAGGTGCAGCGCTTTGCGGACATCATCCCCATGAACTTGCCGCACCGGCTTACCCGCGACACACTCTTTCGAGGCTTCCTGCTGCCCCAGGTAGGACTCCATCCCGAGTCCTCTTCCCGACCCAGGAGTTTGAGACCCCTCTCCGCCCCTCCCCACACCATCCTATCCCTTCCCCCACCTTTATTTCTGCCCCTCCCCATGAGACAAGACTTTTTGAGCCGTCTGTGCCCCCCCTTTCTTCTCCCCTAATTCCCAAACCCAAACCCCAGACTTCCTTCCCTGAAGCCCTAAATGGGATTCAATATAACAGCTATCACTCGGGACTCACATCCTGGCAAACCCCAAGCCCCCATGCCAATCCATGGAGGAGCAAGCGTTTATTAAGCAGGTACTTGCCCACTCTGTGCCAGGCCCAGTGCCCAGCGCTGGAAATACCAAGAGAAAAATGAAAAGCTACTCAACTAGCCCCTAACCCTCCCATCACCTAACACTGCCTGCCCTACCTAAGCCTCACCCATCCTGGTCCTGGAGGGTTCCCGCTTCCCCTCCACCATGGAGAGGGACCCAAGCGTTCTAGCTCCTAGCCTTTCTTCCTCCCTCCCCCCACTTCCAGGGCACTGATATCATCACCCTCCTCAACACGGTTCACTACGACCCCAGTCAGTTCAAGACACCTAATGAGTTCAACCCTGCCCACTTCCTGGACTCCAAGGAGGAATTCAAGAAGAGCCCAGCCTTCATGCCCTTCTCTGCTGGTGCGTCCTCCCCCAAGCCTCCACGGTGAAATGCAAAGAGCGCTGGATTTAGTGAGAGTCCCTGAGTTCAAATCTCTGTTCTCCCCCTTACAACCTGTGCGCCCTGGGGGAAGTCGCTTCACTTTGGCAGACCTCAGTTCCCTCATCTGTAAAAATAAGGGAGTTAGAAGCCCCTCTCCTTTCTCAGCCGATGATCATGTATGATGCCAGCCACGTTCAGCCTCTCCCTTCCTGCAGGTCGACGTCTGTGCCTAGGGGAGCCCCTGGCCCGCATGGAGCTGTTCCTTTATCTCACTGGGATTCTGCAGAACTTCACACTACAGCCGCTGTGCTCCCCGGAGGAGATTGACTTGACTCCCCTCAGCTCTGGCTTGGGCAATGTGCCTAGACCTTTCCAGCTCCGAATGGTGCCCCGATAAGCCCAGGCTTCTAACTGGCTGGCCAGAGACCATTCACTGGTCAATCGCACACTGGCCAGAGACCACTCACTGTTCCAATGGCTCTCATTTTGGCCCTCAGCCTTGTCCCTCTCTGTTTTTCAATTTCCCCTCTTACATCCGTTAATATATCCCAGTCTGTCCCCTTCTTCAGTCTTTACCGTCCCTCGTGTGCTTCTCTCCTCAGTTTTCTTCTGTTTCTCTTACACGAACACTCTCGCCCTCTCTTCCACCTTTCTCCTTCTCCTTCTTCTCCCTCTTCCTTTCTCTCTGGCTCCGTTTGTCTGTCTCTTTCTGTCTCTCTTTCTCTCTACCTGTTATCAAGTCCCTCTTCGCATGCATATTGCCCTTCTGACCCTGGGAAAGTTATTTAACCTCCCAAGGGCCCTCAGCCAACTCTCTAAAGACCATGAGACAAAGAGCAGGTGCTGATCTGCCTTGCTAAAGGAAGTTTTCTCCACAGAGGATGAAATCCCAAGCCCTGTCAAAAAAAGAAAAGAACTAGCTGGAGAGCATCCCAAGAAAGGCAGCCCAACCAGGGAAGGGCCTCGAGATTGTGTCATATTAGGAGCAACTCACCTTATTGAGTCTGGAACAGAGAAGGCTTAGGAGTAACAAAAGAGCATTTAACTTGTGGCAGAGGGATGGCTTATTCTGTTTAGCCCTGGGGGCAGGACTCAGAGTCCCTGGTAAATGTTGCAAAGAAGTCAATTTAGACTTGACAGCAGAAGAAAAAGTCCCCGGCCCGATGGATTCACAAGTGAACTCTATCAGACATTTAAAGAACAACTAATCCCAATGCTATACAAACTATTTGACAAAATAAGCAAAGAAGGAGTCCTACCAAATTCCTTTTATGACGCAAATATGGCACCAATCCCAAAGCCAGGTAGGGCAAAAACAGAGAAAGAAAACTGTAGACTTGACCTCAGGAAAAGCTCCTCTCATCTAGAAGTGTCCACTAAGGCAAATGGGCTGCCTCCCAGATGAAGCCTCCTCCATGATGGAGGTCTTCAAGGAAGGGTGGATGACCACTTGATGGCTGACCACTTAGGAAGTATATAGGAGAAAGGGGGAAGGGAACAAGCATTAAGTACTTATGTACCAAGCACCCTTCTAAGCATTTTACAGATGTTATCTTTTATGATGCAGACAACAACCTGGGAGCTAGATGCTGTCATGATTCTCATTTTACAGTGAAGAAACTGAGGCAGAGAGCAGTTAAGTGACTTGCTTAGGGTGACATAGCTATTAATTATCTAAGGCTGGATTTTAACTCAGTTCTTTCTGACTTCAGGGCCAACGTTCTATCAACTGTATCTAGATCAGAAACTAGGTCAGGAAAGGGTTGGGCAGCACCCAAAAGCCCCTAAACCATGGATTTGAGGCAGGGCCTAGAAATTAATAGAAGCTCTGTTGAGGAAGACATTCTTTTTTATCCAAGTAGAGCTAGATGCCCATTGAAGCCCCTTCAAACCATTCTTCGTTTGCCTCTCTCTCTGCTCTGCCTTCTTAGTTTTCCATTCTCCTTTAGCACTGCACTCTTTCTCCACAGCCTCCCCTTCTCTTATTGTTCCTCTGGTTTCTTTGTTGTTTTTCAGTTTCTTTCATCTCCCTCTCTTCCTTATTCTCCCCATCTTCCTCTTTAGGCTTCCCCATTTCTTTTCTTTTTTTTTTTAAATAAAACCCTTACCTTCCATCTTGGAATCAAAACTGTGTATTAGTTCCAAGGCAGAAGAGTGGTAAGGGCTAGGCAATCGGGGTGTGACACAAATGGGGGTGTCCCACAGCTGGGAAGTGTCTGAGGCCAGATTTGAACCTAGGACCTCCCTTCTCTAGGCCTGGCTCTCAATCCACTGAGCTACCCAGCTGCCCCCAGGCTTCCCATTTCTGTCCCTCAGGTTTTCTCTGTCCTTCAACCACCTATTATCCTTGAGTTTCTCCCCCTTTATTCCCATGAGCCTTTGATAACCCTCTCTGTCTCCCCACCCTCCTCAGCTGTCCTCTGTGTCTCTTAGACCATCACTCTCTCTTTCTCAGGATGTCCCCTCTGTCCTTCAGCCTCCTCACACCCTTTCTCACTTAGACTCTACTTCTCAGTCCTTTATTCTTCTTCTTCTTTTTCTTTCAATCTCTTTGCCTCCATCCTTCCAGCTCTCTTCATATCCTTTATTTCCCCCTACTCTCTCTCCCTCAGTCTCCTCCACTCACCCTTGTCTCCCCACCTTCTCTCTATTTCTCCCTTCTCTGTCCTTTTGTTTTTCAAGATCTCCTCATCAGTCTCTCTACCCTCTTACATACTTAGTCTCTTCACTGTGATGCCTTTAAGTCTTCCTTGACCCTCTCTCCCTCAGTTTCTCCATCTCTTTTTTCAGTTTACCCTCCTCTATCCTTTGATTTGTCCCTGTTTATCCCTCATTTCTCCACCTTGTCCCTCTACCTCCCTCTCATTCTGACACCAGCCCCCTCCCCATCCTTGGCCATGGATCCCTACAGCCTGGTCAGGGCCCCAGAGCATGGACCCTAGTTTGCCAAGATCTGGGTCCAGTCCTTGCCCTGCTTTGAGCTCCCATTACTGTACCCTCTATCTTTACGCAGAGTCTGGGTCTTGTGCTGGTTCCCCTTACTCCAGGGGCTTCAGTAGCACCCGGCAATTGAGATTGGCCTTCCACAAGGACTGCTTCTTTGACTGTCTAAGAATAAACAACCCATTTCTGAATAGGTGTCTGAGAAATGGAGTGTGTGGGATCAGGGTGGAAACTAGGTCCAGAAAGGGGCTGGCCAACACCTGAAAGCCCCCAAAGCATGGATCAGAGGCAGGAGCCTAGAAATGAAGACCTATGAGCATCAATATGATAATCCTCTAACCACCTACAGAGACTCACAAACTAGAGACTGAGTCTCAGGGCTAGGAATAGAAACTCTTAAAGAGGCACAGAGACAGAGATCTCTGCCAAGACAGAAGAAAGGAGGGGCTACATGAGATGGTGGACAGAGAGCTTCCATTTATTACACATCAACTGTTAAGACTCTGGACAAATCTGGGGCAGCTGCGTGGCTCAGTGGATTGAGAGCCAAGCCTGGAGACAGGAGGCCATGGGTTCCAATCTGTCCTCAGACACTTTCTAGCTGTGTGACCCTGGACAAGTCACTGAACCCCAATTGCCTAGCCCTTTCTGCTCTTCTACCTTGGAACCAAAACATAGTATTGATTCCAAGATGGAAGGTGAGGGTTTAAAAAAAAGACACTGGTCAAATCACTTAACCTGTGCCCTCAAAGGCAAATCTCTGGGACAGTAAGTTGCAGAGCACGTGGCAATTTGTATTGGTAGATCTTCTCATGGAGAAGGTCCCTATCTCAGTGAATTCATAGATCTGAACTTAAAAAGCAAACAAACATGCATGCCCACCTACAGACAGTGACAGAGATCACCAATCATAGAATTTGAGAGTTGAAGGAGACCTCAGCGACCCTGTAATCCAGTTTGTGGCCAAAAGGACTCACCATGGAACGTTAATAAGTGTTTGCCTAGCCTCTGCCTACAGATCTCCAAAAGGAAGGAAGCTCACCCTCCTCCCAAGACTGCCCATTCCACTTTGGGACAGCTTTCATTGTTGGGAAGGGTTTCTGGTCACCAAACCTAAATTTCCACCCATTCCTGCTGGTTCTGCACTTGAGGGACATCACAGAACAAGACTAATCCTTCCTCTACATGACATACTCGGTACATACTTGAAGGCAGCCATCATGTTCCCCTCTGAGTCTTCCCTTGTCCAGGCTAACCATGCTCAGTTCAGTTCCTTTGATTTATCTTCCTACAACACAGAGATGGAGCCAGAAACATACAGGAACACAGTCAGTGATTGAAACAGAGACAGAAATAGAACCAGATCTAGACATACAAACAGATCCAACACTACACAAATCCAACAATCCCTTCATTAGACATTCCCTGGCCTCCAAAGAAAGATCCAGCCTCTGGTTTTCAGCTTTAACTTTCCTTAGCCCTGTCCATGGTCCTTTGTTCTCAGCACTGGAACTACCAGGACCTACAATAGCTGAAGGAAGAGAATATTCACATTCAGAAAGCCCATAAGGGCAGCTTGGCCAGGGAGGAGGCAATTAAAAAGAAAAACATCTCAGGGCCTAGACTAAGTGGCATCCAAACTTTTGTCTTCAACCAGAACCCAGGCCATCTCCAATCCATCTAAAATGTACAAGGACTTCTAGTTTTCGTATGGTCTCAGACAGGAATCCAATAATAACATTTAAGTGCTTACTATGAGGGGTAGCTAGGTGGATAGAGAGCCAGTTCTAGAGATGAGAGGTCCTGGGTTCAAATCTAGTCTCAGATACTTCCTAGCTGTATGATCCTGAGCAAGTCATTTGACCCCAATTGCCTAACCTTTATTGCACTTTTACCTTGGAGCCAATACTTCGTATGGATTCTAAGACTGAAAGAAAGGGTTTAAAAAAAAGTGCTCACTGTATAAAAAGACTATATTTCTCTCAGAATTCACTTGTCACCTCTCCCGACTTTGTGCCAGTTTGAGAGATCATTCCCTAAAATCTGGTCTAATTTGTTAATCCATCCTTGAGGCTCCCGGGCTCTGCAAAAGTCAATTCCAAAGCAGCCATTGTTCTATGTTCTAGTGCCCAGGAAGAGGCATAAACAATAATCCCAGTGCCCTGAGGCAATCTCAGATAAAGAGGATAGAGAATCAATTGAAATCTATTTTTAAAAAAAAACGTTAAACAGGATTGGCAGGAAAGTCAGAGGACAAGAGGACATTCCAACACCGTTGGGTGTAGTGATGGCAGAAAAATCCTTAGAAGAAGTGGTGTGGAGAGAGGTAAAAGGCAGGCTTGCTGGTGGGGACTCCAAACCTAAGTCATCAGCTCCATCTCCTTTCTCTCAGAAAAACCACCCCAGGTCCAAGATACTCCTCCTTAGGTCTGCTTCCACTTAAAACCAGAGCTCCCAAACTTTCAAAGTAACAAGTTTATTCTTATTAGGCGAAGGACACAAAGCAAAGGCATTTGATAAAGTAGAATATAATATAATAAGAAAAATACTCTTGGAAAATTCTCCCCACAAACTTGGGGCACATTCTCCCACAAATAAGCAGAGTATCAGTGGGGGAAATGGACACATATGTTGGAGTACATGTAAGGTACATGCGCCAGGGCAATGTTTAGAAGGACAATGCATGCTGCCACCACTATAGAGGCATTCTGGACTTGTCATCATTTAAATCTTGGTCAAGCCTGCACATGGGCATTTGGTGGTTTCTGGGATGTCTCCTGCTGGGCAGCAGGTTTCTGACAAGCATCTATCAAGGGTCCCGTCTCTACTGTTCCTCAATGAGCATCTTTAAAGGATAAGTCATTTTCCTATTACTTGCTACTGGTTTCTGGGCTTCATCTCTTCAGAGCCACACTTTAATCATCTCCTCCTGGGAGCTAGTAGGTCTTTAGAGATTTGGGGACATTGTATACTAGATCACAATATAATGTTGAAATCATTATAATTTCCAGCTTCAAGAAAGAACCTCAAAAATCAGTTGGGGAAAGGAGAGCAGTTAGGTGACTTCATGGATTGAGAGCTGGGCTTGGAGATAGGAGGGGTTCAAATCTGACCTCAAGCACTTCCTAGCTATATGACCCTGGGCAAGTCATTTAACCCTCATTGCCTAGCCCTTACCACTCTTCTGCCTTAGAACTAATACACAGTATTGATTCTAAGATGGAAGGAAAGGTTTTTTTTTAACCAATCTAGTCCAACTGCCTCATTTACAAAGGAGTAAACTGAGGATCAGTCATCCATTATGCTGTAGTGACTAGAAAACCTCTTTTGGATAAAGGAAACCAATTCCTCAGAGCCAACCCAAAGCCAAATCAAGAAATTAAGTTGATTTCTGGCCAGACCAGAGCACATGCCCTCAGGCTAAGATTGTTTTTCTTTCGACTGAAGATCTTGCTTCATACTTCATACTTTATCTAAACAATTGAAAGCATTCTAAGAGAGTTTCCTCTTCTCTCTTCCTCATTTTACATCCCTCAAATATCTTCTAGTATCTCTTCCTTGCCCTCATGTCCCATAAAAAGGTAGCCTTTCTCTGGCCAAGGCAAACCCTTGATCTTATCCCATTCTGTCTTCTCCAGGAGATGACCTCTTCTGTCATCCCATCTCTAATTAATTCTCAATTTTGCCTTATCTATTAGTTCCTTTCCTGACCCCTGTAAATACACTAGTATCTCCTATAGCCTGAAAAAAACAACTTCACTAAATCTGTCCATCCTTACTAGTTTTCACTTTATATCTCACCTCCCCTTTGTGGCTGAACCCCTTAAGGCTATCTAAAATGGTGCCTCCCAGAGACATATACACTGTGACACAATCGATTGACATGGACTTCTCTACTAGCAGCAATGCTATGATCCAGGACAATTCTGAGGGACTTATGAGAAAGACATCCAGAGAAAGAACTGTGGGAGTGGAATCACCAAAGAAAAACAACTGCTTGATCACATGGTTTGATGGGGATATGATTGGGGATGCAGACTTTAAACAATCACCCTAGTGCAAATATCAATAATATGGAACTAGGTCTTCAACAACAACACATGTAAAACCCAGTGGAATTGCATGATAGCTCTTGAGGTTTTCATGACGGTTCTCTCCTGGTTCTCCTCTCTGACCATGCCTTCTCAGTCCCCTGTTCTGTATTCTTATCCAGATCCACACTGACTTGGGTATCCTCCCCACACTGCATCCTGGGACCTTTTTCCTTCTTCCTCTAGATAATAATGTCATTTGGTGTGTTCATCAGCATCTATGGATTCAATTGTCATCTCTATGCAGATGATTCCCAGACCTATAAATCCATCCCTGCTCTCTCTGGAGCTCCAGTCTCACATCGTTAAACTGCCTTTTAGACATCTTGAATTATATGTTCTGAAGGCATCTCAAAATCAATGCATCCAAAACGTAGCTCATTATCTTTTCCCCAAAACACTCCTCTCTTTAGAGGCAGCTTGTGGCACGGTGGGTAGAGCGCTATGTCTGGAATTAGAAAGACCTGAGTTCAAATCCAGCCATGGACTGGAACTACCAGTTGCATGATACTAGGCAAGTCACTTAATCTTCATTTGTCTCAGCTTCCTCAACTGTAAAATGGGGATAATAACAGCCTCTACCCTGTAGGATTATTGTGAGGATCAAATGAGAGAATATTTTTATGTGTTCGGCATAGAGTTGTATGAATGTGTGTGTAGTTTACATAGTTATCTATTTATCTAATAGGCACTATATGAATGCTCTTTCCCTTCCTTTCCCTCTCCTTTGACCCCCTCTTCCAGAATGCCCTATTTCTACCAAAGGCAGCACCATGTTCCTGCTCACCCAAGGCCCCAATCTCAAGGCCATCCTAACTTCCTCGTTTGCCCTCATGCTCCCCCCACACGGCAATCTCCCCTTCTCTTCACCCATCCATATACCCACCATCGTACAGCAGACCCTTGTCACCTCACAGCTCGTTTATTATTCTGCTGGTGATTCTCCCTGCCACAAGCTTCTCCTCACCCCAGTTCATCCTCTAATCACCTGCCAAAGTGATCTTCTTAAAGCCCAGGTCTGACCAGCTCACCCTCCTACCCACTCACCTCCAGTGGCTCCCTAACACCTCCAGGACCAAATCGAAAATCTTCTGTTGGGGGCTCAAAACCCTCTATCACCCGGCCCCTTCCTACCTTTCCAGTCTTCGAACCCTTTACTCCCCTCCACGCAGTCTGATTCAGCAACACTGACCTCCCTGCTCTTCCTGGCACACAACACTATTTCTCAGGTTAGCGTCTATTCCTTCGCTGTCCCCCAATATGAAAGACTGTCCCTCTTGGCCTCTGCTGCATGGCTTCCCTGGTTTCCTTTTAGACTGGACTTAAACCTTCTGCAGGGGGTCTTTACAGGTCCCTTAGAAACTGCTACCACCTTCTTCCGAGATAACCTTCCAGTTACTATATATATATATATATATATATATATATATATATGTATGTATGTATGTATATATATATATTGTATTATTATATTTTATATACATATAATATATATAATAAGGATCTGACCCAGCACTCTATGTGATTAAGATAACTTTCATATGGAGAATGCTGAGGGGTTACTTCTGGGAGAACCATGATGAAATGCCTTCCACCTTCACCTTCCATCTTCAATCAATTCCGTGTATTGGTTCCAAAGCAGAAGAGTGGTCAGGGCTAGGTAGTGGGGGTCAAGTGACTTGCCCAGGGTCACACAGCTAGGAAGTGTCTGAGGTCAGATTTGAACCCATAACCTCCTGTCTCCAGGCCTGGATATCCATCCACTGAGCCACCTAGCTTCCGCCATTTAATGTCTCATCCACATGGCACTCCATGAAATGCTTGAACGCAGATATCACATCTCCCCTGAATTTTCTTTTTTCATACCAAACATACTTTCACTGAACCTCCTACAGTATGAACTCAAAGCCTTTGACCATCCTGGTTGCCCCCCTCTGGGGGTTCTCCAGTCTATCCAAGCCCAATTGAACATACATTACAGATATGGTCTCATCAGGACAGAGGAGAGAGGGCCCTCCAGTTTCTTGTTCTGGAAAATCTGCCTCTTTTAATATAGGTCAAAAATAATTTAATAGAGATCAAAATAAGCTTTTCTGCTTGCCATATCCCACTGTTAGCTAATGTGGAGCTTGAGGTCCACTACAAACCATGGACCTTTGGCAGATAGACTTCTATCTAACTCTGTCTCCTCCATCTTGAATTTTTAAACCCAGGGTAAGATTTTCTATTTATCCCAATTGCATTGCAATTTATTCTATTCAAACCAAAGAATTTCATCTGTTGAAATCTCTTGGAGACTCTGCTTCCTCAATCTCATGCCCTAGCTATCCATTACAGTTTAGAGGCTTCTGGGAGTTTGATGAGTATGATGTCTGTGCCTTTATCCAGGTCACTGATGAGAATGTTCAACATCACAGGACCAAGGACAGATCCCTGGGCACTCTACTGGATACCCACTCCACGATGACATCAAACCATTAATGACTGAATCTGGCCATTCGGGCAGGTGAGAATCTACCCAACTATACAATCTAATCGTTCTAACTCTCATTTCCCTGCTTTTTCCCAAAAAAGAATAACATGTGATACTTTGTCAAATGTTGTGCTAAAATCTAAGCAAATGAAATCTTCAGAGTTCCTCTGATCTGTTAGCCTACTTATCTCATCAAAGAGGTTTCATGTAGGCTGATCTGTTCTTGTTGTTGGTCATCACTTCCTTAGCTGAATGTCCACTAGTCATCTCTTTAGTAAACTGTAGCCTTCCCACTGGGCACAGGCATCCCCTACTCTGAGGATGTTACCATGGAGATGTGGTGGACTGCAAGTATCTGTCTGTGGGCAAAGAAGGATATACCCATAATCCCCCCCCATATTCTTAGGGCTTTTGAAGTTGATAGACACACAGAGAAACAGAGACTATAAAAGAATGATAAAGAGTCAGGACCAAATGTCTTCTGGGACTCTATTCTAGACTGACCATGAGTGGCACAAACGGATGGTTTCTAGGTGTTGCCTGCCTGGCAGCTTTAAGAAAGAGCCAGCAAAGTTAGCCAGATCAGAAGTGGGGGGACAATTATTGTCTAGGTGGGAGTGAGAGGTGTTGAGTTGGGATTGGCCAGGGGAGAGGAGAGGAGCAGATCAGATCAGAACAGAAGGAGTCAAGACAAGCTGGGTCGCATCCACAGATCCTTCACTACGTACCTCCATCCCTCAAACAAAGAAGTGGCTTGTATTTACCTGTCTATCACTCATGTCTTGTTTTCCTTCTAAACTGGTAAGATGAAGAGTAAATGAGGGTGAATAAGGGAGAGGAGGAGAAAGTTATTTGTCCCCTTCTTGGCAGCCTGTCAAACCAGCAAGCATTTAGAAGTTCCATTTCCTTAATTGCTTACTCCTACTTCAGGGTTATTTGAGACCATCTACCATGAGTTCTTGGCAAACACAAATGCCATGAGGCCCTTGTTTCCCCCGAGGCCCTACCCCATTCAAAACACACCCCTTTGGGAGTTTCAGGGGGATAAATGATAAATATTTTCCCAGGAATCAAAGGTAATACTCACTGGCCTATAATTTGCAGGTTCTCTTCCCTTTCCTTTTGTGATAATCAGGACAACATTTACCCTTCTCTAGAATTACAATCCCTTTCCCATTCTCCATAAACTTTGAACTCACACTGACACGTGTTTAGCAATCATATCAGACTGTTTTGTCGGTGCCTGAAAAATATCTCTCATGTGAGCCAGATGACTTTTCTTCATTGAGTTGGGAAGGTGGGAAAATGCTTAGAATCTTGGTCCTAGACTTGGGACAGACCTGAGTTTAAATCTTGCCTTAGAAATTTACTATGTGCTTCTAGGCAAATCACTTCATCTCTGTTTGCCTCAACTTCCTCATCCATAGAAAATAGCACTGGGGGCAGCTTGGTAGCTCAGTGGATTGAGAGCCAGGCCTAGAGACGGGAGGTCCTAGCTTCAAATCTGACCTCGGACACTTCCCAGCTGTGTGACCCTGGGCAAGTCACTTGACCCCCATTGCCTACCCTTACCACTCTTCCACTTATAAGTCAATACACAGAAGTTAAGGGTTTAAAAAAAAAGAAAAAAAGAAAGGAAATAGCACTAACCTTGTTGGATTGTTATGGGGATCACTTAAGATGTTAGGGGGCAGCTGGGTGGATGAGTGGATTGAGAGCCAGGCCTAGAGACAGGAAGTAGGTCCTGGGTTCAAATCTGGCCTCAGACACTTCCTAGCAGTGCAACCCTGGACAAGTCACTTAACCCCCATTGCCTAGCCCTTACCACTCTTCTGCCTTGGAGCAGAAGATTCCAAGACAGAAGGTAAAGATTAAAAAAAATGTTAGCTATTTAAATGTTAGATTGTTGTTGGTCATTGGAGATGATCACTTCCTTAGCTAAATGTCCACTAGCCATTCTTTAATAAATTGTAGCCTTCCTATTGGGCACCGACCTCCCCTACTCTAGAGATGTTACCACGAAGATGTGGTGGGCTGCAAGTGTCTGCCTGTGGACAAAGAAGGATATTCCCAAAGTTCCCCCCATATTCCTGGGGCTTTTGAACTTGATAGACACACAGAAAAACAGAGACCATAAAAGAATGTTAAAGTGTCAGGACCAAATGCCTTCTGGGATTTTTTCTGGATTGACCAAGAGTGGCTTTTAATTTAAATGTTCGCTAATGTCATGGAGGGTTAAATGCTCTCTTACCTTCCTTCTAATTATCTTTGGCTTCCATTCCCCATTAACCACTTTCTCTCTGAAGAACTTTGGTATTGATTGTGAGACATGAGGGTCTCTGGCAAAGGACCACGTCATGCCCATGTGGCATGCCCATGTCAAAGAAGGTGCTGCTGCTCTCCAAGAGCACGGCAGAATTGCAGTAGCTCCAAAGAAACAGGAAGTACACAAATTTAGAGACATCTCCTTCTCGAATGTTCGCAGGAGCTATTTGTGCCTGATCTGGGGTAGAGTCTTCAGAGCCTTTATTGCTCTGATCAGCCAGGCTGACACACTGTCCGTTGACTCTGGTGGAGTCGTATCGTTTTGGTCCTCTTCGAGCACAACATGGGCAAACCAATCATTTCCGTCTTGTGTGTCTCCTGGATGTCCACATACTTGGCAGAAAACAAATAGAAAGTCAACATTAGAATTGAGTAGCTCTCCCCTTTCTCTAATGTCAACCTTCACCATCCTTGGCATGCCAAGAAGTGGTCTTAGATACTCAATACTTGCCTTTCCCAAAAAATGCTAAAATACAGGATATCCCAAAGGCATCCCCTTCCCTTAAAAACATTTGGCATGCCCTGTAGAGCCTCTTGGGCTCTTCAAATCCCCTCCTAGTCTCACTCTGACTCCTAACTTAGATCAAGTGAATTTTGTTGAAATTTCCATCACACCTCTTACAGCATGAATCCAGACCAACGCGTTGGGAAGCAATGATGAGCCTCAAGAAGGCACTTTTAGCAACACCAGGGGGAGCTGGTGATTTCGCATCCTTGCCACCAGGGCAAAGATACCCGTCCTCCTTACCTCTGGTTGCTTCCACCTCTGATAGTGCGATACATGACACCACAGCAAAACAGCACCATATAGCACAAGGCGATGTAGTGTGTCACACCATATTGCAACATGGTACAATAGAACGCTATTCAAAAAATACAGCCGAGCATAATTTTGCACAGTACATCACAGTGTAGTGCAATACTGCAGTGTGTGGGGCAGTCGATAATAATAGGTTGTAGCTACGTTACAATAGAAACAAAATAATACCAAAGAAGTACAATACAACAGAATGCAGTACAGTACCATAGAACACAATTCTTGACTCTTCAGCACCAGGAGAGGTTTAAAGTTTAGACAAGCTTAGTCTCTGCCTCGATGGAACTCACAGGCTATTAAAGGAATGTGGTTGCCCATTGATGCTGTAACAAGCAAAAGATGAAATGACTGAGGAAAAGAAGGCTCCATCTTCTGAGTATATCGATTTATTAAGCAATGAATGAATGGCAATTAATTACCCAACAAACAGGGACCAAGTCCCTTTCTCAGCTTAAGGCTGGGCTCTGAATTCAAGTTGAGACAGACTTTTATACATTATAAACAATCAGATTGAATAAACTAAACAAATAAGACCAATTCGTTAAAAGAAAACAATACATTGGGTCATCTGATTTCTAATTGGAGGAAAGATTAGGAACTTTCCAAGTTGGGAGGGGGAAGTCTCAGGTACAGTTCCTGGAAGTTTCCCATTCCCCCCCCCACCCCAATGTCTGAACACAATCAAAGGAATATAGAAACACTAACTGATTTAGGCAGCACGGGGCCAGTTTTCAGATAAGTGTTCCCTATATAGTCCAGTCAAACTCAGCTTCTTCCTCACACACACTATTCTGTCTCCTGTCTCTGTGACTTCACTGGCTGTCCCCTAAACCTACAATGTCCTCTCCTCCCCTCTGCCTCTTGCCTCCCCGAATCTCACCATTACCTGCAAATGTTCTACTTCATCAATCAGAAACTCTGTCCTCCATCCAACCATAACCTTCCACCATTCCATCACTCTTACCCTTCTGAACCCATTCTTTGCCTTCCTTATGACCTCCTGCCTAGTAGAAATCAGTCAGTTGATAAATTTGTATGAAGTCTCCGCTATGTATGAGGCACTATGCTAAGTTCTGTGAATTAAAAAAAAAGAAGAAGAAAAGAAAAGAAAGAGGCCATTTCTTCCCTCCAGGAATTTCTCATTATTGTCCATCCTTCATTGCAAAGAGAACCAGTGACATCACAGGATGACGTCTTGACTTGAGCCAAGAGTTTCCAATCTAACGGGGAGACTGAAAAGCATGGAAAATAGGGAAAGAGAGACTATCTGGCACTCAGGAGTATGATGGCAAAGTCCAGAGGAGAAGAGTACTTTCTCAGACCATTAGCCCTGCTTTGATTTCGCTTCACTCCCTCTCCAGTGTTGACCTTCTTGGGAACCAATCCAACTCTACACTGTCTCTTCATCTCAAATCCCTCGACCCTTATCTTTGTTAAGTTCTTTACTCCCACCTTCCCAAACAATTCTTTTATTCTTTCTTGAGTGCTGCTAAACAGAGCTGGAAGAGATGTCAGTCAGTCAACAAGCTTTCATTAAGCACCTACTACATGCCAGGTCCTGTGCTAAGCATTGAGGGTACCAAGAAAGGCAAAAGATAATTCCTCTTTTCTTCTGTCTCTCTTTTTTTAACCCTTACTTTCTGCCTTAGAATTGATGCTGTGTATCATTTTCAAGGCAGAAGAGTGGTAAGGTCTAGGCAATAGGGGTTAAGTGACTTGCCCAAGGTCATATAGCTAGGAAGTATCTGAGGCCATCTTTGAACAGACGACCTCCCAAACTCCTGGCCTGACTCTCAATTCACTGAGCCACTAGCTGCCCCTCTAGTCCATGCCCCTTCTAAGCCGTAGCTCACAGACTAACGAGGGAAACAACTATATATGAACTAAGAATAGGGTAGGTTGGAGATAATCTCAGAGGGAAGGCACTAATGTTAATGAGGACAGGCAAGGCTTCTGGGAGTTCTGGGATTTTAGTTGAGACTTGAAGGAAGCAAAAGTAAGAAGGGTTCTCATTCCAGGCAGAGAGGACAACCAGGGAAAATGTCAAATGCTTCTACTATTTTTCAGTCTCTATTTTGTTCATGGTTTTTATTTTTAAGTTATGCTTTCTTTCATAACATGATTAATATGGAAATATGTTTTGCATGATTGCACAGGTATAACCTAGATCAAATTGCCTACTGTCTCAGGGGAGGGGGAGGGGGGAGAGGAAGAGAATTTGGAACTGGAAATTATTAAAAATGAATGCTAAAATAATAATTTAATGAATGTTAAGAATGTATATGCAATTGGGAAAAATAAAATATTGAAATTAAAAAAAAAAGAAAATGCCAAATGCTTCAATAATTATAAAAGTGCAAATCAAAACAACTCAGGTTTCAACTCAAATCCAACAAATGGACAAAAGTGGCAAAAGCTGGGAACAGTCTCTTTCACGGAGGAGGAAACTACTACCTCCCAAAGCAGTCAATTCCACTTTAGGTTAGCCCTAATTGTTAAGAAATTGTTCTTAGGTCAGTTAGGTGGCTGATTGTATAGAGAGCCAGATCTAGAGATGGTAGGTACTGGATTCAAATCTAGCCTCAGATACTTCCTGGCTATGTGACTGTGGGCAAGTCGCCCACCCCTTCTGCCTTAGAACCAATACTTAGCATCAATTCTAAGACAAAAGAAGGTTTTTTAAACTGTGTATAGATCAATAGATCAATAAATATTTATTACATGCCTACTATGTGTCAGGCACTATGCTAAACATCACCAGGGATACCAAAAAGCAAAAGGTAGTGCCTGCCCTCAAGGAGTTCACAATCTAATAGGTATGCCATCTAAGCATTTATCAAAGTCGTTCTCCTCCGTCCCTTCTCCTCCTTTGGCTTTGGTCTTTTTCAGCTCTAGCCCTCCTTCTCCAGTTTGAACTTATCTCCTTGGTTCAAACTCCACCTTTGACATTTACTACCTATAGGACCTAAGGAAAGTCACTTTCCCCTAAGCCTTAGTTTCCTCATCTGTCAAATAAAAGAGGTAGTTTGATTCAGTGAACTCTGAGAACCTTTAGAGCTCAGGATCTATGAGCTCACGCTTCTCCTCCACCTTCTCTTCAAGTGTTTCCCCAGATTTAGCATCTGTACTTCCTCACAGTCACAGAGCTCTGTCCATCATCTCCACAATTCCTTATCCTTCTTCACTTCTAATATCTTTCTCTCATACCATCTTTTCTTTCAAGAACAACAAACAGAATTACCACCACCACTCCATGCCACCCCACCCAGAACTTCTACGGGTTAGCCTAGTTTCTGACATTCCATTGTGATTTCCTTGAGGGAAGGGGCTATCCTTTGCTTCTTTTTTGTATTCCCAGAACTTATCCCAGTGCCTGGCACATGGTAGGTGCTTTTATTGTATGTATTTATTGACTGATTACTGGAGAATCTGGGCACTTTTACCATGATAGCCTACCCCTTTGGTTTGTTCCCTTCCTCTGTCCCTGGTGGAAGACAAACTGTTATCAGCTACCTCAGCCAGTAGCCTATCTTGGGACTGATGACAGCTGAGAATTGACGGGGCTCTCACTTACTCCATGTGAACAGACCACCACAAGTAGCATTTCTCTCTCTGAAAATCTCCAGTTGGCTAGCTGGTCCAATACTGAGAACTTCACCCCTCTGTCAAGCCAATGGTTTCCAGAACCCCTGATGGTATCCCACTTTCTCCATGGATAGGACTGCCCAGGGTAGACTTGTCTTGATCGTGACCCCCATCCCAGGAATGATGAAGGAGAAAAGGAGGGAAGAGGTCTTGTTCCAATATACCTTGGAGCAGAAATCATCAAATTACCTGGTAACCATAGCTAGCATTTGAATAGTAATTAAAGATTGCAAAGCTCTGTATATTCGTTATCTCATTGGTCCTCATAAAAATCTTGGGAGGTGAGTGTTCTTATTATCTTATCTTAAAGATGAAGAAACTGAGCCTGAGGGAGATCAAGTGACTTGCTCAAGGTCACAGAAGGAGTGAACTCAGGTCTTCCTGCACCCAAATCCTGCACTCTTAACCCTTGTGCCCAAGCTGGTATTAGATAAATGGATTAGATAAGGAAGTGGAACCAGCTACAGACTGTACTTAATTGCGTAATATGCCTAGGATCATAAAATACTGGGGGAAAGTATTCGTGATTCAACATTATTCAGCCAAAATTGCTGGAAAAACTGGATTTCGGTTTGGCAAAAAATGAGTCTCGATGAACATCTCTCACTTTATACAACAATAAATTCCAGATGCATCGATGATCTAAACACGTTTTTCAATACAGTACTATGAAATGGCAACAATGTAAGTGAAAAAGGGAAAAATAAACTGAAAGGGGTAGAATTATAATGACAAGCTTGGCCCAAATGGAAAAGAAAACAGTTCTCCCTTCTTTGCAGAAATGGGCACCTAGGGGTGTGATACATGGTGGATACTGTTAGTCTCCGCTGATATGCTGGTGAGCTTTGTTGATATTTCTACCCTTTCTTTTAATGGTTTTTTGTTGTTGTTATTGTTGTTGAAAGGAATGGTTTTCTACTTAGAGTCAGGAGGAATGTATTTGGAAATAAAGAAGATATAAAGTTGAAAGACAGCAATAAAAATTTAAACACTATTAGAAAAAACAAAACCAAAGGATAATGTTATATGTTTCCCAGCTGTGGAGAAAGGTTGGATTTTTTTTTTATTTTAAACCTTTACCTTCCGTCTTAGAATTAATACTGTGTATTGGTTCTAAGGCAGAAGAGTGGTAAGGGCTAGGCAATGGGGGTCAAGTGACTTGCCCAGGGTCACACAGCTGGGAAGTGTCTGAGCCTATATTTGAGCCCAGGACCTCCCATCTCTAGACCTGGCTCTCGATCCACTGAGCCACCCAGCTGCCCCCAAAGGATGAATTTTTAATAAGCCATGACATGGAGGAAATTATGAGAGACAAAAGAATGATTTTATGTAACCTGTGACTGAGAACCAAAGCTCTAGATTAGATGAATTCTTGGGCGTTTCCCGAAAAACCTCTCTTTTGGCTCATACCCCAACATAAGCAGCTTCTGGGAACCTCAGAATTTGGCACCCAATAGAACAGGCAAAGGATTAGTCCTGGGTTGTAATTAAGACACTGTTCCTTCTTTTTCCTGTGGGTGTCCAATAGACGATTGCCCAGAAGAATTAGACTCTGCTGGGGTTAAGGCATCCTACAGAGGACAAGTCCTTATAGAGCTGACTCCTCTCCCCAGACCTCCCCCGTATTAGTCCAATGCTCTGTCCTCCAAATTATGGGTCCTTCCTATGCCAGTGGCACTTTGCTCTCAGGACAAGGGTCAATGGTCTTGTGTTATAACCCAGGACAAGCCAGCACACTTGGCACACTTGTATATGCCCATCATGGGTCCTTCCCATGCCCCTCCATGGCTTCAGCTCTTGCCTGGTCTAAGATCTCCTCTGCCAGTCCCAGGAATTCCATGATACTCCACTACTTTCTCCATCATGGGACCCTGGGAGAGATGCATACATAGCAAGGGCTACCAGAACAACTTCTATTTAATTCAGTTGGCTCCACAGTTGGAACATTTCCCTTGAGGGCCAGCCTTCTCTGAGTTGCAAGTCCAAAAGGCCACCCTTGCTGAGAGAACATAGAGCATGCCTCCAGATGGTCCCAACTGTGTTTAAGATGATTGATATGTTGTGAGTGATAATACATGTATAACTCAAAGGAATTGCTTGTCAACTCTGGGAGGGCGGAGGGAAGAGGAGAAGGAGACAACACGAATCACGTAACTTTGGGAAACCTATGAGGAAATTTGTTATTGGAATAAAATAAAGAAAAAAAACAAAGAAAAAAATGATTGACAACTGAGAGTCTAAGGGAACCCATTCTTATTGGAGGATGCTCCTCACTCTATAGTCTGTAAATCCCTTGTGGATCTTCTCCTCAGGAAGACTCTTTTTCAATGAATTCTCTCCCTTGGACTTCCCCAAGGCAATGGCAACTTGCAGGAGAAACAGAGTGGCAAAGTGGGCAGAGTGCCAAGCCGGGAGTCAAGAAAACCTGGGTTCAACTCATGCTCCCTAGCTATGTGATCCTGGGCAAGTCATTTAACCCTGGCTGCCTACCCTCACTGCTCTTCTGTCTTAGTACAGATATTAAGATAAAAAAAAAAAAGGTAAGGGAGGAAGAAAGAAAGAAAGAAAGAAAGAAAGAAAGAAAGAAAGAAAGAAAGAAAGAAAGAAAGAAAGAAAGAAAGAAAGAAAGAAAGAAAGAAAGAAAGAAAGAAAGAAAGAAAGAAAGAAAGAAAGAAAGGAAGGTAGGAAGGAAGGTAGGAAGGAAGGCAAGACAGCAAATCTGAGAGTGGACTTCATGATCAAGTTTATCTTCTGCCTGAGATAGTATTTGTAAAGATGGTAGCACAAGTGCCTGGCACATAGTAGATGATAAATAAATTCTTGTTTCCTTCCTTTCCCCCTCCTACCTTTGCATTTCCTTTTCTGAGCATCAGTCAGCAACCAATAATCCTAAGAAATGAGTAACACACAGGCAACAAACAGAAGTATATAAAAGCAAAGGCCATTCCCCAGTGCATAAGTGATCAAAAGAAATAAATAATTCTTGTGAAATAATCGCAAACTATTAATACCCAGATGAAAAAAATGTTCCAAGTCATGACTAGTGAGAAAAATCCAAGTCAAAACATTTCTAAGTTTTAACCTTGAATTCAGCAAACTGACTAAGATAGCAAAAGGTGAGAATAGTCCATGCTGGAGGGGCTGTGGACAGACAGGCACACTAATGCATTTTTGGTAGAAATGCGAATTGGTCCAAATGTTCTAGAAAACAATTTGGAATTCTGCTTTAAAAATTGATTAAAATATCCATCTCCTTCGACCCACAGGTCCCACTGCTAGATGCATATTTCAAGGAAAGAAAAGACAGAAAGATACTGTATATACCAAGAGATTTATCCAACATTTTTAGAACACCAAAGCTGCAAACAAAGTACATGCCCATCAACTGGAAATAGGCTGAACAAGTAGTGTGGCACACAAAGGTACTGGAGTATTAATGCACTGGAAGAAATCATGATGACTATTATGGAGAAGCATAGAAAGACGTATGAACTGATGCAAAGTGAAGAAAGACCCAAAAAATCAGTATATACAGTGACTAAAATATGTAAGTAAAAAGAATAACAGCAACAACAAAACAAATGAAAATTAACATTCTGACATTGTAGTTACCAAGCTTGACCTGAAGAATTGCTATGAAGGTGCCAGTCCCCTGAGGAGTGGTATCACACTGCATACAATGGCAGGGGCAGCTAGGAGACCCAGGAGATAGAGCACCAGGCCTGAAGTCAGGAAGAATCTGAGTTCAAATCCAACTTCAGACACTTACTAGCTATATGACCCTGGGCAAGTCACTTCATCCCCTTTGCCTCTGTTTCCTCATCTGTAAAATGAGCTAGAAAAGGGAATAGCAAGAGGCAGCTAGGTAGCATAGCAGATAGAGCTCCAGGGCTGGAGTCGGGAGGTCCTTGGCTTCAAATCTGGCCTCAGACGACTTCTAGTTAGGTGATCCTGGGCAAGTCATTTAATCCTGTTTGCCTAAAAATAGAAAAAAAAAATTTAAAGAAGGAAATGGCAAACCACCCTAGTATCTTTGCCAAGAAAACCCCAAATGGAGTCACAAAGAGTTGGGCACGACTGAAATGACCGAATCACAATACAATATCAGGCTTTTTCCTTGCCTTACTTGTTTGTGCTTAACTGGTTGTTTTTTTTTTTCTTCTTTTTGGTTCTTTCTTATAGGAAATGACTCTCTGGGAGAGTTGGGAGGCGGGGTAGTGCTGTACTGAAACTGCAATCAGCAAAGGCTACAAATCAGGATTGTTCTCTTGTACTGTTTTGTTGATTTTATAAACATAAGAAAGTGATGAAGAAAATGTTAATAAAGCAGATTAAACTCTAAAGGGTGTTGTACATACTTTTTTTGGTCAAACAACTAGTTGTTAAAAATTTACTAGCACACCCTGGGTTGGGGGTGAGACACATATTAGGAAATATAACTGATGTCAAAAAACAAAAGATAACCCACTTCCCAGCTGTGTGACCCTGGGCAAGTCACTTGACCCCCATTGCCCACCCTTACCACTCTTCCACCTATGAGACAATACACCGAAGTACAAGGGTTAAAACAAAAAACAAACAAACAAACAAAAGATAAGAATTAACATTTGTTTCAAAAAGAATAGTATCAGAAATGCTAAAAGATGATTAAGGACCACCAAAGGGGGCATCACAAAATAGATAGAAGTGCCAGTCCAAGTGGATTGCACAATAACTTATATCAACGAAAAGGCACACAGTTGGTTTCTTCCAAAACCTCTGCCCAGGGAGGAACAAAATAAAAATAGCTAATACGGAGTAGATGCCCAAAATAAGGAAGGAAACAGTAAGAGAACATTTAGCTCCCACTTGATGAATGGAAGTCACCTCACCCAAATGAACTATCCCTCAGGCACTGGAACAATCGTTGAATGAGATTGCTAAAATGTCAGGGACATTTCAAAGACTGGAGAATGGGCAGAGGAGTTGTTGCAGGTCTAGAGAAGGGGATGAGTCATTCAAAAAACAAAATGATGGAATCTATAAATTATAGAGCTTTGATCACTAATTTCAGTTCCTAGAGAAATTGCTGAATGTATTATGAAAGAGATGATTAGTGATCATAGATAAGGAAGCAGGAATCATGGCTTCATCAAGAATAGGTCATATAGGGGCAACCTGGGTAGCTCAGTGGACAGAGCACCAGGCCTGGAGTTGGGAGGTCCTAGGTCTGACCCCAGACACTTCCTTGGGCAAGTCACTCAACCCCAGTTACCTAGCCCTTACCACTCTTCTGCTTTGGAGTCCATACTCAGTATTAATTCTAAGACAGAACATAAGAGTTCTTAAAAAAAGATTAGATCATGTCAGAGCCTTTTCTTCCTTCCTTCCTTCCTTCCTTCCTTCCTTCCTTCCTTCCTTCCTTCCTTCCTTCCTTCCTTCTTTCCTTCCTTCCTTCCTTCCTTCCTTCCTTCCTTCCTTCCTTCCTTCCTTCCTTCCTTCCTTCCTTCCTTTCTTCCTTCCTTCCTTCCTATA
>NC_058132.1:26354494-26397083 GCF_016433145.1 Gracilinanus agilis
AGGAAAGGAAAGGAAAGGAAAGGAAAGGAAAGGAAAGGAAAAGCAGCTGTGACATAAGTTAAGAACCCAGCAGGCTGACATGGAGACTTCAATTGTACTTGAAACTTGTAGAATAAATGAGATCTGAATTTTGCTCCCCTTTGAGTTATTCTCTCTTGCCTGGCTCTTGTCTTTGAAGGAGAAACCAGGGTAGGGATGGGAAATAGATTTCAAGGCTATTTTGCTTTAAACTAGGTTTGAAATTGATTGGATGAAACAGCACTGTGCTAAATTATGAGGATACAGAAAAAAAGAAAGGCAAAAACAGGATCCAGCTTACAAGCTAATGGGGAAGAAAATGGGTAAATAATTAAAAGCAAAGAAGATCTAGACAGAATAAACTGGAGATGGTCAACATAGGGAAGGCACTACCATTAAGGGATTTCAAGAGAAAAAGATCGAATTTTAGCTGAAGTTCCTGGGCAAGTCACTTAACCCCAGTTGCCTATTAAGGGATATTCTTGTACAAGGTAGAATTTTAGCTGGGATTTGAAGGCAGGGGGACAGCAACTGAAAATGGGAGTCTTCCAAAACTGGGAAAGTTGAGAAAGGACATGTCCTGTTCAAAGAACAGCCAGTTAAATGAAGAAACTGGCTTGACTTGTCTTCTTTGCCCAGCAATCCAACGTGACAAGCTTTGCAGTTCTTTGCATTAAGAGAACTGCTTGCCACTACAGTGACCTAACAATTTCTCAGAGCCCTTTGAAGAGTAACTGTCAATTAAAAGAGTTTGTCATTGTTTCAGCAATTCAAGAACAGAAGAGATGTGGATTTGTCCAATGGAGAGTGGTAAAAGGAAGCAGCTAGAAAAAACTCAGTTTAGCTGGCGCCCATTATTCCTAAAAGACCCAGAACAGTAAAGTCTGTCTTCAGAGTTCTCAGTTGCTCCAAACTCATGGGCTTTCCTCCGGTATTTCCTAGCTGTGTGACACTGGGCAAGTCATTTATCCCTGTTTGCCTCAGTTTCCTCATCTGTAAGGCGATGGAAAACCATTCCAGTACCATTGCCAAGAAAACCCCAAATGGGGTCATAAAGAGCCAGACAAGCCTAAAATGACACAACAATGAAAACAACAAAAGAATTATGTCAAAAATCTTTACACTGAATTTTTCAAAATTTCCCCCAAAAAAAGGATTATATAAAAAAGAGGATTTATAAACAATTAACAGATATTTAAGGTAAAAGCTATTCCCAAGAGATAATCAGTCAAACAATAGGAACAAACAGTTCTGAAATAGTAAGTAGCTAGTGTGGTGGGACTAGAGTCAGGAAGATCTGAGTTCAAATTTGGCCTCGGATATTTATTGTGTGACCCTGGGGCATGTCACTTCACCTCTGTCTGCCTCTGTTTCCTTAATCGTAAAATGAATAATAGAGCCTACCTCACAAGGTTGACATGAGGATCTAATAAAAAAAATTGTAAAGTGCCAAACCTGGCATACATTAGAGACTAAATAAATGATTACTCTCTTCTCTCCCTCCCACCCAGCTTGAGTCAGGAGATCTGGGTTTGAATCTCAGTTCTGCTGCTGAGTAGCCATGTGTCTCTGAACAAGTCATCTTCTCTTTGAGATTCAGTTATCTTGGGGCAGTTAGGTGGCTCAGTGGATAGAGAGCCAGGCTTAGAGAGAGGAGGTTCTGGGTTCAAATGTGACCTCAGACACTTCCTAGTTTCTGAGACAGAGACACAGAGAAGGCAGAATAAATTGGAGATAGTTAGCAAAAGGAAGGCATTACCATTAAGGGATATTCTTGAAAAAGGTAGAATTTTAGCTGAAGTACCTGGGCAAGTCACTTAACCCCATTTGCCTATCCTTCACCACTCTTCTGCCTTGGAACTTATCCTTAGTATCCTTCCTAAGGCAGAAGGTAAGAGTTTAAAACAAACAAAAAAGTGATTTCGTTATCTCCTCTGGAAAACAGCAGTGCTAATACCTACATAGGCTGCTCTGTGATTTATGTGAGTCTTGAGAGGTTCACAGTTATCAGCACCTGAGGCTTTTTGTACAATTCCTCACTTATCTGGAGATCTCAGCTCTTAGAAATACGGAAAGTGATTAGAGCAGACGTCTCCATAACTCCCTAAGAATTTCCAGATGCTTTACAGACCTTTCTTCCTTTGACCCTTGAAACAACCCTGTGGAGAAAAGACTGAAGACATTTTCACTCCCATTTTATAGAGGAGAAAAGCGAGGCTCAGAAAAGTATAGCGACCTGCCCAAGTAGCTACTACAGGGAAAAGTGAGGATTTAAAGCTAATTTTCTCTAGACTTAAAGGCCATCTGTAAAGTAAAGGAATTGGGTACAATCCTCTTTAAGACTCCTAATCATTCTAATCAAAGATCCTGCAGCCTGCAGAGACCAGCATAATCCCCTTGCAGGATGGGCAAGTTTGCTTGTTCTGTCCCTGGTAGCTTTCTACATCTTTCTTGGTGCAAAGATTCCTTGGCTTGTTACTCCACTGCAGTCTTTGTCCTCTGCCATCCCTGGGGCCATGTGATTCTCTGTAGGGGCCACAATTCCCCCATAGGGAAACTGAGTCTTTTGTCTTCAAGAAACCTCTCAATGCCCTCCTCTCTTCTCGACATCTTTGTCTGTCTCTTCTCTCAGTCTCCCTTTCTCTTTTCTCTCTCCCTATTTCTCCTCTGATTCGGTCTCTCTGATTCTCTCTTTCTCTCTCCCTCTGTCTCTGTCTCTTCCTATCCTCTGCCTTTCTGTCTCTCTTTCCCTCTCTCTTCTCTCTGTCTGTCTTTCTCTCTCCCTCTCTCTGTCTTTCTTCTGCCTTTTTCTGTCTCTTTTTCTCTCTCTTCTCTCTCTCTGTCTCTCTTTCTCTCCCTCTCTCTGTCTCTCATCTGCTTTTCTCTCTCTCTTCTTTCTGTCTCCGTCTCTTTCTCTCTGTCTTTCTTCTGCCTTTTTCTGTCTCTTTTTCTCTCTCTTCTCTCTCTCTGTCTCTCTTTCTCTCCCTCTCTCTGTCTCTCATCTGCTTTTCTCTCTCTCTTCTTTCTGTCTCCATCTCTTTCTCTCTGTCTCTCTTCTGCCTTTTTCTGTCTTTTTTTCCCTTCTCTCTCTGTCTCTCTCTCATCTGCCTTTCTCTCTCTCTTCTTTCTGTCTCCCTCTCTTTCTCTCTCTCTCTTCTGCCTTTTTTTGTCTCTCTTTCCCTCTCTTCTCTCTCTCTGTTTCTCTCCTCTGCCTTTCTGTCTCTGTCTTCAGATCTCTGTCTTTCTGTCTCCTTTTCTAAAAGCCGAGTACAAGGGAATGAATACCTCAGCCATTACCTTTCTCCTCAGTGAAGTTTTAACCTGGTGATAAGCATCCAAGTTGGATTGAAAAGGTCTCAAGGAATGAACCTGCTGGAAGATGAGAGTGTGCGTATACCTATTGAATTTCTGGAAGTCCATTGTGCTCAGCCTGGGGTCTGTGAATGTTTTTAAAGACTTTTGATTATTTTTTTCCATCTAGTTGGCTTCCTTTTCAATCCTGGGTATTTGATTTGACCTTATCCTGAGAAGAGGCCCATCGTCTTCCCCAGACTGCCAATGGGGTGTGTGGTTGCTCAGTCATTTTTAACCACATATGACTCTTCCTGATCCCATTTGAATTTGTTGTTTTTTTGTTTTTGTTTTTGTTTGTTGTTTTTTTAAAACCCTTACCTTCCAGCTTGGAATCGATACTGTGTATTGGCTCCAAGGCAGAAGAGCGGTAAGGGCTAGGCAATGGGGGTGAAGTGACTTGTCCAGGGTCACACAGCTGGGAAGGGTCTGAGGCCAGATTTGAATCTGGGACCTCCCTTCTCTAGGCCTGGCTCTCAATCCACTGGGCTACCCAGGTGCCCCCACCACCACCACCACCCATTTGGGGTTTTCTTGACAAAGATAATAGAGTGGTTTGCCTTTTCCTTATCCAGCTCATCTGACAGTTGAGGAAACTGAGGCAAATAGGGTTAAGAGTTAAGGAACCGGGGCAGCTGGGTAGCTCAGGGGATTGAGAGTCAGGCCTAGAGAGGGGAGGTCCTAGGTTCAAATCTGGCCTCAGACACTTCCCAGCTGTGTGACCCTGGACAAGTCACTTGATCCCCATTGCCCATCCTTACCACTCTTCCACCTAGGAGCCAATACACAGAAATAAAGGGTTTAAAAAAAAGAGTTAAGGGACTTGCCCAGGGTCACACAGCTAAATTAGTGTCTGAGGCTAAATCTGAACTCAGTCTTCTTGACTCTAAAGCCCTGCACTCTAACCACTGCACTACCTGGCTGCCAAACAGGTCTAGGACACATAAAAGGTTCTTGTTGATTGATTTTTTTTATTCTTTGCTCCTTTGTTCAATATCATGGTTTTACCTACTGGCTTCGTGTCCATTGTCAGTGATGGGAAAAGCATGCTGTCTAGGTCTTTAGCCAAGGCAAAGGGAGAGCGGGGGCAAGGCCCAGCCACTAGAGGGCATTCTCCGAAAGGTCTCCAAAGCTGCCATTAAAGGACTCCTGCCTGTTCTTTGGGTTGGGCCACTGAGTCCTGGATCTGCCCATGTGTGATATCTCCTAGCCAGGGGTTTTCCTCATGTCCAAAGAAGAGCATGGGAGACTGCTGGGCGTTCTGCTAAAGACCCAGCTGGCATCAGCTTAATAGACCAGTCTAGTAAGTCTGCCCCCTCCCCACACACAAACAAAATGGAACCCAAACCTGACATGACATGTTCTCTCTGAAACCAGGCTCCACCAGGAGGGATCCATCACAGCTGCAGAGCTGACACTGGTGAACAGCAGCTGTAGAACGCCCTGGGACACGCCCTGAGCAATCATTCTTTGTCTTCTGCTCAGATCTTCCCAAACATAATAATGAGGTCATTCTGGAGACATCCACGCCCTGGAGGAGCTCCTGGCCTGTTCCACTTTTTCTGGGAGCTACCTAAAGGCAGGGAGGGACACGACCTAGATGGTGTGGGGCAGCAGGGTAAGGAGTCAAGAAGACCTGACTTCAAATTCAACCTCAGATGCTTACTAGCTGTGTGACCCTAGACACGTCCATCGCTTAACCCTGTTTACCTCAGTTTCCTAAACTGTAAAATGAGCCAGAGGAGTAAATGGCAAACTATTTCAGTACCTTTGCCAAGAAAACCCCAAATGGGGCCATGAAGAGTGGGACTCAACTGAAACAACTGAACAAATCTGGCCTCAGACACTTCCTAGCTGTGCGACAAGTCACTCAACCCCCATTGCCTAGCCCTTACCACTCTTCTGCCTACACAGTATTGATTCCAAGACAGAAGATAAAGGTTTTAAATTAAAAAAAAAAAAGAAAGAAAATAAACAACTGAACAACAACAACTACCCCAGCTTTATCGTACTCTGTGAATCTGCTGTCACCGCCAACTATAGCTAAAAAGCCCACATCCATGTGCACTTATCTTTCTTATTGGCCAGAAGATACAATTCATTCAAAGCAAGGCATTTAATGAAATAGCATGATAAGATGCTGCTCTCATCCCAGGGTGGGATGCTCTCCCTTGTTGTATAAATTGTATTGTATAACTATTTAGTGGGAAGAATGACTGGGGTACACAGATGTAGGGGGCGATCCAAGTCCCCAGTGCAGCTGAACTATGCTGACACTATTTCCCTTTTCTGTTACAGGCACATACTACATGTCTCGGACTTTGTTTTCATACTGATGTTTCTCTTTCCCAGAAATCACTCTCCCGTAGTTTCTACTACCCAGGCTTTCAATAAACATTTATAAAGCCCCTGCTATGTGCCAGATCCTGTACTAACTCCTGGAGAGACAAAGAAAAGTGAGATCATGCTTGTTCGCAAGAAGCCCGCAGTTTGATGGGAAAGACAACTTTATGTACACGAGATACTCGAAGGATAGGTTGGTGATCATCTCAGAATAAAGGCTCTAAAATTAGAGGACAGGGAAAGGCTTTGGAGCCAGGGAAGATGGGTTCTTCCCCTCCCCCCCCCCAGTGCCATCCTCGTCATTCTGCCTTAGCGATACCCTACAAGGCTATCTTAGGAGAAGCAATCCAGACAGAGAAGAGATTTGTGGGCGCCCTTGTCTGGCCTTCAAGTGGTTCCTGAAGTGGATGATGGGATGGTGAGATCTTGTTGTTCATCCTTCGTTTCAAAGAGGACCCATGACATCGTGGAGTGATGGCTTGACTCACACATGAACTGGAGTCGAGGCAGAGTTACACGAGGTCATTGGCCTCACTCTCCCTTCCGAGTCATCCAAGGCCAGTGGCAGGATGAAAGTCAGGATGACGGTGACAACCCAGGATGCACTGGATGGACCTTGGCGTCTTTGACGTCTAACCAAGCTCTAGGTGCTTCACTGCACCTACTTCAGCCACCTTCGTGGCCATTGGGAAAAACTGTTCTCATCCACCCATTCTGCTGGGGGAAGCCTTCACGTCCTCGGGGTAGACATCATCCTAATCAGTTACCCTCGACCTGGTTCAGCCCATCTTCTGACAAGTTTACTGGCGTGTGGCCGCTGTGCAGGCTACATCTTCTTGGGGCCACAGATGAGAGTTGGGCGATGGGTGGATACCAGAGCAGCTCTGAAAGGGGCTCAGCAAGCCCTTCCTCCCTACAACTCCATGTGCCCCAGAGGGTAAGCCGTACCTTAGCTAGAGCTCACATCATGTTCAACCATACATGCGAAATTTGTTGAGTCGGATACCCATTTGGCTGCTCACTCTCCGATGGCCTTGGGATACAGATCTAATGTGGAGTCACCATGGAGTCACAACAGGAGGCTCCTGAGAGAAGCTTCTTGGAGACCCATCTGGATGTGCTGAGGTTGCCCTTGGGGACATTTCTTGTCCCAGTGAGATTTTTTTTTTTTTAATCCTTGCCTTCATTCTTAGAATCGATACTAAGCATTAGATCTAAAACTGAAGAGTGGTAAAGAGTTCAACAACCTGGTTTAAGTGACTAGCCTAGGAAGTATCTGAGGGCAGATTTGAACCCAGGACTTCTAGTCTCCTCTATCCACTGAGCCACCAGTGAGATCCTACGAAGGCTGGGCAACAACAGGACGGTGGAACTGGACCACAGGACGGATGACTTCTACACAGTCCTGTGGGTTTGTGTTTCGGGGAAGGAGAGAGAAAGGAGCCCACACTTGTCATTTCATTGATGTGTGGGTTTGCAGAAACAGAACATCCTCCTCTGATTCATATCAGTGACTCATCTGTAGCTTATAGACTTAGAGAATCAACGAGGGCTCTGAGAGCCTAAGGAATTGGCCTAGTGCCAAACAACCAATTAACAAACATTTATTAAGCATCTCATGAGTGACAGACATTGTACTAAGTGCTGGGGACACAAAGGCAAATCGGAGGTGCTCTCTCCCCAAGGAATTCCCGTTCTATTGAATGTGACAACAGGTAAATGAAGACATGTGCTATGAATAAAGGTGTAAAGGTACACATGTCCACATGGGTTGTCTAAGTATATAGGCACAGCTCCCACGTAGCGAGGATTCAGAGCTATCTCTGAAATCTGTGACCCTCCCCTTTCCAAGGTGATTTTCATCTTCAGGGGAGCAGGAGGAGAGATACGGACAGGCTCCTTCCCTTGTCTGCCCGGGGCAAGTAGGTAGTGCCATAGTACACAGAGCTCCAGGCCTGGAGCCAGGAAGACTCTTCTTCTTGAGTTCAAATCCAATCTGATACTTACTAGCGGCATGACCTTGGACAAGTCACTTAACCCTTTCTGTCTCATTTCCTCATTTGTAAAATGAGCTGGAGAAGGAAATGGCAAACTACTCCAGTGTCTCTGCCAAGAAAACTCCAATGGGAACACGAAGAGTTGGACAGAACTGGTTTGCCTCAGTTCCTCACCTGTAAAATGAGCTTGAGAAGGAAATGGCAAACTATTTCAGTATCTTTGCCAAGAAAACCCCCAAAGGGGTCATGAAGAGTTAGACGTGTCTGAAAAATGACTAAACAACAAGCAATTATCTATGTTCAAGAAGAGTTTGAACTCCTAATTATTTTTATCTGCCCCCTCAAATATCCTTGTTCCAAGCTAGGCGGAAGAAAGCTGATTCCCTGGCCTAGTCCCTCTGAAGGGAGAGGACATCCCATAGTTTATACCAGGGGTTCCCAAACTTTTCTGGCCTGCCGCCCCCTTTCCAGAAAAAATATTACTTAGCACCCTGGAAATTAATTTTTTTTGAATTTTAATAGTAATTAATAGGAAAGATAAATGCACCTGTGGCCATCACCGCCTCTCTGGATCGCTGCAGCACCCACCAGATGGCAGTGGCGCCCACTTTGGGAATCACTGGTTTATACCCACTAGTTTATCCCCTTTCTGTCAAATGCTGCTTACACATCACAACCAGGAAATAAATCCATTTACTCAAAACAATAATAGCAATTAGGATTTGAAAAGATTCTATAGATTAGAATATGCCAGAAAATATGCAAGAGAAAATGTGCTCTTTGGTTAGGAGAAAAATGAAATTTCAGCTCAGACCAAAAGTTAGAACCCAATCTCACCTGTGGAGAACCATTCCAGCAATCTTTGAGACACACTATAGAAATAAATAACAAATTAAGGAGTCAACTTTTCTTCTATATCTTTAGCTTTTCCCACCAAATGTGTCTCTGACAAAGTCTCTGGAACCACCCTAAAGAAACTCTGGCATGGCAGACTCATCATTCTCTCCACCACTCTGAAGTCTTATCTCCTTCTGCATACAAAGAAACAAGCCCAGGCTTTATTGTAAACCTAGTTGCAATTAAAACAATCCTGAGGTACCACCTTACCACCTATCAGACTGGCCAATATGACATCAAGAAAAAGTGATAAGTGTTGGAGGGGAAGTGGCAAAATTGGGACACTAATACATTGCTGGTGGAGTTGTGAACTGATCCAACTCTTCTGGAGAGCAATTTGGAATTATGCCCAAAGGGCTATGAAACAATGCATACTCTTTGATACGGTAATACTAATACTAGGCCTGTATCCCAAAGAGATTTTTTTAAAGTGGGAAAGGACTTAGTTGTACAAAAAGATCTATAGCTACTCTTTTTTGCAATGACAAAGAATTGGAAATTGAAGGGATGTCCATCAGTTGGGGAATGGCTGAACAAATTGTGGTATATGATGGTGGTAGAATACTATTGTGCTATACGGAATGATGAACAGGATGATTTAAGAAAGAGCTGGAAAGACCTCCATGAACTGATGCAGAGTGAAATAAGCAGAACCAGGAAAACCTTGTACACAGTAACAGCAATATTGTGGAATGATCAGCTGTGAAAGACTTGATTACTCTCAATGATCCAGAGCAATTTTGAGGGACTTATGATAGAGAATATTATTCACTCCAGAGGAAGAACTGTTGGAGTCAGAACGCAGATGAAAGCATATAATTTTTCACTTGTTTACTTGGGTTTATGTTTTGAGGTTTGGGTTTTATAAGATTTCTCTCTTACAAAAATGAACAAAATGGAAATATGTTTTACATGATAATATATATATATATATATATATAACCCAGATGGACTTGCTGCCAGCACTGGGAATGGAAATGGAAGGGAGAGAGGGAGACACTTCAATCACAAAACTTAAGAAAACTTATGTGGAAATTTGTTATTACACATAATTGGTTTTAAAAAAAAGGAAAAGAAAAAGAAATAAACCCAGTTGCAAATAAATGCAAGATCATTTATGAAGGTGGGTATTACTGGCTGAGGGTCTCTAGGACAGTTTCTTGTAGAAGGTATGGCCAAAGTTAAGTCCTGAAAGAAGTAAGAGAGTCTCACAAGGTAGAGGGGAGAAGGGACCGCATGCCAAACAGCCCATGCAGGCAAAGGAATGCCCTATGAGAGGAATGGTAAGACCAGCAGAGCTGAATATAGAGTGAAGGGAGGGCAGTCATCATGTGTAATATGACTAGAAAAGGAGGCTGGTTGTGGCAAGGCTGTGATGGGTTTTAAAAGGCAAACAGAAGGGTGTTTATGTAGTAGGGGAATGGCATGGGCTTCAGAAAGATCACTTTGGCAATTGTGTGGAGGATGGATAAGAGTGGCAGTAACATAGCATAAACCATGTACATCTTCCTGAGTTCAAGGCAAGCCTTCAATCCATGACCCTCCAGAGCCCCTTCAATCTTGCATATCCTTCAATAAAGACCTAAAATCTTTATTGCAAACCCCAAAAGGGGTCACAAAGAGTTGGCCAAGTCTGAAAAAAACAAACAAATAATTGACCAAGTCTTGTAATGGTGAGTTTTTTCTCTTGTAGTTATTTGCAACACTTTCTCATTTGAACCTGAGCACCAATTGGCTAGGACTCCAGACTAATAGAGTTATGGATCTTGCCTTCTATTTTAAATCCTTCTGAACTGCTATGGTGTCATGTGATGGATTCTGGCCATCAGAGAGACTCGGAGTTTTAAAATGTGGGCTTTTGAGCATGCCAGGATAGAGAGTAATCTCCAACAAGTTCCAAGAGACTAATAGTGGAAATGGGGAGCTACACTCTGAGAAGAATAGGTCTTCCATTTTTGATCTATACCACTTATTCAAGGCACCTTGAGCTCTCTAGAAGAGAGTACTAGAGAAGAGAGTTGAGCTCTCTAGAAGAGAGATTTCTAGGACTGATGCTGGCTCCACTTAGAGTATCTCAGTTATTCATGCATCACGCAGGATTCAGATTTCTCTTTTCTTTTTAGGAGCAAAAGCATCTCCTGCAAAGACAAAATCCTAGAGCCATGCTGGTGAACCTATGTGCCAGAGAGGACTGCTCTTCTCCCCCTCTCCACCTCGCCAGAGGACGTTTTTCACATCACCCACCCCTCTGCCCAGCAGCCCAATGCTTCCTCCCTTCTCCGTCTGGGGTAAGGGGATGGCTCACATGCCCATGAGGGTTGCAGTTTCTAAAAGGTTCGCCATCACTGTCCTAGAGAGAGTCCACCCAATGTGCATTCGGAACTCTATCTCTGCCTTCCACTTAGTTTCCTAAAGCATAAGTCTGATAGGTTCACCATCCTCTCCCAACCCAACTCAATAAATTCCAGTGGCTCCCTATTACCTTCAGGGTCAAACATGAAGTGCTTTGTTTGGCAATTAAACTCTAATAAATAAAACAACCAGGGCCCTTCTTCTTCCTTTTTACTTCCTTCCATGAAGTCTTCAATCTAGGTACCTATATATTATTAAATGCATAATTGTTTTCATGTTGTCTTCCCCATAAGTAGAGAAATAATCCTGCTCCTTGAGAGCTGGCACTGATTTTTGCCTTTTCTTTATACCCTCAGTACCTAGCACAATGACTAGCATACAGTAGGTGCTTAATAAATACTTGTTGACTTGACCTGACTTGACTAGATATTGACTCAAACCCAAAAGTCTGGATTCATGGCAATAGTTTGAATTAGCAGGGTACTCTCCTATTCAAAGTGTTCTTCCATATTGAGTGGACATCATTCTCCCTTCCTTCTCTAGAAAGGGGGTCAGGATCTTCAGGACTACAGTGTCCTTGGCAGAGAATTCTGTAATCATTTTCCATGCATTCTGTAGTCATTTTATTTCCTCATAGATCCTTCTAGGGAATTTTTAGAGGTCTACTTCCAAAAAGAAAACTCATAAGGCAGCATTTTCATTATACGGGATCAAGTAACAAATCCTCTGCTTGACATTCAAAGTCCTTCATAGGCTGCTCCTTCCCCCCCCCCACCCCTAACACCCACCTTTCCAGTCTTCCTACACCTCATCCTCCTCTGCGTATCTGAGATCCAGGGACACTGGTCTCCTAACTGTTCCACAGACACTTCATTTCTCCACTCCAAGCATTTTCACCTTTTGCCCCAAGTCTGACATTTTCTCCCTCCTCATGGTGCCTTCTCTGGCTTCCTTTAAGTCTCAGCCAAATTCCACCTCCTACACAAAGCCTTTCCCAATCCGCTTTGAACCAGATCCCCATCTATGGACCTTTTCTATATCTTGTTTGAACATAGTGGTTTGCATGTCGTCTCCTCCATTAAACTGGGAGTTCCTTGAAGGCAGGCACAAGGGCATTGGATTTGGTTTGGGTTTTTTGGATTTGGCGGTTTGAGTTTTTATTTTTTGTTTTTCTTCGTATTGGCAGGGTCCAGTTGAATATCTGGCTCATAGTTGGCATTTAATGGATGACCAGTCACTGCCTGCTGCCTCTAGCTCATCACATCCACCGCTTTATGCCTTCTCAAAGATGCCAAAGCAGCCAGCAGGGTCTTTGCACAAGCTCACAAGCCTTCAAAACTGGGTAGGGCACACAGCTCTCCGAACACCTGAATTCCAAGGACAAGATTCCTGACCAGTGATTATCCATCTTATGCTTGAAGATCATCAGAGGGAAGCCTGTGCTTTCCAAATCTGCCCACTCAAGCCCCCAACGCTCCTAAGTAGGAGGCTTCGCCTTCATCCCTCCCAAGTACAGTTCTGTTTGATCCGGGTTCTCATTTGAGGAAGGAAGCTAGGTGCACCACAGTGCATAGAGCACTGGACCTGGAGACAGGAAAACTCATCTTTGTGAGTTCAAATCTGACCTCAGACACTTACTAGCTGAGTGACCATGGACAAGTCACTTCACCCTATTTGCCTCAGTTTCCTCATCTGTAAAATGAGCTAGAGAAGGACATAGCAAGCTACCTCAGTATCTTTGCCAAGAAAACCCAAATGGGATCACAAAGTTGAACATGAATGAACAACAGAATCATTTGAGCCTGTGGGGATCTTTTTTTTTTTTAACCTTTACCTTCTGCCTTGGAATCAATACTAGGTATTGATTCCAAGGCAGAAGAGCAGTAAGGGCTAGGCAGTGGGGGTAAAGTGACTTGCCCAGGGTCACACAGCTAGGAAGTGTCTGAAATGCTGAATTTGAACTCATGTCTTCCTGAGTCCAGACCCCACACTCTATCCACTGTACCACCTAGCTGCCAAAGCCAGCAAAGTGATATTACTAAAGCATAGGACTGACAATGTCAATAAACTCCAGTGGCTCCTTTTATCTATAGGATTAAGTACAAATTTCTCCATTTGACATTTACACACCTGGTTCCAATCCATCTTTCCAACCTTCTGATAGATTCCTATCTTTCACTCATGCTACAAACTAGCCTTCTTGCTCTTCTAAACCCAAATGATTTCATCTCCTAGTCTTTGTATAAATTGTCCTCCATTTGTAGACTGTTCTTCCTCCTCACCTTCTGTAATAAGTGGGTAATGTGGCTGACAACAGGGGAGCTGGTGGTACAAGTGAGTCACCTGGGCCTGGGAGCCTGAAACTACAGTAGCAGGTGATTTGAGACTGTCAGTGATGTGAAGCCTGAGCTGTGATGCCCGGTCGGTCTCCCTGCTACCTATAGGCTTCTTTAAGGTGGAGAGTGAGGGGCCCCTCCCTGCTGGAGTGAAAACAGAACTCAACAGGAAGTGAAGCTCACACACTTCCTGGATATAATGGATGCTTGTCCAGTACTTCCTTGAAAGTCAAGTGGTAGCTATTCTCCCCTCTCCTCAGCCCCTTAGCCCAAGATGATGTTATAATAATTATAGAAACTCTCAGTTTCAGGCTAAGGGTTTTCTTTTAACACGGAAGGGAAAACTGAGGTAAGAGGGTGTAGGGCTCTTAAGAAGCTGTTGCTAGGGGCGACTGGCAAATGTTGGCTAGGGACCTAGAAGGTAAGGCTAGGCTGAGGGAGCCAGCCCTCAGCCAGAGATAGTTTAACACTGTCCTGATGTTGTTTGGTCCACCAGCTAGACAGATATAGTTGATGAATTGGTTTAGGGGTGACCCTGTTGCTAGGCTACTCTAGTCTAAATCCTGCCCACTTTCTACAACCCAAACCTCCCTTCAACCTCCCTTCCACCTCCCGGGGTCCCCAAGGGGAGGTCAGGGGTAACTGGCTGTCTGGGTGAGGTCAAGGAAATCAGAACCCACAGGTTGGTTCTGCAGGGGTTTTTATAGTCCCAGCTCAAACTGTCAGCTCTTGGGACTGGCACCTGCCAGGTCAAAGTTCCATTCTCCTAACTGACAGGATTGCCTAGGATAATTTTGCAAATGCAAGAGATCTTGCACAAATCCTGATTTACACTTCCCATCTTAGAATTTCTCATTTCTGTCTAAGATCAACACAAATGTCACTCCCTTCTTCCCATTTCCCCCTCCTCCCAGCAGCTAGTACCTCCCACCTAAGTCACAAGTCACAATATATTTATTTTGAAGATATTTGAGGTAGGCAGCAAATGATGCTGGGGAGCCTGGCATAGTATATATATATATATCTTTCCTCTTAGAAATATTAGGAAAATGTTCCTCTAAGAAATATTAAAACACTTTTCCTAAGTGTCTTAGTCTGAAGCCTTTAGACTTATCTGAGCAAAATAAGCCTTGTCAAATACCAGGGAGAAGAACTCTGATCTTCCTGAAGATAGAATTGGCGGGGGGGGGGGGCAACAAAAGCAGGAGTATGGTATAATGAATAGAGTCTGAGTTCAAATCCTGCCTCTGCAATATATTAGCTTTGCAACCCTGGGAAAGTCATTTCAGGGACTCAGTTTCCTCCTCTGTAAAAAAATTTTAATGGACTTCAGAGATCCCTTTTGGCACTAAATCTCTGATCCAATATAATCCTATAATCATTCTGAGAGCAGTCTCCCTTTTCTCTAATCTCCTTGCCTGGATTAGGGAAAGAGTTCTTCAGGATGGCTTACATTTTAATTTGTTGTTGCACTTTTTGGTAGATCTAAGACTTTTACTTAATCCTGACTTGTGGAATCTTGTTTTTGACTCTGAATGTTATAAAAGTCTGAAAACATGGACGGAGAGAGAAATTTTCAGTGAGCAGGAATTTGTTCATCTTTCTCCAAGCAAGGATAATTGTAAATATTAAAATAGACCCTATCTTCCTGATTGATGAGTGCCTACCTAGACCATTATTTCCGGAAGGGCCCCAGCTACATTCCACAGTCAGTCACAGCTCATTCTCTGGACTTCTTTTCCTCCTCCTTTTCTATTGTCACCATCTTGACCCCTTCAGGGGTATCCTTCCCCTCATCTCAAATGTAAACTTTTTATCTACACCATCTACAGGATCTAAAGGAAAAAAACACTCTTAATCACTCTATTATAAAAATGAAAATTAAAACAACTCTGAGGTACTACCTCATGTCTATCAGATTGGCCAATCTGACAGAAAAGGAAAATCATAAGTGTTGGAGAAGATGTAGGAAAATTGAGATACTAATGCACCGTTGGTGAAGTTGTGAACTGACCCAACCATTCTGGAGAGCAATTTGGAACTATGCTCAAAGGACTCAAACATTGTGCATACCCTTTGATTCATCAATACCATTACTAAGTCTGCATCCTAAAGAGATAAAAAAAAATTTAAAGGTGGGGGAGATTTATAATTTATTTGTATGAAAATATAGCAGCTCTTTTCACAGTAGAAAAGAATTGGAAATTGAAGGGTTATCCATCAATTTGGGAATGGCTGAACAAGTTGTGGTATATGCTGGTGATGGGATATTATTGTGCTGTGAGAAATCACAAGCAGGGTGGTTTCAGAAAAATCTAAAAAGACTTGCATGAACTGTAGCAAAGCAAAGTGAGCAGAAGCAGAAGAGCATTGTACTCAGTGAGAGCAATATTTTTTTGACCAACTGTGAACCTAGCCTAGTTATTCTCCACGATGCAGTGATCCAAGACAATCTCAGAGACTCATGACGAAAAATGCCATCTGCCTTCTGAGAAAGAACTGATGAAATCTGAATGCAGACAGAAGCATACTATATTTCACTTTGTTTCTATTTCTTTTTATCTGAGATATGTTCTGCAAAATGGCTAATATGGAAAAATGTCTTACATGTTTGCCCACATCAAACCTACATTAGATTGCTTACTATCTCAGGGAGGAGGGAAGAAGAGAAGAAAAGAGCATAGGAAGGAGGGAGAGAATTTAGAACTCAAAACTTTAAAAAATGAATGTTAAAATTTGTTTTACATGTAATTGGGGGAAAATAAACTATTTTTTAAAAGAATCTAAGTTTCTTGAGAAAAAGGAAGGGACTATCTTACTTATATTGTATCCCCAGTACTTAAAACAGTGACTAATTAGTGCTTAATACATGTTTTATTGGTCTAATTATCTTCTCTCCATTTTTCTATCCATCATCTATCTCTATCTTCCCTCCATCTATCCCTATCTATCTTCTATTCATTTATCTATCCATCATCTATCTATCTATCTATCTATCTTCTCTCCAGCTATCCATCTTTTATCTTCTCTCCATTTATCTATCCATCATATATCTCTATCTTCTCCCCATCTATCCACCTTCTATCTTCTATCTATCTTCTCCCCATCTATCCACCTTCTATCTTCTATTCATTTATCTATCATCTATCTATCTATCCATCTATCTATCTTCTCTCCAGCTATCCAACTTCTATCTATTCTTATCTGTCTTCTATTCATTTATCTATCCATTGTCTATCTATCCATCTATCTATCTGTCCATCTATCTATCTATCTATCTATCTTCTCTCCAGCTATCCAACTTCTATCTATCCCTATCTATCTTCTCTCCATTTATCTATCCATCATATATCTCTATCTTCTCTCCATCTATCCACCTTCTATCTTCTATTCATTTATCTATCCATCATCTATCTATCTGTCCATCTATCTATCTTCTCTCCAGCTATCCAACTTCTATCTATCCCTATCTATCTTCTATTCATTTATCTATCTATCATCTATCTTCTCTCCATCTATCCATCTTCTATCTCCTATTCATTTATGTATCCATCATTTATTTCTATCTTTTTTTTTTAATTTTAAACCCTTAACTTCTGTGTATTGACTTATAGGTGGAAGAGTGGTAAGGGTAGGCAATGGGGGTCAAGTGACTTGCCCAGGGTCACACAGCTGGGAAGTGTCTGAGGCCGGATTTGAACCTAGGACCTCCCGTCTCTAGGCCTGGCTCTCAATCCACTGAGCTACCCAGCTGCCCCCTATCTCTATCTATCTTAATAAAAATGGCTCTGATGCAAAGTAGAGTACTCAAGTTTGTTTGTTTGTTTTTCCACAGTAAAATGGTGCCTTTGAACCTAGATTTCTGCCTTCTAATAGAACCTAAGCATGCTCTGGACCGCTTCACTTTAAAAGACTTCCATGGTCCTTATAGGAAATTTGCTTTGGGCATTGCTGGCCAATCTTGCCAAATTCTCATTTAGACTCACAGTATTTGTTTATAACTATGTACCACCAAATATGTTTCTGTTCATATGAGTGTCTATAAGTACCTAGTATGCTACACATTGTCCTATCAAGCCAACACCAGTGAAAATTCTTCCCTAAAGAATATAAGCCCATCACCTCCCCTATTTGGAACTAAGTCACTTTTAGCCACATTCACCACAGGTGTCAAACACCTGGTCACATGTGGCTCACAACACTCCTGAGGGAGCAATCGAATTAAAATGTAATTGGAAAATGTTTAAATAAATGAAAAGATAATAAAGCATAAGGGCAGCTAGGCGGTACAGTGGAGTTGGTGCGGTGGCATGGAGTCAAGACCTGAGTTCAAATTCAGGGCTTCAGACACTTTCTAGACCCTAGGCAAGTCACTGAACCCTGTTTGCCTCAGTTTCCTCATCTGTCAAATGAGCTGGAGAAAGAAATGGCAAGCCATTCCAGTATCTCTGCCAAGAAAACCCCAAAAGGGGTCATGAAAAAAAGTCAAACATGACTGAACAACAACAAATTTTATTATTGTATTTGATCTAGGTTTAGAGATATAAAAGCCAGTTGTGGTTGTCAGTTTGTTTGACAGAAGGACTGGGAAGCTATTAAAAATTGGCAGGAATTATTCAAGTGGAGGGAGACGGGCTCCTGCCAGTCAGTGAGCCAAGTTCCCCAAGCGAGTGGAGTTTCAGGTTCCTATGAGTTAATGGTTCTTGGGGGTCAAATTTGCCCATATTAAAAGTATTCCAGGATGGGGAGCAGAGCATCTATCTACATACTGCCCCAGAGAGGGACCCCAGGCTTTGAATGTACAACAGTGATAGTCAAGGAACTCACAGTTTATAGATAGATGGAAATGTTACACCAGGGGCCCCAGAAGGAATCTTTCATCTAAAACAATAATGTATAATAATGTACCCTGTAGATATGACTGAGTAAACAGTTGATAACAATGAAGCTTTTAAAGTTATTTTTTCCTCTCACTAAAGCAGAAAACACCCTCTACAGACAGATAAATTAAAGAGTTTCCAGTTCAATTTATCTGTAGCTAAAGAACCTTGCCCTGCAGCTATTATCCTTTTACATTTATTTTAATCTTTTCTTCAAATTGGAGAAAGTGGTTTGGGTTTTGTTTGTTTTTTAACTGATAGAAAACAGCCTAGAGGAAAGGTGAGCCTTTTTCTCTTCTCTCTTTGTCTCTCTGTTTCTCTGTCTGTCTCTGTCTCTGTCTATCCGTCCGTCTCTCCCCGTCTCTATTCCTGACTCTACAGTCTGACTTCTGCCCTCATTATTCAACAAAACTATCTCCCAAGTTACCAAAGATCTCTTAATTGCCAAATCCAATGGCTCTCTCTGTCTTCATCCTTCTTAACCTTTCTTCAGACTTTGATCCTCTGGAACACCCTCTCCTTCTGGATATTCTCTTCTCTGGATTTTGGAGATACCCTCTCTCTCCTGGTTCTCCGTTACCTATCTCAGTCTCCTTTCCTGGGAATCCCAGAGAGCTCTGTCCTGTGCCCTCTTTTCTTCTTCCGTACTATTTCACTTGATGATCTCATCAGCTCCCCTCAATTCAATTTTTCCATGTTGATGATTCTTACATCTACTTATCAATTTTGGTTATGTTAAATTAAAAAGGTTTTGTAAAAACAAAACCAGTGCAACCAAAATTAGAAGGGAAGCAACAGAGTGGGGGGGGGGGAGTTATAACAAAATTCTCTGTCAAAGATCTAATTTCCCAAATTAAATCTATTTATCAGCCCAGCAATCTCTAGGCTCCAGACATTTCCAACTGCCTTTCAGACATCTCAGATTTCCCATAAGTGTCTTAAACTCAACATTTCACAAACAGAACTCATTATCTTTCCTCTCCAAACTCTCCATTCTTCTTAATGTGATACTGACTGATCTAAGCATGTTCAGTCCTAAAATGGTGCCTGTTGTATCCTCTACCACGCAGAGGACATCCTTTGACTATCTGCCTGGAATTTTAAGAGTGGTGGTCTTTTCTGCCAACTTTTTGGCTAGTCTCTTTTCAGTGTCTCTCATCTGCTACCTCCAGCTAGATGCCACAGACTGGTGTGGATGAGGGACTTGCCTTCTGTTTACCTCTCTTGTGCCCTAGATCTGGGAAATGGGTCTGGGAAGGACTGGGGATTATTTCTATCCTCTGTTATTTGTCTTCACTTTCAAGTGCCAGCCTTGATCTCCACTATGCCAAGTCATGTTGACCTTGGAGTCAGGATTGTAAGTGGGGTGGAGCTGCCAGATAGTTTAGAGTGGAAACCATGAGAATCCAAGAGTCAATCCCAGGAGAGCAGAGAGTGGCAGAAGTGGAGCTTGGAATTGGGTTGAGGACTATCTTCTTAGGATTGAGTTTGTCTCAGAAATTGAGATAAACTGTGAACTTAATCCTCTTCCCTCCTCAGAGACTAAGGTTGTTCAAAGGAGGGAGTGTAAAAGGTCTAGTGTTACATGAGTTTTCCTATTACTGTCAAGGGCACCACAATCCTCCTAGCCCCCCGCCCCCCAAAGCTCATACTCTAAGTGTCATCCTCTACTCTTCACTATCTCTTACCCCGCTCCTCACATCCAATCTCTTGCCAAGGTTTGTTGATCTCGCCTTTGTAACATCTCTCAAATACATTTTCATCTCTCCTCTGACTCTGTCATTGCCCTGGTGCAGCTCTGGTCTATTCACACCTGGACTATTGGTAATAGCTACTGGTGGGTTCCACCTGCTTCCAGTCTCCTCCTACTCCAACCCATTTTCTCCATTCAGCCCCAAAAGTGATTTTCCTAAAGTGCAGGTCTATGTCACTCCTCACTCAACAAACTCCAGTGGCTCCCTGTCACATATGAAATCCTCTGTTTGATATTCAAAGCCCTTCATAAACTAGTCCCGCCCCACCTTCCATGGACCTTTCCCACCTTCTTACATCTCACTCCCTGCTCCCTACTCTTTAGTACAATGACACTGGCCTTCTGGCTGCTCCTTAAGCAAGACACCCCAGCTCATGACTCTGGATATTTTCATTGGCTATCTCCCATGCTGGAATGCTCTCCCTCCTCATCTCCACCTCCTGACCTCCTAAAATTCCACATTCTACAGGAAGTCTTCCCCAATCCTTCTTAACATTGTTCCATTCCTTTATAGATTATTTCCTATTTATCCAATCTACGGCTTGTTTGCACATAGATGTTTGCATGTCGACTCCCTAGACTGTGATCTCTTTTAGGGCAAGAACTCTCTTTTAACTTTCTTTCTATCCCCAGCACTTAGAATAGTGAGCATTAGGCACTGAATAAGTGACTAAAGGAGAAAGCCAAGCCAAATACTTTTGAGGAAAAGACACAGAATTTTTCATTTAATTTTTTTTACCAATCACAAATTTCCACAAAAGTTTCCCAGAGTCATATGATCAAAATTGTCTCCCTTCCTCCTTCCCTCCCCCCTCTCAGAGCTAGCAAGCAATTCAATCTGTGTTATACATGTATTATAATGCAAAACATATTTCCATATTGTTCACTATTGTAAAAGAACACTCATAAAACCAAAACCTCAAAACATAAACCCAAATAAACAAGTGAAGAATCATATGCTTACATCTACATTCCAACTCCAACAGACCTTTCTCTGGAAGTGCATAGCATTCTTTGTCATAAGTCCTTCAGAATTGTCCTGGACCATTGCATTGCTGAGAGTAGCTAAGTCTATTATTACATTTGATAATTCTACGATGTTGCTGTTTCTGTGTACTGTTCTCCTGGTTCTGCTTATTTCACTCTGCATCAGTCCATGGAGGTCTTCTCAGCTCTTTCTGAAATCATCCTGTTTATCATTCCTTATAGCACAATAGTAGCCTATCACCATCATATACCACAATTTGTTCATCCATTCCCCAATTTGAGGGACATCCCTTTCCTTTCCAATTCTTTGCCACCATAAAAAAAAAAGCTTTCCTTTCCCATTTTTTTTATCTCTTTGGGAAACTGACCTAGTAGAGACACTGCATTTTTAGAGGAAGAATTTAGTTCAACCAACTACAATGGGCTTCTCTGAATGACTGGTAGCATTTACAAAGTAAAATCACCTAAAAGAAATCAGATAGAAATGATTAAACCACACAGCTGCAAGTTCTTCAGAAAAGCAATTGGAAAACGATTTCTGAAGGGAGAAAGATAATTGTTTGTTCTTTGTCTTGAAGAAAATCAATGATATCATAAGGAAATGTCTTGACCTGCATATGATTTAGACTGAAGTGAGACAGAATTGCACAAAGTCATTGGCCTCCCTTTTTCTTCCAGAGTCATCCAAGTCCAGCAACAAGACAAAAGTTAGGACCATTGGCCATGGTCTGGGATACAATGGATGACCTTGGAGTCTTCAACGCCTGACCAATCTCTAAGTACTCCATAGTGCCTGCTTCACTAGCCTTCATGGCAGTTGGTACACATTGTTTTCATCTATCCATTCCACTGTTGAATGTCTTCACATGCTTGGAGTAGACATCCTCCTAACCCACCGCTGAGTTGAGGCCTATTACCCTCAACCTGGTTTAGCCCACCTGCCAAGATGGTTTTACTGGGATTGTGGCTGCTGTGCATGCTATAGCTTCTTAGAGCCATAGGTGAGAGTTGAGTGATAGGTGGATTCCAGCGGTAGATAAGCAGCCCTAAAAAGGGCTCAGCAAGCCCTCACACCACATTAGTCCTCCATGAACCCCAATACACCCCAAAAGGGGAAAGATAAATAAAAGGAGGAAGAAAGGAGAAAGAGAAAGAGAAAGGGAGCGAGACTAGAGAAGGACAATCAATCAGAGAAACAGAGACAGAGCAAGGAGGGAGGAGGGAAGAGGGAGGAAGGGGAGAGAGAGGAAGAGAGAGGGGGAGAGGGGGAATGGAGGAAGAGAGGGAGAGAGAGAAATAGAGAGGGAGAAGGAGAGAGAGAAAGGGAAGGAGAGGGAGAAGAAGAGAGAGGGAGGGACAAAAAGAGAGAGAAGACACACTATAGCCTAGGACCTCAATGAGAAATACATAAAGATGCTCTTAAAAATTATAAGTAGGATCATATATTTAATGAATTAAGACCATCACAAAGCATAGACACTTGTCTGGAAGACAGACTGCTCTTCTTTTGGTTAATAATGACTGTCTTAGAGATCCAAATGTATATATATCATGGTTAAGGCAAATATTAACTCTAGATCATCCAAGGACAGTAACTCTGACTTTTGATCCCCCAACTTAAGTGAGACGGAACTTGAAACTCCTCATTTGGACAAAGACAAATACCAAGCCTTCATCTTTGTGTCAGCCCTCAGGGTCCCACGTAAATGTAGCAGAAAAGAGAGAAAAGTCTGGACTGAAGCAATTTTAATCCAAGCCTAAAGACATTTTAGACCTCACTGAGACATGAGAAGAGGAGTGAGCTAGAAAGAGATTGCCTTGCAGCAGAGCTAAAGAAATACATGTCTCCTCTCCAGGCAGTAGTAATTAGGCTTGAAACATCTACAGATTATGCAGCTTAATTGCATAGATGCTAATATCCTTGTGGCTTAGGGAAAATATCTTGAGTCATGGGGCAACTGCTGAAAATGAATAATTGAAAACTCGTGTTCATCTTGGACAGGCGAAGTTAATTGGGAACAATAATTATCCATAGTTTAGTTAAGTTGTGCTCTGGATAGTAATTGATGGCACCACACCCTTGGAACTGAGAGTTAAAGTGCTTTCTGAATGCCCAAAATTTACAGGATGACAAAATTGGCTGAGAGACGAATGGGATATTTTTAATTTGGGCGATTTAGAGGTGTGCGCATGAATTGGTGTCACTGGGTCCATGGCAATGAGTTCTCTTTTTATAGTTGTGCTTTAGCTAATAAGATTGTTTTATATTGGGACTATGCATACAACTTTCTTGCATTATAATTTAGGAAAATATTATAGACACAGAAATACTGTTAATGGGAAGTTAGGTGGCACAGTTGATTGAATGTTGGCCTTGGAATCAGGAAGACCTTAGTTCAAACCCCACCTCACACACTAATGTGTGACTCTGATAACCCTTTGCCTCAGTTTCCAGTGAAATTTAATTACATCAGACAAAATCAAACAAAGCAGTTGTGTATCAATGACCTATCGGAAAACCCTGAAAAAGATGTCCTTAATAGGCACTGTACATTCCAGAACCTGAATACAGTAGTAGTTCTGTTTGCCTTAATATTACAGTGGCTAAAACTAAAGAGCACATCCTTTTATGGTGGCAAAGAATGGGAAGTTGAGGGGTTGTCTATCAACTGGAGAATGGCTGGACAAGTTGTGGTATTTGATCATGATGGAATACTATAAGAAATGACAGGATGATTTCAGAAAAATGAACTGATGCAAAGTGAAGGAAGCAGAACTAGAAGAATGATGTAAATTGTGACAGCAATATTTTTTTAATTTTTTAAACCCTAATATCTTTTATATATATCCTTCTGTATTAATTTTATTTGTTACAGGGCTAGGCAATGGGGGTTAAGTGACTTGCCCAGGGTCACACAGCTAGGAAGTGTCTGAGGCCAGATTTGAACCTAGGATCTCCTATCTCTAGGCCTGGCTCTCAATCCACTGAGCCATCCAGCTGCCCCCAGCAATATTTTTTGATAAAAAACCGCGAACGACTTACTTTTTTTCGGCAATGTAGTGATCCAAGTCAGTCCTAGAGGTTCATGATGAAAAATGCCATCTGCTCTCTGAGAAAGAATTGATGAAATCTGAATGCTGCCTGAAACATATTTCACTTTCTTTTTCTTCCTTTTTTTTCTTTTTTTTTTTTTTGAGGTCTCTTCCACAAAATGACTAATATGGGAAAATGTTTTACATGATTGCACATGTAAAAACTATATCAGATTGCCTACTTTCTCAGGAAGGGGAGATGGGAGGAATAGAGTGAAGGAGGGAGGGTCAAAAGGAGGGAGAGAATTTGGAACTCAAAATTTTTAAGAAAAATGAATGTTAAAAATGTTTTTTACACATGATTGGGGTGACTAAAATATTATTTTTAAAAGGACTAAAAAAGCACAAGGATCCCTTTTTATTTTTTCAATTAAAGGCTATTTTGGTATATAGTTCCTAAATTTAACTTTTGACCTTCAGGTAGGTAACATAAATAAAAATATTACTTCTGAAAGGTGTCCTATCCTGCATTTTTTTTTAACTCTTACCTTCCATCTTAGAATCAATACTGTGTGCTGGTTCTAAGGCAGAAGAGTGGTAAGAGCTAGGCAATGGGGGTTAAGTGACTTGCCCAGGGTTACACATGGAAATGTCTGAGGTTAAATTTGAACCCAGGACCTCCCATCTCTAGGCTTGACTCTCAATCCACAGAGCCACCTAGCTGCCCCTCCCCCCTCCTACATTTCTGAGATGGGCTGGTGTTGATGTTGCTATCCCTTTCAAAGTAACTTTCTCATTGGTTTCATTTAGGTCCCCATCATGTGTTAATTGAAGATTATGACTATTGAAACGTCTAATGGAATTTAATTCTGTTTGACAAATTCCACTTATTTTAATTGAATAATCCCCTGGAATTTCCTTAAATTTTAGTCTTTTCTTTTAATCTTCAAGATGAAATATTGTCTGGAAAGAGATTTCCCTCAGAAAATGCCTTGAATAGATGTGAACAGACATTGCTTACTCTTCTAATCTTCATAGAGTTCACTGGAGTTCTAGGAAAGAAAATAGAAACTTAATTTTCCTTAAAAAGAAATGCAATGCTAGAGATGGGAGGTCCTAGGTTCAAATCTGGCCTCAGACACTTCCCAGCTGTGTGACCCTGGACAAGTCACTTGACCCCTATTGCCTAGTCCTTACCACTCTTCTGCCTTGGAGCCAATACACAGTATTGTCTCCAAGATGGAAGGTACGGGTTTAAAAAAAAAAAGAAAAGAAAGAAATGCAATGGCCTGGGGGTGTGAATAGGCAGTTCTCAGATGAAGAAATCAAAACTATCAATAAACACATGAAAAAGTGTTCTAAATCCCTCCTGATTAGAGAATGCAAATCAAAAGAACTGAGGTACCACCTCACACCTAGCAGACTGGCCAATATGGCAGCAAAGGAAAGTGATAAATGTTGCAGGGGATGAGGCAAAACACTAATGCACTGCTGGTGGAGTTGTGAATTGGTCCAACCATTCTGGAAGGCAATTTGGAATTATGCCCAAAGGACTGTAAAAGGATTCCTGCCCTTTGATCCAGCCATACCACTGCTGGGTCTGTACCCCAAAGAGATAATAAGGAAAAATACTTGTACAAAAATATTTATAGCCGCACTCTTTGTGGTGGCAAAAAACTGGAAAATGAAGAGTGTCCCTTGATTGGGGAAAGACTGAACAAACTGTGGTATATGCTAGTGATGGAATATATTGCGCTGAAAGGAATAAAGAACTGGAGGAACTCCATGTGAACTGGAATGATCTCTAGGAATTGATGCAGAGTAAAAGGAGCAGAGCCAGGAGAACATTGTACACTGAGATGGATACACTGTGGCACAATCGAAAGCAATGGACTTTTCTACTTGCAGCAATGCAATGACCCAGGACAATCCAGAGGAACTTAGGAGAAAAAATGCTATTCACATCCACAGAAAGAACTATGGGAGCAGAAACACAGAAGGAAAAATATATGATTGATCATGTGGTTCAACAGGGATATGATTGGGGTTTTGGTGTTAAAAGATCACTATAATGAAAATATGAATAACATGGAAATAAGTTTTGAACAATGATACATGGATAACCCAGTGGAATTGCTTGTCGGTTCTGGAAGGGGGGAGGAAAGAGGGGAGGGAGAGAACATGAATCATGTAACCATGGAAAAATATTCTAAATAAATAAATTTTTTTAATGCAATAACTTTTGGACTAAGCTCTAGTGGACTGAGACATGTACTAGAAATTGGTTTTGAATTGAGATTCAAAGCTAGAAGCATGAAGACTGAGAGAAGAAAAAGATCTACTATCTTCTATTCTTGAAGATACAGGTCCAAAAATTTCTCTTTGATCTTCATGTGGTATAAATGGTCTTGGAGTTCTTGTTCTTAATGCATTTCCTGCTTTATTGATGATCTTTCTATTGGTCTTATACTTGGATACTGGATATCTATAAAATGGGTAAAGTTTTTGAAGGAATCAGAAATAATGAATTCTGAGGATTATAAAAATGTGGTCAAAGCTGATCCCAAAAAACAATGGTTAAGGGAAAGTGAAAGCAAGATATGGTTGCAAAAGCAATTTTCTTGTTATGGCTATATTTAATAATTCACAAGATTGATATGTACTGAAATTTTTGATAAAAGAATTGATTTGGGGTTAAAGTCTCAAGGCAGGAAACAAATTCTTTTTAATTCTTTCTAAAAAAGGGCACATCTGTATGATAAACCCAAAGAGCCCAACTCAAATCCACTATTTGACAAAAACTGTTGGGAAAATTGGAAAACAATATGGGAGAGATTGGTTTAGATCAATATGTCGCAACCTACACCAAGATAAATTCAGAATGGGTGAACAACTTGAATATAAAGAAGGAAACTATAAGTAAATTAAGTGAACACAGAATAGTATACTTGTCAGGTCTCTGGGAAAGGGAAAATTTTTAAACCAAGCAAGAGTTAGAATAAATTACAAAATGTAAAATAAATAATTTTGATTATATTAAATTAAAAAGGTTTTCTACAAAAACAATGCAACCAAAATCAGAAGGGAAACAACAAACTGGGGAAAAATCTTTATAACAAAAAACTCTAACAGAGGTCTAATTACTCAAATATACAAGGAGCTAAATCAATTGTATAAAAAATCAAGCCATTCCCCAATTAATAAATGGGTAAGGGGGGGCAGCTGGGTAGCTCAGTGGAGTGAGAGCCAGGCCTAGAGACAGGAGGTCCTAGGTTCAAACCCGGCCTCAGCCACTTCCCAGCTGTGTGACCCTGGGCAAGTCACTTGACCCCCATTGCCCACCCTTACCAATCTTCCACCTATGAGACAATACACCGAAGTACAAGGGTTTAAAATAAAAATAAAATAAAATAAAATAAATGGGTAAGGGACATGAATAGGCAATTTTCAGATAAAGAAATCAAAACTATCAATAAGCACATGAGAAAGTGTTCTAAATCTCTAATAATTAGAGAAATGCAAATCAAAACACCTCTGAGGTATCACCTCACACCTAGCAGATTGGCTAAAATGACAGCAGGTGAGAGCAATAAATGTTGGAGGGGATGTGGCAAAATTGGGACATTAATGCATTTCTTTTTTTTTTTAATTTTAAAGCCTTAACTTCTGTGTATTGACTTATAGGTGGAAGAGTGGTAAGGGTAGGCAATGGGGGTCAAGTGACTTGCCCAGGGTCACACAGCTGGGAAGTGTCTGAGGCCGGCTTTGAACCTAGGACCTCCTGTCTCTAGGCTTGGCTCTCAATCCACTGAGCTACCCAGCTGCCCCCATTAATGCATTTCTGATGGAGTTGTGAACTGATCCAACTATTCTGGATGGCAATTTGGAACTATGCCCAAAGAGCACTAAAAGACTGCCTGTCCTTTGATCCAGCCATACCATTGCTGGGTTTGTACCCCAAAGAGATTATAGATAAAAAGACTTGTACAAAAATATTTATAGCTGCGCTCTTTGTGGTGGCAAAAAACTGGAAAACGAGGGGATGCCCTTCAATTGGGGAATGGCTGAATAAATTGTGGTATATGCTGGTGATGGAATTCTATTGTGCTAAAAGGAATAATAAACTGGAGGAATTCCATGTGAACTGGAAAGACCTCCAGGAACTGATGCAGAGTGAAAGAAGCAGAGCCAGAAGAACATTGTACACAGAGACTGATACACTGTGGTAAAATCGAATGTAATGGACTTCAGTACTAGCAGCAATGCAATGATCCAGTACAATTCTGAGGGATTTATGGAAAAGAAAGCTACCCACATTCAGAGGAAGAACTACAGGAGAGGAAACACAGAAGAAAAACAACTGCTTGAACACATGGGTTGTTGCGGACATGATTGGGGATGTAGACTCAAAATGACCACACCAATGCAATTAATAATAATATGGAAATAAGTCTTGATTAATGACACATGTTAAAACCAGTGGAAATGCACGTCTGCTATGGGGGGAGGGGCGGAATGAAGGGGTGGTGAAGGAGAAAGTAAAAACATAAATCATGTAACCATGGAAATTTTTTCTAAAAAATAAAAAAATTTTTTAGTAAATAAATAAATGAATGAATGAATAAATAAATAAATAAATAAATAAGGGCACATCCTCTCAGTTACCACCTGAGTGAGCAGATAATCTACCAACTTTCCAAAAGTCTCGTTATATGCATAAACAAACATCTGTAACAGCAGGAAAGGGATCCTATAGATAGGTTACAATACAAGGAAGGTCGATGAAATATGTACAACATCATAACTTGTAGGAAACAGGTTTACATATTGTGCTTCATTTTTAGAATCAGCAAAATTAGTCATGAACATCCTTTCCCAAGAATCTTGGATTGTCTGTATTGAAACAGATGTTGTGATTTTCAATAATCTACTGTATTGTGAATTCCTTGAGTCTCATTGGTTATTTTACAAATAAATACTGAACCCTTAGCCCCTGGAAGCTGAAGAAGCCTCAGAGTTACTTCCAATACCATCTTTGTGGTATTTTTTATACTATCTGCTTGTCTTTCCCCCATCCTACGTTTTTGTGTCAACGGTTTCCCTCCACAGATTAAAAAATCCATGTCTATTTATGTTGTGCAGGTCACAATCATTTTTCTAACTTTTTATCATATGAAGACTGCATCTTTCATTTTTAAGGCAAAATATTCTGCGGGAAGCACACACTACACACTGTATTCAACACTGGAAGAGATGATGACTATGGCTCAGCCCATTCTTTGAGCCTCCTAGAGGCACCAGCAGAGGCAGAGGCAGCAGCTGAAGATTGGACATAGGCAGAGCGAGGGATGGATGGGCGTTCAAGGAAACCAGGAAATCTGATTTGAAAGTTTGCTGAGCCTTTTTCAGGGCTGCTCCCCTCCTTTGGTGTCCACTTGCCATCCAACTTCACTTGTGGCTCCAAGAACCTGTAGCATAAGCAGAGGCCACAGTCCAGGAAAACCATCCCAGCAGGCAGGCTAAACCAAGTGGAGAGTAACTGATAAGTCCCAAATTCATTGGTGATTTAGCAGGATGTCTAGCCCAGGCACGTGAAGATTTCCCCAGAAGAAGGGGTGGATTGAGAACAAATTGTTCCAATGGCCATGAAGTTGGCTAAAGCAGGCTCTGTGGAGCTCATAAAGCTTGGACACACATCAAAGACAGCAAGGTCATCTACTGCATCCTGAGCCACCACCAGTTGTCTTGACGTTTGTCTTGCCACTGGGTACCCAAGCAACCTTTTTTAAAAGACATCACTGCTCACCTCCTGGTATAAAGAAAGGGCTAGAAAAGTTGCCCTAAAATTTTTCTGCTTCACTTAATCCTGGCTTGCTTCCCATGGCAGTTGGTGATCCTACCCTGTAGTCGAATACACAAAAAAACTTTTGAAAAGATGATTCCACTCACCATTGGTATATGGAATGTGAACAAACTGATAGACAAAATGAACTCCAGTAGACCTGAAAGATGAACAGTTCTTATTGAGAGAGAAAGCAACTGGTATTGCATCTAAATAGCAACCCTGAGTGAAACAAGGCTGGCAAACTAAGTCCAGCTCATCAAAATTGGAGCTGGGTACATGTTTTTTCTAGAGAGAGGGCTGTGATGAGGAAGGCCATAAAACTGGTATAGTTTTCACAATCAAATCTAATCCAGTTGACATGCCTGTAGGCCCTCTAAAAGGAGTAAAGGAGAGGTTCACAACAATGTGATTGCCACTCACAGGAAAGTGCCATGCCACCATTATCAGTGCATCTGCATCCACCATGATGAGCCCTGATGAAGTCCAAGAAAAGTATGTAAATTAAAATTTGTTAGAATCATATAAATTAAATGAAAGCCTGGGAACCCTCATCAGCAGAGTGCCAAAAGAAGGCAATGTTGTCATTCTGGGTGACTTCAACTCCAGAGGAGGCACATGGCAGGGAGTCCTTGGGAGGGACTGAGTCAGAAATAGCAATGGTCAATGCTCACTTACTACTGAAGACATGTGCATCTTGTGATGTCATCAACCACAGTCTTCCATTTACCTAAGTGCAATAAAACTTTGTGGATGCACTTGGAAGCAAACATTGGCATTTGATAGGTCATAACCTCATTGAAAGTAGCGAAATAGACAGGATGTGAGGATGAAGGAGGTAATATGTGGCACAGAGTGCTGGACTAATCATAGATTTATCCGCTCCGAGCTAAATATTCACATTCAAGAAAAGCAACAGCTCCAAGGCAAAGATGACTACTAGACGACTTAATGTCAAGAGAATAAAGCACTTCTTCATATAGGAAGTTCATTTCTGAACCAGAGGGAATCCACCTGAGCTGACACATGTTTGGCAACAGTGGAGCAGAAAAGGAATGGCAGATTTCAAAGATCTATTGTACCACACTGCATTTACTCATCTAGGGCAGAATATTCACAAATGTTAGGACTGGCTTGATGAAAACGATGAGGAAATTTAGACCCTACTGAATGAAAAATGAGAACTCAACAGGATCTGCTAGAAAGATGATTCCTCCATCTCTAAGAAGGCAGTGTTTTTAACTCCATCAAAAGTAAAATACAAACAAAGCTTACAGGATTCTTGGCTCAGTAAGAAAACAGATGAATTCTAATTCTAATGGTAATAGCCTAAAGCAGTGATGGGCAAACTTTTTAAAGAGAGGCCAAAGGAAAGGAAATGCTCATCTGTCTGTCTGTTTCTAAGACAACTCTTTTGAAGTTTCATTGTATTGTATCCTACTCATTTTGTTCGTCAGATCAGGAATAATGTCCCGCAGCGGATAGAACATTTCAGGAGGCCGCATCTGGCCCGCTGAGGTAGTTTGCCCATCACTGGCCTAAAGCATTTCTACAATGCCCTGAAGACTATTTATGGGTCAAAGACCTATGATGCATCTCAACTACTCAGTAATGATAGAGCCACATCCACGTTGATCAATGAAAAGTATTTGATGCTGGAGAGAGGGGCTGAACACTTACAAAGTGTTCTCAACAGACCATCACCAATCAGTGCAAAAATCATTGACCATATCTCAGGTTGAAGTCAATCCTTCTTTAGTTGAACTTCAACTGAAGAAGAGATTTAGAGCATCATTAAGTTTCTTTCATGTGGCAAAGCACCTGGTGTTGATTCCATTCCAGCAGAGATTTACAAGGCAAAGTATTCATTGCTCAAACAAAAGCAAACTGAAATTTTCTGTGTTACATGGCAAGAGAAGATTATCCCCCTCCAGGAAATCAAAGATGTCTCCATTGTTCATATTTATAAAGGAAAAGGAAACGGATTGTCCCGTGACAATCACAGGAGCATCTCTCTCTTAGTCATTGCTGGCAAGATTCTTGCCAGAGACCTCCTTAATTGGCTAATCCTTTACCTGAAAGATGATCACTTCCATGAGAGTTTGTATGGCTTTGGAAAAAACAAAGAATAGTCAATATGGTATTTCCTGCCTGACAACTGCAAGAGAAATGCCAAGAGCAGAATAGAGGTTTGTATACAATGTTTATCAATATGGCCAAGGCCTTTGTTACTGTCATTTGTGAGGGCTTGTGGAAGAGCATGACAAAATTTGGTTGACCAAGAAGTTCATCAGAATTCTATGACAGTTCCATGATAGCAGGCTTGTACAGTTTCTGGATAATAGACAATACTCTCAAGCTTTCCCAGGCACGGTGGAGTGAAGGAGGGTTTTGTGCTTACTCTCAGGCTTTCTGGCATGATGTTTTCAATAATGTTTTTGGACACCCTCGATGAGGACAAAAACAACATCCAGGTCAGCTACTGCACTGACAGTAAATTATTCAACTTGAAAAGGCTACAAGCCAAGACTAAAGTGGAGAGAGAGGTGGTGCATGACTTTCTGTTTTCAGATGATTGTGCACTCGGTGCAGCCTCTAAGACTAAGACACAACAGAGCATGGATTGATTCTCTGCCATTTGTGCTAATTTTGGTCTGGCAATTAACAGAGGTTCTCCACCAGCCAACACTGCATCATTCCTACGTGGAGCCATTTGTTACAGTAAATGGAGCAATTTTGAATGCTATGGATAAGTTCACTTATCTTGTCAGTATACGAGAGAGAGAGAGAGAGAGAGAGAGAGAGAGAGAGAGAGAGAGAGAGAGAGAGAGAGAGAAAATAAGGTTGATGCAAGAATTGACAGAGCTATCTCAGTGCTTGTGAGGCCCCAAAGAAAAGTGTGGGAGACAAGAGGTATTAGGCTGCCTGCCATACTGAAGGTTTATTGAGCCATTATGCTGACCTCATTGTCGGATGCCTCTGAAACCAGGACAGTCTACTAGTACCATGACAAGAAACTGAACCTAGTTAGCTAGCCAGCATAGTAAGACAAGAAATGACAGAATAATAATAGGAAAAAGAGGAATCAAAATTACCACTTTTTACAGAAGACAAGATAATAGCCTTTAAAAATGGAGTCAACTAAAAAATTAATTGAAACAATGACTAGAGGAGCTGTCAGATATAAAATAAAACCACATAAGTGAAAAGCTTTTCTATATATTACCAGCAAGACCCAACAATAAAAGCTAGAAAGAAAAATTCAATTCAAAATAACCACACACAGTATAAAATACTTGAGATTCTATCTGCCAAGTCACACACAGAAACTATATGAACCCAACTACAAAGCACTCTTTACAGAAATTAATACACCTCAATAACTGAAGAAATCTAAATTGCCTATAGGTAGGCAGAGTCAAAATAATAAAATGGCAATACTACCTAAATTCACTCATTTACTTAGTGCTATACCAATTAAATTACCAAAATATTACTTACTCAGACTTGAAAAAAGAATAACGAAATACATGCAAATAAACAAAAAGCTAAGAATCTCAAGAAAAGTAATGAAAAAAAGAAAGTTAGGGGACTTGGTGGTACCAGCCACCATTTAAACTACACTAAAAAGTCATAATCATCAAAATAATTTGGTACTGGTTAAAAATAGAGACATCAATCAGTAAAATAGATTAGTTACACAATATACAGAAGTAAATAAATGTGACCTCGGACATCCTAGGTATTAGGGCAGTGATTCCCAAAGTGGGAGCTACCGCCCCCTGGTGGGTGCTGCAGCAATCCAGGGGCACAGTGGTGGCCACACTTTTTTTGTATTACATTCTATTCTGAGTTCAATAAATAGTTTCATAATTTCCAGGGGGCGCTAAGTAGTATTTTTTCTGGAAAGGGGGCCATAGGCCAAAAAAAGTTTGGGAACCACTGTATTAGGGGAAGGAGTCATTATTAAACAAAAACTGCTAAGAAACCTAGAAAGCAGTCTAAGCAGAAATTAGGTATAGACCAGCATCTACTCCAAATAATATAAGCTCCAAATGGATATATGAATATGTTGGATAAAATAATGAAAGGATCGGTTTCAGAGAAGTCTGAGAAAATTTGTATGAATAGATGCTGAGTGAAATGAGCAGAACCAAGAGGACAATTTATACAATGATAACAGCACTGGCAAAGAACTTTTAAAAACTCAAGGTTGCAATAAGCAAACATGATTCCACAGGACCAGTGAGGAAACATACCCACTTCATGACAGAAAGGTGACAAACTTCAGAGTTTTTTACATGGTCAATGTGGGCATTTATTTTACTTAACTATATCTATTGTTTTAAGGATTTTGTTTTCTTTTTTTTTCCCTAGCATGGAGTAGGAGCATCATGGGACAGAAAGAAAACAGATTTTTCTTAATTGAAAAATTTAATCTCATTTTGAAAAAATAAAGATTCTTCTAATTCTGACATTGTTCTGCTCTTTCCTCTTTTTTTAAATCTAGCATGAAAAACAAATAGAAGGAAAGTCTATGAGCTGGAAGAGGAGAGTAGTAGGGGAAGGGACCTCTTTTGCCTGAGTATCTTAGGATGCTGCCATTTTAACCTGAAGGCACTTGGGCTGTAATATATATGGACTACCCTTGGAAGATTACAGTTCCATCCACATAAATTGTCTAAATACAAATCTAAGAAACATAGATAGATATGTCTGGAATCTTGCCCATCCCTCTCTAAGGGAGAATAAGATTGCTATCATGGCGAAAGCATGAGATGAGGCCAGAAGGCTGGCCATTCTGTCCTTCAGTGTCTGAAAGAAAAGTATTGAACTAGAATTCTATCTCTCTTCTCCCTTCACCTCCCTGACAATATTCCGGGCACAGGGATAGACAGGTTTAGAATAAAGATGCTTTCCTGATCTCAGTCTCCCAAAAAGCAAGGGGGATGATTACTCTAAGCCTACAACTGCCACCTACCTTCCCCCCTTCTTCCCAAATGCTAGTTTCACAGAAGACTTCATTCTGGGCATTCTCCCCCGTTATCATGTTGCCTCTCCTCAGTTGAACTTGTGCAAGGATGCTCAAATCAGTAATAATATAATGATTAACTCCCTTTATCTTAGAAAAACAGATTTACAACAAAAGAGCAAACAAACTCCTGAGATTGGAAAAAAAGCACACATTCCATGGGGAAAAGAAAAAAGCATTTACATAGCCCCTATGTGCTAAGTGCTGTGCTAAGTACAAAAATTATCTCATTTGATCCTCACATGATCAAGATACTGTGTTTTATTATCCTCATTTTACATTTGAGGAGACTGAGGCAGGGGCTATGAAGTGACTTGCCCAGGATCATACAGCTACTAAGTGTCCGAGGCCAAATTTGAACTCGGGTCTTTCTGCCTCCAGGTCCAGCTATGGACTGTGTCCCACAGCTGTGTCCTGGCTTCATGGCCTGAGAGTCCAAAGATGTCAGCCTCAACCTAGTTCTAACGCCAACCCTATAGCTCTGTTTCCATGCCCATGGGGAGACTTCTGCTATTTGTTCCTGCTTCTTCCTGCCCACCTCTTGTTCGCCCTTCCCAGGGTGCACTGGAGTCCTCTCCGACTCATTTGGGAGTCCGTGATTGTTAAATTTTCCACATGGGAAACTAGCAAACACTAAGAATCAGGGTGTTAGTTTTGTCAACTGTTGAGGCTTAAAGTGATGGAGAAAATACTAATAATGCAGATTAAATTTACAAGCGTGTCCAGTTTTTCAAAGAGCTGATTTGTCAAACATTGACCGGCATCCCCTTGCCCCTTCCCTCTATGCACACCTGATGGCAGAGGCAATTTCTCTGGCTCCTCTGGCTTCTCAAATCACAGCAGTCACCTCAAGGCTTCGTCCCACCAGCATCTTCTCTTGTCTGCTCCCAGGTCTCGTGTCCTTGCTTGCTCTCCTAACAGCATGCTCCCTTCTATTGCTGCCATTCTGCCCTCTTTCCTTGGGCTTGAAAAACCATTTGTCCATCAAGTCCATTCATCAAGGAGCCGGATTAGTACCCTGGAAGAAGTCAAAGCTGAGGGATTTTCATCCTGATAGAAGGCACCCCTCTCCAGCATCCCTAGCTATAAAGGCTGTTGAACCTATAATGAACTTGGCCATCGAAACGACAGCCATCGAGCAATGCACCCACAAAACTCACACACTGCACCGAGAAGCACTGGCTACTCCCCAGGGCGGATCACCCTCTGGCCACAAAAGCACCAGGTGAAGGCTTTAAATCTTTGAGTGTAATGAGCAAAAGACGAAATAACGGAGGAAACAAAGGGCTGATCTTCTACTCACATTGCTTTGTTAAGCGATACATGCCAAACAAATTCGGACCAAGCTCCTTCCTCAGTTCCAGGCTCAACCCTGAATACAGGGGCAGACAGACTTTAAAATATTAAAAACAATCAAATAAGACCAATTAGTTTAAAAGGAAATAATACAACATTAGGTACTTTGATTTCTAATAGAGACTTTCCAAGTAGGAAGAGGGAAGGGCAACAGGTGCAGTTCCCTGGATTCAGGAAAAGAAGTATTTCAGTTTTCTTAAGCATTGATAGACAATCAAAGGAATGTGGAGCTAGTAACTGATTGATCTGTTTGGGGCCATTTCTCAACGAGATGATGCCCTTCAATTGGGAAATGGCTGAACAAATTGTGGTATCTGTTGGTGATGGAATACTATTGAGCTCCAAGGAATAATGAACTGGAGGAATTCCATGTGACATATGGTTTACTTGAGATGCACAATTATGAGGAAACTCCCGGCACCAGTCTTATGATCTGGCTACATTTCTGTCAACATGCCCTTGGTCCTTGGTGAAGGGTCTCCAACCAGCAGGTACAAGTGGTCCAGTTTCACAAGCAAACAACACAATAAGATTTTCTCCCAATTTCCACAATGGAATAAAGTTTTCTCAGAAGACAGAAGTTGGACGAGGGCTACAACAGAATAGAGAGGGAATGCTGAGCTCCAGAATTGTATCACAAGATGGAATCCATGTAATTCATTCGATTCCCACAATTCCCACAAACATTTGCTGTCCTAATCCCCTCGATTCCTTCAATTTTCTTACATGAGTCAAGAAAAACCCTGGAACTGTTGAGAAAGAGATTGTGCCATCTGAGATGAAAGAAGTTATTGCTGAAAAGTATGAGATCAGTGCTTGATCCATCCAAATACCAGTGCTTCCTATTTGGATGAGTATTAGAGAACTTTTAGAGTTTGTCTGCCTTGGTTTCTAGACTATGAAAGGAGAAAGGAAGACTATAAGCCACCTCTTTGTGAAATCTGATCATTTCACCAAATATGTAAGGTATTCCCAACCAGGAGCAAGAAAGCCTCCATGGTCAGCAGAAATATTTGCCATCTCAATTTGGAACTATGCACAAAGAGCGCTAAAAGATTGCCTGCCCTTTGATCCAGCCATGCCACTGCTGGGTTTGTCCCCACAGCCATAATAAGGAAAAAGACTTGTACCAAAATATGTATAGCCTCACTCTTTGTGGTGGCCAAGAACTGGAAAAAGAGAGGATGCCCTTCAATTGGGGAATGGCTGAACAAATTGTGGTATCTGCTGGTGATGGAATACTATTGTGCTCAAAGGAATAATAAACTGGAGGAATTCCGTGTGAACTGGAATGACCTCCAGGAATTGATGCAGAGTGAAAGGAGCAGAGCCAGAACATTGTACACAGAGACTGATACACTGTGGTAAAACTGAATGTAATGGACTTCTGTACTAGTAGCAATGCAATGACCCAGGACAATTCTGAGGGACTTATGAGAAAGAAAACCATCCACATCCAGAGGAAGAACTGTGGGAGTAGAAACACAAAAGAAAAACAACTGCCTGATCACATGGGTTGATGGGGATATAATTAGGGATATTGACTCAAAATGAGCACCCTAGAGCAAATATCAATAATATGGAAATAGGTCTTGATCAATGACACATGTAAAACCCAGTGAAATTGCATGTTGGCTACAGGAGGGAGTGGGAGGAGGGGAAGGATAGAGCATGAATCCTGTAACCATGGAAAAATATTCTAAATTAATTAATTAAATAAAATATAGCATTAAAAAAACCACTATTAAAAAAAAGAAATATTTGCCATCATATGTCCTCTCTGCCCAAGGCAGAGCCTTTTGGAATAAGCTACCCAAATCAACACTAGCATTGGCAGCTGCCAAAAAGTCTAGAGCTACTCTTTTCCATCCCCACCACAACTTGAGTGTCTGAATTGCATGTTGGGAACAATAAAACTAGAATGAAATCTCAGTAGAGTCAAGAGGTAGCATTTCTAGAGTGTGTGCCCCACTCTACCAGGAATGCTGTCCCAGGCTTATTCCACACTTGTTAATATTTAGTCAAGAACCATGCCTTCTTGTTGATTTGTGCTTTGGAGTCTCAGAAGATGGAGAAGCAGCAAATCCTCATAAAGGGCACATCTCACTTCAGTGAAAGGCTGAAGGAAAACCACCAATTGGCCATGATTTCAGCCCTGACAAAATGAAACGACAACATAGAATGCTTGAGCTTAGGGGCAGTTAGTTGGCTCAGCAGATACAGTGCAAAGCCTAGAGGTCCTGGGTTCAAATCTGGTCTCAGACCCTTCCTTGCTTGTGACCTTGGACAAGTCACTCAGCCCCCATTGCCTAGCCCTTACTGCTCTTCTGCCTTGGAACCAATATTTAGTAGCAATTCTAAGAAAAGAAGGTAAAGGTTAAAGAAAAAAAGAGAGAGAATGCTTGAGCTTATTGTTACGACAAGAAGACGTCACTTCTAGCCACTAGTCACCTCAAGGCAGCAGAGTTCTACTGAGAAGCCTTCATAGCCAAGGGAGCCATATGTCAGCATGTTTGGATGGAAAATAACCCATGCCAAGTGGTTGAGAAACTGGGCCACTTGCCCATGGATGCAGAAGAGCCTTCAGGGGAGGTGGGGACCCCTAAAGACAATTTGCCACAGCTAGCCGGTGACTGCAGGAGAGTTCTTTGGACCCTATGACGAGCAGGAGGGAAGGAACGATGGACATTGAGCTCAGAAGAGTTTGCCGGAGGGACCGCTCACCAGCTGTATAAAGACTGTCAGAACCAGAAACGGGTTTCCAGTGATGGAGACACTTTGTACTGGCACCCAACAATCTTGCTTCAGACTCGCCTCAGGAGAATCCCAGTTCAGATGGGTAAAGAACTAAACCCAGAAGCAACCTCTTTTCTCCCTAGAATCTTAATTGCCTGTCTTTAACCATAAAGTACAGAAACAACTGATGCAGTCTAAAAATGTTGACAGCCTTCCTAGTCTACCAACAAAGTTCACGTTTAAGAATATAGCCCTCAGGGGGCAGCTGGGTAGCTCAGTGGATTGAGAGCCAGGCCTGGAGACAGGAGGTCCTAGGTTCAAATCCGGCCTCAGACACTTCCCAGCTGTGTGACCCTGGGCAAGTCACTTGACCCCCATTGCCCACCCTTACCAATCTTCCACCTATAAGTCAATACACAGAAGTTAAAAGGGTTTAAAAATAAAAAAAATAAAAAATAAAAAATAAAAAAAGAATATAGCCCTCAGGCGACAGCTGGGTGGCTCAGTGGATAAAGAGCCAGACCTAGAGATAAGAGGACCTGGGTTCAAATCTGACCTTAGATTCTTCCTAACTGTGTGACCCTGGAAAAGTCACTTAACTCCAATTGCCTAGCCCTTTCCAATCTTCTGCCTTGGAACTGGTACTTAGTATTGATTCTAAGATGGAAGGTAAAGGTTTAAAAAAAAGATATTTTTATCCTACAGTGATGATGATAATAATGATGAAGAGGAAAAGGAGAACCCCAAACCATCAAGCAATTCAGGTACAGGAAGAAAGATAATCAGTTCTCCTACAGGGCCATCTGATCTCTGACATAGGCTAGCCTACGATATTAGGGGTGAGACTAGAGAAATTACCCATGTGGCCAGATACCCATCTGATATGCACCTATATCATAGATGCCTCTATCATGACTCGTCTACAGAGGCATGTATCAAGGTGGAAAAGCAGCAGACGGCATATTTGTTTAGCAAACTACAAATTAACATTATCTAGGTGGTATTATATTTTCCTTTATTTTGTCAAATATTTCCCAATTACATTATTTTAATCTGGTTCAGGCTGCACTCAGGAGTTTTGTGGAATTTAACATTTTGGTGCAAAGGATAAAGTTTTTGCACAAATAAAATCAATATGGCCAAAATTAGAAGGAAAGTAGGAAACTGGGGGAGGGGGGACGGGAGATATATAACAAATTTCTCTGGAAAAAAAGCTTCATTTATTAAATATATGGGGAACTGAGTCAAATTTACAAAAATAAGAGCCATTTCCAAATTGATAAATTGTCAAAGGATGTGAATAGACAGTTTTCAGAGTTAGAAATCAAAGATAATAATCATGAAAAATGCTATAAATCACTAATAATTAGAGAAATACAAATTAAAATAACTCCAAAGTATCACATCACACCCATAAGTTTGGCTAAGATGATAGAAAAGAAAAATGACAATTGCTGGAGGGGATATGGGGAAATAGGGAGAGAAGGACTATCTTTTGATTAAGTTATAGGCCTTCAGAGCAAGGAGGCTGATCAAAGACCAGCCCCTTTCCACTTGGCTTCCTGGGTCTTCCAAGGTCAGACTCCCAAAGAAATACTAGGTAAATCACCCACATGCAAGTGACCTTCCAAGTCCTACTCTATAGTCAAACCATAGAGAGTTAAAAATTATACAAAAATAATTATAACAGTATTTTTACAGTAGCAATAAACTCAATCAACTGGGGCATGGAAGACCAAAACGTGATAAATAAATGTCATGAAATGATGCCTACCCAATCAAATTATCTTTTATTTACTTTGTATGTGCTTCTTTGTCTTCTTCAGAATAGAAGCTCTTTGAGGATAGAGTTGTTTCATTTTTGTCCTTGTCATTTCAGGAACATCACAGGCACTAAAATGCCTTCTGGTTGAGCTATTATTGCCTTTGAAGCAATGGCGAAAATGAAGAATTCCAAGAAATTTGGTGAGATAATTGGAACAGAGCAAAGTAAATACAACTAAAGAAATTATTTACATGCTGATCACTAAGATGAGTCCCTGGTCAATGGAAAACATTGAGGGGGGTAAGGAAGAAAAGAAAACATTGAAAGGGAAAGAAAAACATTTAAAGATCTCAGAACTCTCTGACCAGTGCTATGTCAAGTTTTTATTTAGGGGTTTGGAGAATATTCTTTACAACAATGAACAATATGGAAATATGTCTACATGATAACTAGCACATGTATAACCCAAATGGTTTTGCTTGCCAGCTCTGAGAAGGGGGAGAGAAAGAAGGAATGGAAACAACTTGGATTATATAATTTTGCAAAACTTATGTGGAAATTTGTTATTACATGTAATTGGTAAAAAATTTTTAATGAAATCATCACGTTCATATTTCTTACAGCACAGTAATATTCCATCACCATCATATAACAGTTTGTTCAGCCATTCCCCAATTGATAGATATTCCTTAAATTTCCAATTCTTTGCCATCACAAAAAAAAAGCTGCTATTGATATTTTTGTATGAGTCCTCTCCCGTTTTTTATCTCTTTGGGATAGTTTTCTAGCCCTTTGGGTATAGTTCCAAATTGCCCTCCAGAATGGTTGGTTCAGTTCACAATTCCACCAACAATGCATGTTGCCCCAATTAGTCTCCCACATCCCCTCCAACATTTATCACTTTCCTTTACTGTCATATTGACTAATCTGGAAGTACTCCAGAGTTGTTTTAATTTGCATTTCTCTCATTGAGAGTGATTTAGAACATTTTTTCATATGATTGTTGATAGCTTTGATTTATTCATCTGAAAATTGCTTGTTCATATCCCTTGATCATTTGGTAATGCTTTTTTTTTTTTAAGGCAAAGTCTTCAAGAGAGATACCTTCCTTTTTTTTAAACATTTATTAATATTCATTTTTAACATGGTTACATGATTCATGCTCCTACTTTCCCCTTCACCCCCCCCTGCACTCCCCCCACCCATGGCCGATGCAAATATCTTCCTTTTATGGAGAGATCAAAGAAGGTTTCTCAAAGGAAGTGGTATCTCTTCTGAGTCCTAAAGGCAGAGACAGTTTTTGACAGGTAGAGATGAAGGGGAAATATAATCCTGGGGGGAGGGGGGGTGAATTGGGTAAATGCAGGATTGCAAGAGGCGACATGTCAGGTTTAAGGAGCACCAAGGATTCCAGTTTACTATAGCATGTATTGCTGGAAGTGGGTCACATAGAGAGAGTTTGGAGCCAGATGGTGATGGGCTTTAAGTAGCAAAGGTTTTCATTTCTGGACCATAGGAAGCCACTGGAATTTTTCTGAACAAGGGAATAACATGATCACACCTGGGTATTAAGAAACTGATCTGGCCAGCTCTAGAAAGGGAAGACCCTAGAGAAAGGAAGACTGGAGAATGGGAGAGAGGGAAAGTGATTATAATAGTTCAGGAATTGGGTGATGGGATCTGAACTGGGGTTGTGAAAGCATGAGTGAGGACAAGAACACCAAGCTTTCTCTTCTGAAACTTCTCCCAACTCTAACAATTTTTTGTTCTAAGGTTTATCTCAGCTCTGACATTCCCTGTTCTAAAGTTCCTCCCAGTTCTAGCACTCTATTGTCTAATATCCCTTAGGGCTCTGACATTATTTGGTTTCTTCCAGCTCTAACAATGATGGGGGCAGGGGGGGGGGGGGGG
>NC_058132.1:26402953-26420320 GCF_016433145.1 Gracilinanus agilis
ACCTTCCATCTTGGAGTCAATACTGTGTATTGGCTCCAAGGCAGAAGAGTGGTAAGGGTAGGCAATGGGGGTCAAGTGACTTGCCCAGGGTCACACAGCTGGGAAGTATCTGAGACCAGATTTGAACCTAGGACTTCCTGTCTCTAGGCCTGGCTCTCATTCCACTGAGCTACCCAGCTGCCCCCTATTGCTCATTTTTATATCATCTACACTTCCTCTTGTATCCCTTGGCCTACTTACACTATCATAGAGCTATCTCTTGTATCAAATAATTTTTTTAAACCCTTACCTTCCATCTTAGAATCAATATTAAGTATTGGTTCCAAGGCAGAAGAGCTGTTAGGGCTAGGCTATTGGGATTAAATGACTTGCTTAGGGTCACTCAGTTAGGAAGTATCTGAGGTCAGATTTGAACCTAGGACTTCCCATCTCTGGGCCTGGCTCTCTGTTATCTGGTTCAGTTATTCGCAGTTCATGATCATACATTATTGTTACTGTATACAAAGTTCTCCTGTTTCTGCTCATATATCATATATATATATGATATATATGCTCAAGACATCATATAAGTCTTCTCAGGTTTTTTTTGTGATCATCTTATTTGTCATTTCTTATGACACAGTAATGATTCCATTACAGTCATTTACCACAACTTGTTCAACCATTCCTGAATTGATGGACATCCTTTCTTATTTCATTTTCTCAATCCACTGCTGCATTCAGACTACTAGTTTATCTCTAAGGACCTTTTAGCATGGAGTCCTATGACGCAAGGATAAGAGAGAGAGATGTGCTATGGCGTTTTGCATTTTGGTAGAGGAAGAAAGTAAGTTGGTGTTGGGAACCCTCCTTTTGTTGTGGGTGGGGAGGAAGTAATTCGATAGACCAAACTTACAAATCCACATTTCAGCCCGGATGAAGATTTCACCTGAACAGCACTGCTACCCTGGGCTGGGAAGCCCACTCTGCTTCAGCTGCTCATTGCCTCTCTGCTGGTTGGGTGGGGACAAGCTGGACAAGCTGGACAAGCTGGAGCCAGAGGCTTCTCACTCCATTCAAGGGCATCCAGATAAAACGGAGAAGTCTATTTTAGGGGAAGATGACCCATCGCTTTCACATTATTTGTTTTTCAATGGCATATAAATTTTATTAAGTCTTGGAAACAGTGACATCACAAGTTGCTGCCTGGTTGCTGCCCACGTAGGGTGAACCACAAAGTGATTTGAGATCCATCTGCAAAATCATAGAAGTGAGAACCTAACCAAGAAAGTTAAAATAGCATAGCTGAGCCATTTTGCTATGAAAAGAAATGACAGAGTAAGTTTATTAGTCAGATATTTCCAGTGGCTCTTACCCTGCTTTGGGACATGAGAAGTCTTATATGCATTTTCTTTGGGTTTGGCTGTGTATCTATCCCTCAACTTTAGAGAATATGAGAACATGAACAGTAGAAAGTATATTGTAAATTGGATTTCTCTTAAACTAATTCTATTTTTCTGTTGATTTCAGATATAAAATTTGACGTGTTCCCAAAGAACTTTTTGACTAAATATATTAAAGTTATACTAATTCAGCACACGTGAAAAATTTTAAGGAAAATACCTTCTTGTAGGAATATTAATAATAATTCAGTAGATTGGTGACCTAATCCTTTTGGTTATTTTCTTCCTCCATAAGAGCAGATTATAATCCATCCCTGCCTTTCCAGCCTGTGTGGTTCTTGTCTGAGGTTTTTCATAAATCTTCCTAGGGAGTCAACTCAGCAAGTTGAAAGCTTTTCTCTAGATTTTTTTTTTAAAACTCTTACCTTCTATCTTAAAATCAATACTGTGTATTGGTTCCAAGGCAGAAGAACAGTAAGGGCTAGGCAGTGGGGATTTAAGTGGCTTGTGCAGGATCTGCCAGCTAGGAAGTATCTGAAGCTAAATTTGAATCCAAGACCTTCCATCTTTGGACCCGGCTGGCAACCCACCAAGCCACCTATCTATCCCCCTCTAGATCTTTTAATGTTTCACAGATACCAATGCTGCATTTGGACCATCCACTCTTAGTGTACGTTCACTCCACTCTCTTTTATGGTCATGCATGGCCTGGAAATCTTTTACATTACTTCTCACAATTCAAGGCATCATTGGTAATATGTTGTGACTTACTTCTAGCCACCAAGCATATTTCCATTATCTTTTGAGTTCCTCGAAATAAAAGACCTGAGATATGGTGTTGTCTTGCCACTCAGCCAATAAGCATTTATTAAGCATGTACCACACATCAGTCACTATGCTAAGAATTTGCTATAAAAAAGAAAGGCAAAAGATAGCTCCTACTCTCAGGAAGCTCACAGTCTAATGGAGCAATAACTCTTTCAACAGTAATAATAACACAGAAAATCGATTACTGAAAAAGTTGCTAAATAAGTAGGAGATTGTTTGGTATAGTAGATAGAGAGCACTAGACTCAAGAGTCAGGAAGACCTAGGTTCAAATCCCTCCTTAGACACTTAACTGGCTATATGATTATAAGCAACTCATTTAACTTCTCTTGGCTTCAATCCTTTATCTGTAAAATAAAGGAGATATATTGGTGACCTCAGGGCAACTAGATGGTACAATGGATAGAATGCCAGGCTTGGAGTCAGGAGGGTCTAGGGTCACATCTGGCCTCAAATATTTCCCAGCTGTGTGGCTCTGGGCAAGTCACTTAGCCCTGTTTGCCTAGCCCTTGCCCTTATGTCTGAGAGTTGTTACTAGGACAGAAGGTAAGTTTTTTTAAAAAAAAGAATCAATGACCTCTAAGATCCCTTTTATCTCAGAATCTACTATATGATCCTATATTCTTAGGATTAGTGGGAGGTAAGGGTGGTCAATGTCCAGTGAATTGCAATTTCATTATTCCTCAAGGGTATATAGTTCCCTTACACACTCATCTCTGTGCCTAGAATGCTCTCATTCCTACTTGCCTCTGCTTCTTAGGGTACTTAGTTCTTTTAAAGCTCAGTTCAAATGCTCCCTTCTACAGGAGGATTGTGTGTTGTTTTTTTTATATCTTTTATTTTTTAATTTTTTCTGTTACATGTAGAAACACTTTTTGACAGTTGTTTTTGACATTTTAAATTCAGATTTTCTCCCTCCCTCCCCTTCCAAACTGGCACCCCCAGCAGTGGATAGTCTGATATAAGTTATACCCAGACTTTCACTACATGAGGTCTTAACCAGCTGCTACTTACTAGTGCCTCCTTGCTTATATTGCCCTACATTTATTTTCCATAAACATATTTCAAGCATATGTATGTCTGTATATGTTGCACAAATCTCATCCTATGGAATATCAACTCCCCGAAGGCACAGACAATCCCATTTTTTTGTCCCCAGCATCTAGCACAGTATTGGCTCAGAGGTTCTTAATAAATGTTCATTATTCATGTTGATTAGATTGCTATCCTTTTTTTTTCTTTTTTTTTTTTTTAATTAAAAACCCTTACCTTCCGACTTGGAGTCAATACTGTGTATTGGCTCCAAGGCAGAAGAGTGGTAAAGGTAGGCAATGGGGGTCAAGTGACTTGCCCAGGGTCACACAGCTGGGAAGTGTCTGAGGCCGGATTTTGAACCTAGGACCTCCTGTCTCTAGGCCTGGCTCTCAATCCACTGAGCCACCCAGCTGCCCCCAATTGCTATCAGTTTAAAAGAAAGACTTAAATATTTTGGGGAGTTGTGGTTTTAAGAGTTCAAATGTGCTATGTAGCTTCTGCTTCCCCCACCTTCCTCTCCCTGTTTTCTCCATCTCTACCTGGTTAGCTGCTGGGTAATGAATTTTTTGGCCAGAATAACTCAATGAAACCATTGCAGGCTACATCAATTTATGTGAGGTGGAGATTCCATTTATTCATTTGTGTATACGTATGTGTACACACATATATACATACAGACACGGAGATACATTTACACAGAGACAAAGACAAGAGAAAGATGAGAAAATAGAAAGAGAAGGAAGAAGAGAGAGAGGGAGAGATATACTTATATATAAAAAGAGACAGGGAGGAGAGAGAAAAAGGAGAGATGAGAGAAAGAAGAGGAAAAGAGAGGAAGGGAGGGAAGGAAAGAAGGAAGGAAGGAAGGAAGGAAGGAAGGAAGGAAGGAAGGAAGGAAGGAAGGAAGGAAGGAAGGAAGGAAGGAAAATTATTTATATCTTTTGACCGTTTATTTTTTGGAAAATGTTTCTTAATATTTTAAATTTGAATCAGTTCCTTACATGTCTTAGAAATAAGGAACCTGACTAGGGCTCTTGGGATCTAATATCCCCCAGTTTCTCAATTCCAAAACCTTGTTCTCTCAAAGTAGCTAAATGCTCCAGTGGATAGAATGCCCAACTTGGAGTCAGGAAGACCTGAATTCAAACCTTACTCGTTGTATGATACAGAGCTAATCACATCACCTCTGTCTGCCTCAGTTTCCTCAAATGTAAAATGGGAATAATAGCATCTTCTGCCCAAGACTGTTACACAGACCAACTGAGATATTTGTAAAACACTTAGCACAGTGTCTGGCACACAATCGGTACTTAATAAATATTTGTTCTCTTCCCTCTTCCTTCCCTCCATGTATATGAGTGGGAAAGGGAAAGAATCAGAAAGGACTAAGCCCAGAGTACAAGGCTATTGCCTCCATATGCCCTAGATGCGCTCCTGGACTTTCATATGTCTATGTACCAGCAAAGCCTACGTAGGCTTTGAAGCTTCCCTATGCATAAAAGGAGGCAGTCCAATTTTGTGATCCTTCTAGTTCTAAATTCCATAACCTAAAGGTGGGAACAGAGACCACAGGAGGACAGGGGCCCCTTCAAAGGCCCTTCTCCTCCTTCCTCCACTTCCTTAGAGAAGATCCAGGAAGAGATTGACAGCATGGTGGGTCAAGAACGGCCTCCCTGCCTGGAAGACAGAGAGCGTCTACCCTACACGAATGCCGTCATCCATGAGATCCAACGCTTCATCAGTGTGTTGCCCATGAGTCTGCCCCACATTCTCACCCAGGACACCCACTTTCGTGGCCACTTCCTCCCCAAGGTACTCAGCTCAAATAGGTATCTCTCTGTGGAAGGTGGAGGAGTTCGTTTAAAGAGGGAAGGAGAGGGCTGCAAGAAGAGAGATTCAGTTGACAGTATGGTGGAGTCGGGCATCGCAGATCAGGATCCCAGACCTTCAGCATCCTGGCAGCTGGCCCCCCTTATGGTATCAGGTTGGCAGAGGGAAGGGAGAGAGCTTCGTGCTCTGATTCCAAGCCATCCCCCAAGCTCCACCTACTTTGAATGGGAGAACTTTAGTCCACCTCAAGTCCCAAACCAGTCTGGATCTGCCAGCTTACAATATCTACTCCCTCTCCCCAGGGCACCAACATTATTCCATTACTGATATCAGCACATCAGGACCCAACCCAGTTCAAGGACCCGGAAAACTTCAACCCAAACAACTTCCTGGATGACAAGGGAGCCTTCCAAAACAATGAAGCCTTCATGCCCTTTGCTCTAGGTTGGAACAGGGATTGGAATGGGTGATGGTGGCAATATGGTGGGGGTGGCGGGCAAGGACTGGAAAAAAAAAAACAAAGAACTAGATAAAGCACAAAAGCATCACTAGGGAAACGGAGTCACATAATCATCTAAATAATGTGACCTCTATGAACCGCAGTTTCCTCCGCTATAAAAGAAAGATGACATTTGTATCAGCTCACAGGAAGGTTTTGAGAAAACACTTTCAAAGTGTTTTATAAATGTGAGTGTTGTTATTATCAAAGGGGGGAAAGGGTTCAAACGTAAGTCGTGTGTGGCCCACATTGCATTTATTTCCACATGGGATTTCTAAACATATAGCCAGGGATCAAAGGGAGGTATTAATCAATACAATTTGCCAGCATAATAGGCAGGAGGGGAAGGGCAGGGAAGCTCCAAAGCATATCCAGGCACTGAAGTACCTTCCTCCAGCCTTGGGAGTACAGGACATATTAGATCAGAATTCCATCTATCCTCTTCCCTAAGTATGATCAAGGAGTACAAAGTACAAAATGAAGCCCCTTTCTGGGCCATAATCCCTCAAAGCAGGAAGGGTAGTCTTTAGTTTTAATCTGCCAGTTTGGTTCCTTTCCCACCAAAAGTTAGTTACACAAAAGACCATTATAAATAGTGAATAGCAAGTCACTCTGTTTATACAAGAAAATAGTAAGCAGAAACTAAAGAAGTCAATCAGATGAGAATATACCAGAAAATATAGAAAGTGAATATTCTCTCCCACCAAGATCAAGAGAGCTGGCAGGATGTCTCTCCTCTCCAAGCTTCCTGAACCAATTCTTCCCCTTACGTAAGCACACAGCATCACATCGTGTCAGCATTTTCCCTCCACTAGAAGAGTCTCGCACAAAATACTCGGAGCTCGGCTGGAAATCTAGGTTACAGAAATGTTCGTTCTGACCCTCTGGTTTGGCTGATGGAGAAGGGGACCCACAAAGTAATGTGGTTTGCCCACAGTCACAGAGGTGGCAGATGGCGGACAAGATAGAGAGCAGGGAGTGAAGATGAATCAGAGATCCGGAGGAAGAAGATCCTGGGGAGTAAGATGGGGAGGGACACTAAGAAGGGGCAGGCAGGCCGTGCCACTGACGGATGCTGCCTGGTGCCCACAGGAAAGCGCATCTGCCTGGGGGCAGGCCTGGCTCGCATGGAGATCTTCCTCTTCCTCACCACTATCCTCCAGCGCTTCACCCTGTGTCCAGTGAAGAAGCCCGAGGACATTGACCTGTCCCCCAAGTCCACAGGCATGGGCAACGTGTCCCCACCCTACGAGCTCCGTCTGAAGCCTCGCTGAGTCCCCACCATGGGGTATCTGTCACACACATCTACCCCCACCTCCCACCGGCTCTTGTGTCTTTCTTCCAATAAAACCCCAGAATTTGAGCAAAGAGCAGGTTGGTCATTGAGGGCTGGGAGAGGGAGGGGGCAGGAGTGGGGGTGGCGGAGAGGAGCGGCAGAATGCACGACTCTGAAGTGGCATCCAGGGCGCCCTCTCCTGCACCTGGGCCTCCCAAAGAAAGCAACCCCAGAGCAAAGTTCTCTCTGGGTTCAGAGTTATGAAGGGGCCGCATCCCATGAGCCCCCACTGGGGGGTTCACGTTCCCGAGTCATCCAGAGAATGTGATTAGTTCAAAGCAAAGGCACTGGATGAAATGGCATAAGAGAGCAACAAAGCACCCCCATAAGTCAGGGACGTCCATCCTCTCCCAAATACCCGCACCAACAGCACGAAGACTAGACGCCGGGAGGGGTAATGAAGGGGACCACATGTGGAAAGGCAGACACATGAGGAGTCCGTGGCCAGGGCCCACGTGCAGCCAACACACTTACCAGGGACCAAAGCCATCACGTGGTTTCTGCTGTGACTTCCCTTTGGCCAAGCCTGTAAGTGGAGGCTCTGCCATTTTTCTTCCGGCTACCTATCGGGTCTTTTCATGGGAAGGGCAGCTGGCCTTAGACTAGGGAAAGCAGCCTTCCCTCCTGGAAGAAAGCAGAGTTCTCTGAACTGCCCAAGTCTCAGCCCTAGGAACCAGCTTCCTCTGGGACGCAGACCAGCCCGGAGCGCTGAGGCACATGAAGTTGTCTCGGAGCAGACTTCCTCCAGCTAAGGAGGACCAGAGTCTTTATCAAAGATCCGTCTATCTGACTCACTTTAGTCTCTGTCGGTCTAGAATTCCCTTTGAAACATGTTTCTGGGAATCTTCATTCCAACAAACCACCCCAGTCTGCATGGATCTGGGGCACCAAAACTTATGCCAGCCTCTCCTTCGAACCCTCTATCCCAAATTCCTGACTCTCACACGCAAATGTAACTGGCAACAAGCCTGCCGGGTTGAAGATGTCTCTCATTCTCTCCAGGGGATATAAGCCCCTCCACTCCCCACCCAATAGCCAGAGCAGGTGTCATCCAAAGCACACCACGGCCCAAGGGCATGAAGGGGTCCAGGGGAGCAGGGGAGCCCCTCCTACCAACTCCTAGCCAGACAGAGGCCATAACACGCCCCGGCCTATAAAGATTCTAATCTACTAATAACTGTTGGAAGACCAAGGAAGCTCAGGTGCCGGACTCTCCCCCTTTCCATTAAGGGGCTCCTCTCAGCTCTGACCCCTTGCTTGAGTGAAGAAAAGCTTCAGTCTGAGGGGAAGCCTGACCACCTGAAGAAGAGAGGCAGGCTCTTTTGTCTCGCACTCTCCACTCCACGTGCCCCGAGAGAAATCACTCACAGCCTAGGTTTTGTCTCCTGTCTGGGCTCTTTGCAAAAGAGGAGTAGAAAGGGCCTCAGAGCACAATATAAATCAGGTAGAGGACAGCTATTTATTTCCTCCACACAAAAGAAATTTTCATCACAAAAGACTCTCATAAACACACTTCAGCAAAGACTTAAAAGTGATGCACAGTCGCTTATAACCACTTTATGCTCTCCCAAAAGGAAAATATTTATGATCAAGACATGAAGGAGAACTGATGAATGAGCAATTTATAGTTCATTCGCACCATCTTGAAGCCATTCTCTACAGCAGGGGTCAGCAACCTTTTTGCCTGTGAGAGCCATAAACGCCACATTTTTTAAAATGTAATTTCGTGAGAGCCGTACAGTGCTCCCAGTGCGGCTCCTGTAACAGCGCCTGAAAAAAATGGACTTTATGGCTCCTGCAGAAAGAGCCCTATCTGGCCCTCGAAAGAGCCAGATATGGCTCAAGAGCCATACATTGCTGACCCCTGTTCTACAGGCTCGTGCCTTCTGGTAAGCCTGGTCAGGGGTTAAGCTCCTTCCTTCTCTCCTGCTGCTACTCAGCTTTGGCCAAAGGACTCCGAATCTCCGGGCCTCTCAGACTCACTGAATTACCTTCAAAGCCAGACAACATTCATCTCAGAATCGCTGTGTCATCGTACATGCTCTGGGGTCAGAAGTACAAAGCTTCGGAAGCAGCCAGCAGCTCCCCAGACTCAGCTCGCCTTGCCCAGCCAAGTCTCTGCTCTCACTGACCCTGGCCAAGGGGAGGGAGGTTGACCTCTACCCTCCCTCTAAGAGAGCTGTGAAGAGTCGTGGCAGAATTTCAAGGTGGAAAGAGAAGGGATGAGTGAGTGGCAAATTTGCCAGCCACATTTTATCAACTTTTAGAAAAGATATTTACTAAAACATATGGTTGATCAGCAAGTAAATAAACATTTATTTACTAAGCACTTAGTAGGTGCCAGGAACGATGCTAAGAACGGTTGCCTCAAACTAGCAACTCACACACTCCCTGCACACACGCAGGGTCCCTGGGGGAGAGTGGGCTCAAACTTAAACTATAAAAGTAGTGAGGCGCACATGTTGGGAACCCTTGTGACAAGGGGTAGCTCAGAGTTCCTGGTCGTTAGGTGTCTTTTTCTCCTTCAGGGAAATCCTCCTGAAGTCCCCATTGGATACAACTCTTGGCGGAGATTCAGGGGTCTGTTCCTTTCTAGAATCCATAGCCATCATTCTCTCCATTAAGGAGAGGCGGTTGTTGCATTCCCTGGAGCTACTTCCTCCCTTGATTGGCTGGCTGCCTCTCTGTATTTGTCTTGGTCCGTGTTGGTCCTCATTGTGCCTCCCTTTGCTCTCAGCTGGATGACCAGATGCTTCCTGTCTCTTACTGGTCCAATCTCTCTGATATCATGGTCCAAGAGAGTATCACTCCAACCCCACTGCCCTCTGGTACAAGAAGCACAAGGGTTTCGCTCTTCAAGGAGTTCCCTAGTATGGAGTACTCTGCCCCCTCTACAAGACTGACTGCCATTGACATTTTCCAGCTCTTTAAAGCCTCTGTGAGTATAGTGAGTTAGCTTGTTTGGTCAACTGACCGGCTATTCCCACCTTGAATCAATCAGAGCTGTTCATACCTTGGAAAAGAACAAAAGGGCATGAACTGTCCTGGTAAGCCACTTAAAGTTTTATCATCCTGCAACACTAGCTTTATTATTAGTATTATTAATATTATTCATCTATTACAGTGATTCCCAAAGTGGGCGCCACTGCCCCCTGGTGGGTGCTGCAGCAATCCAGAGAGGTGGTGATGGCCACAGGTGCATTTATCTTTCCTATTAATTGCTATTAAAAATTTTTTAATTAATTTCCAGGGGGCTAAGTCATATTTTTTCTGGAAAGGGGGTGGCAGGCCAAAAACGTTTGGGAACCACTGATCTATTACATTACATTTATTGAAGAGAGAATGCTCTCTCCATCCTGTAGTCTCTCTCTCTATCTCTTTATTGGTCTCTGAAGCTGAGACAAAGCCTTCGGTCCTAGCAACAGAGTAAAAACCTCAAAGAATGTGGCCAAGTGTGAGGGGAGGCAGAAAGTCGAATTTCTGGCATTTCTTCCTTGATCTTGCTTCCTGTCTCTGTCCTGCCCGCAGGTTGACAATCAGAGCCCTCCACTCCAGGCATTGCCCCTTCTTTAATCTTCCCTTTTCTGACTCAGATCCTTGGGAGGGCTCCTTCCTAGCCAAGATAACAAGATACCAGGCCAAATACCACAGAGCAGTATAACCCACCCTCATTTGCTGTTGTCAAAGCAAATAGACCGGGTTACTCAATATTGTTTATATTTTTGTTAGTTAAAACAGACAGCTGTTTGGAAGCCAGTTGCCTTGTAAAGAGAACCATCTTTATAGGCCAAGTGTCCTGGTCTGACACAAAAAATCTGGGCTTACATAACCCCAGCCCTTTAGTTCTACCCCCTTCGAGTCTTCAGGGAGTACAATCGCTGCATTCTGGGGAGCTGATTCATCAGGGGGAGCTAAGATAATCGCCTCAGAGCATGTGCTATCCATTATATACACTCCATCAATGACCATAACAAGGCAGTAGATCTCCAGCCTTCCCCGACAAGATTCTAGGTCTTCTCCATCAATAAGTCGATCAACAAATGCTTTTTCTTGTGCAGTTATGCACATGTACTACTAGGAAGACCATGGGTTGACTCTGCTGAGCTCTCTGCTCAGGCCTCCAGGTCTCCAGCTCATTCACCAGCAGGCAATTACAAATCTCAAGCTCAGGGACCCTTTGAGGCTGGTCAGGTAGGTTTCCAGACTTCCTGCTGCCCGTCCAAATCATCCCTTCTAGTCCGCTGCCCATCCTTGAGCAGAGTGGACACTACCAAGGAAGTTACGATAGAGGCAGACTTGACACACAACCCTTTGTCACTCATAAAGGCTTTCTGCTTCCTGTTTGGGTGTATTGCTTCATGGATCATCAAGTGCTCCTTTACCTCAAGGATGTTGCTCACGTTCTTCCTGTCTCCTTCCAGGGATTGAAAAGTCTACAAAGGGTCAGCTGGGTAGCTCAGGGGAGTGAGAGCCAGGCCTAGAGATGGGAGGTTCTAGGTTCAAATCCAGCCTTAGACACTTCCCAGCTGTGTGACCCTGGGCAAGTCACTTGACCCCCATTGCCTACCCTTACCACTCTTCTGCCTTGGAACCAATACACTGAAGTTAAGGGTTTAAAAAAAAAGTCAATATATACAAGTTCTAAAGACTCCCTGAGGGCCAACTCTCCAGGTAAGCATCATCTTCCTTTGAACACGTCAAGGTCTCTCACTTGAGCCATCTGGAGCTACAGTCACCAATTTCTCACCAGCTCCAGAGTTATCTCTTTGGATAAGCACCCAAAGTCATCTTCTGGATCTCTTGTGTTCCTTCAACATTGTGCTTTGGTAGCACCCACCATTTTCAGGTATTTCAGGTCAGAACAATTACAGGCTGCTATAGAACTGCATTCTGTAACTCCAGTTTCTACCCCTCTCTCAATGGCAGCATCTGGGACTTTTACAGGTTGCACCCCCATTTCTGGCCCCGCATCATTTAACACGGGCCCCCAGCATGCTCTCACTGCCAGTCTTCCAAGGACAGCCAAGGCAGAAATGAGGAGCGCCATGATGCAAAGGCACGCTCTCTGGAGACAAAAGGGAAGGGTTTAAAAATAATAGTAAATGTTGAACTCGTCATAGGCGGGTACCCTTGCCCATCTCTGGTGGTCAACTAAGCATTGGTCAAAATGGAAATCAGCAGACTACTGACTTCCTTTACTAGAAACTGAGCTCCAGACACGCAGCTTCTTTTTCTTTTTTTGAAACCTTTACCTTTTGTCTTAGAATCCATACTAAGAATCAGGTCCAAGGCAGAAGAGCAGTCAGGGCTGGGCAATGGGGGTAAAGTGACTTGCCCAGGGTCACACAGCTAGAAATGTCCGAGTCCAGATTTGGACCCCGGGCCTCCTGTCTCCAGGCCTGGCTCTCTAGTCACTGAGTCACCCAGCTGCCCCGCAAACACAGCTTCTTAACCTTTCAGCGACAGGACATTTTAAAAGCCAACAACTCCCCATTTGGGCATGGAATCGAGTCTCGCTGTCATCAAACCTTTTACTGGCAAATGAAAGCAGCTTCTTCGTATAAAATTGCTCCAAAGCTCTTTAGCCTGGCACCAATATGCAAAGCAAGGCGCGTTCTTGCCTCTCCACAAACACGGCATCATTTTCCAGGCCTCTGACCACCTTTCAAGCTTCCCACCTGGACAGTCTCCAGAGGGTGCCAAAGGGCTCAGCTCAGGTCGCCGCTTCTCCCATCCTTCTGTTTTCAGATCTTCTTGACCGAATAACTCTGAGGGAGATCACTGACTGAGTGATTAATTAGGATTTTTTTTATTAATTAGATTAATGAGGAAGGCACAGGCTGGGTCTTTGCCAGTTCTTGATAACACTCGAGAAGCTCTGCCGATGTGGCCAGTCTTCACGCTCAGTATCCATTCCCTGCCAAAGGCCTGGATGACCCACGGATTAGACAGACAGGCCGGGAGATCAGGCCCTTATTCGCTGGTCTTTCGTTGGCCTTTCTCTAGGCTCTGCCAGTCTTTTTCCAAGTAGGACGAGATCATTCAGATGTGTCCATCCCCCCAGGTGGGACCCACGACAGGAAAACGGCCGAGGCCTTCCTGTGCCCACAGTGCTACCGGCCTTTGTCTTCCTGTCTTCCTCTGCCATTAGGGATCCCACGATGCCTGCTTTGGGAACACAACAGTAAAATCCATAGCTACCTGGCCAGTGTCCGGACTTCTCATCTGTCTTAGTCATTTTAGTGGTCGCCTGGATAAATCCATGACCTCCCCAGCCCTTCTCAGCCACCCCACTCGAAGGGAAGCCTGTGGACCGGAGGACTTTTTTTTTTTTTTAAACCCTCACCTTCCATCTTGGAATCAATACTGTGTATTGTCTCATAGGTGGAAGAGTAGTAAGGGTGGGCAATGGAGGTCAAGTGACTTGCCCAGGGTCACACAGCTGGGAAGTGTCTGAGGCCAGATTTGAACCTAGGACCTCCCATCTCTAGGCCTGACTCTCATTCCACTGAGCTACCCAGCTGCCCCCAGGAGAACTTTTTAAGGGTGCTATGGATGGCCAGTTCCTTCGCTGCTTCTGAGGTCTTCTTCTCAAAACAGATCATTTTCTGAGACTGTTCCCTAAAAGGTGAAGAGTTCTGGAAGTAGATTCCATGCATGGGCAGACCCCACATCCCAGTCATACAATAAAAAGTCCATTGCACTTCCCAGCTGTGTGACCCTGGGCAAGTCACTTGACCCCCATGGCCCACCCTTACCACTCTTCCACCTAGGAGCCAATACACAGAAGTTAAGGGTTTAAAAAAATTAAAAAAAAAAAAAGTCCATTGGACCTCACCAAGGATCATCCTCAGATGCTCCTTCCATTCCTCATACACTGGGGAGTCCCCAAAGCCAAACCTCCACCCTTAACATGGGAGCGCCCCCTCCTAATGATCTCCAACTTGTCCTGTCTGCAGTCTCATTTATACGTAGCTTTTTACATGCTGCCTCCTCCATCGGACAGAGAACTCCTTGAGGTGGAGCAGTGGAGGGAGCTGGAGAAAGAAATGGCAAACCCCTTTCTCCAGCCCATTTGCCAAGTGCTTTGCAAATATTATTACGTATTCTCACACGCCTAAGAAATAAGTGCTATTAGCCCCATTTTGCAGATAAGGAAACTGAGGCAAACGGTGTTTAAGTGACTTAAACAGAGCTGCTACCTGAAGCCACAGATGAACTCAGAACTGACTCTGGGATGATTTCACCCCTTGGCTGCCTCCATGAGCACAAGCGAATATCTAGCTTAGCAAGAAGATCTCTTCCAACCACGGCCCCAGCTATGACAATGAACGTGGCAAAGAGCAGATTTTTTTTCTTCTTGTTCAGTCATTTCAGTCATCTCCGATTCTTCATGACTCCATTTGAGGTTTTCTTGGCAAAGATCCTGGAGTGGTTGGCCCTTTCCTTCTCCGGCTTATTTGACAGATGAGGAAACGGAGGCAAATGAGGCTAAGTGACTTGCCCAGGGTCACGCAGCTACTCTGTGTCTGAAGCTGGATTTGAATTCAGGAAGTAAAGTCTTCCTGGCCCCCTGTTCACTCTAGTGCACAGGCTAGCTACCCAGAAGAATAGCCTGGATAATCAGAAAAGGCAGAGCAGAAAGTGCAAATTCAAACAAAGTTTAAAAGGTTTTGCCAGGGGCAGCTGGGTAGCTCAGTGGAGTGAGAGTCAGGCCTAGAGATGGGAGGTCCTAGGTTCAAATCCAGCCTCAGACACTTCCCAGCTGTGTGACCCTGGGCAAGTCACTTGACCCCCATGGCCCACCCTTACCACTCTTCCACCTATGAGCCAATACACCGAAGTACAAGGGTTTAAAGGAAAAAAAAAAAAAAAAGGTTTTGCCTAAAGCAGAAAGAGGGTGAGGTGAGGGGAAAATATATGTGTATGTATTTGCATCCAATAGGAACAGGGTCTATGCCTGGACCTGTGAGTTCCTCGGCCTGGGGAACTCCCAGAAAAGGAAACTCCCTCCATGGGTGCAGGATCAGCACCTTCTCTGCCTCTCATTGTCTTAGAGAGTTGCATAAAGCACTGAGACGCTAAGCAATTTGCCCGGCATCACACAGCCAACAAGTCTACCCAATATCACTGATAAAAATCTGATACCCAATAGGGAGAGGAGTAGCTCTGAGTTCCTCAGAGCTGGGGGAGCCCTGAGAGGCTGAATGACTCTCCCAAGGGCACCAGGGCCCAAAGGTGGCACCATGGCTTTATAGAGCACAAGCCTGGAAGCAGGGAGACTCGCCTTCCTGAGAGACCTTGAGCAAGTCACCTAACCTTGTCGGCCTCAGGGTCTTCCTCTGGAAAATGGAAAACGTACGGGTATCTTTGCCAAGAGGACCCCAAATGGGATCCCAAAGAGTCACACACAAAGGAGCCACCACAAAAAGGACCAGCAACCTTATATGTGTTATGGGCAGGACTTGAACACGGGTCTTCTTCCCTTCGAGGCCTCTCTACCCTCTAGCCACTTCCCGCTATGCTACCCACCAAATGAGAACAGGCTCCAAATGATGAATAAGAAAGAGAAATCCGCATTTAAAAGGGCTCTAAGATTTCCCCTCACCTAGAGTAAAACGGCAAAGACGCCCAACAAATGGAGCCGGTCAGTGCCGGAGGGCCTGTGGGGGGAAGGGCAGGCCCGGCGGCCGCTCTGGCGTGCTGACCAGAAGGCTGACGTGGCGGCAGAAAAACACGTCCCTAAACTGTGGGCAACCCCTGACCCGGCCGTCTGGCCGCCGTGGCCCGAGCACGGCTCAGGGAGGCCCTGCGGGGTCGTGCCTGGCTCACACCCTCCGTGGAGCCAGGAAGAGCCCCTGAACTGCCCTAAACGTCCCCGAGATCTCGGCAGCGACGGGCCGTTTAAAGAGTGGCCGGTCCGGGGCCTCCTCCGGGGAAGAGCCCGCAAAGAGAAGCGCCGAAGCCACCGCGCACGGCACGGCCGGATCACGCCCTGCTTCTCGCCTCCGAAAACTGGGGGCCCGTGTGGAGCTTCTGGGGGAGGCGGGGGAGGGAGGCGGCGGGTGCAGACACCGGAAGAGTAAACGTGGGAATGAGCGTGGTCTCCGCGAAAACAGGGAAGACACAATTTATGTACATACACGCATAGACATGCACATACACATATGCATGCACCCGCACATATACACATACATGTGTATGTGTGTACACATACATATTGTGTACATGTACGTGTGCACATGTGTGCACATCTAAATATGTGTGCGTGTACATGTATGCATGCATGTACATGTACACTCGTGTGTGTATGCATGTGTGCGTGTGTGTATACGTGTACATGTACATATATGCATATACATATACTTTATTTTTTTTGGCCAGGTCTACGGGGCAGGGTAAGGAGGAGATGAGCGGGCTGAGGATTTTCCTGTAAACCACTAAACAAATTATTCATTTAAAGAGAGAGAAGAGGGGAAATTACACTAGAATGAGCTGGGGGGGGGGGGGGGCAGCTCTAAAGAGCCGGGAAGGATTCCCAGAAAGACGCGGTCAAAAACGTTCCGAGCACCCGTTGCCAGGCGCGGGGCTGCCCTCGTTTTGCCAGTGCCATGATTGAAAAGAAAAAAAGAAAAACAAAGAGCCGCGCTCCGTATCTGCCGGCTCTTCCTCTCGTTCGGATCTCTCAGTGGCGTCGGGCTGCCCCGAGCCCTGGACACAGGAGCAGCTCATCCGGCACGAGAACGGAGGGAGAGACGGGCGCCCGCCGCCCCCCCATCCAGAGCAGGAGGGGGCTGGGACGCTTTCTTGTCCAACCCGCGCCCCATTTTACAGAGGAGGCTGAAGTCCGCGGCCGCGAAGGGACCTTCCCAAAGAAGCACGAATCCTTCCCGGGGAGGATCTGAACCCGAGCCCTCTATCTAGAGAATTCGGAAAGTGAGGAGGGTGACCTACAGGGGCTACCCTGCTGTGGAGCGAGTGAAGCAGGAACACCGCGTTTTTGCTGGCTTCGCCCTCCCTCTTGTGGCCCGAAGGAATGTTGCACCCTGCTGAGAGGCGTCCGTGTCTCCAACACCAGCTTGAGAAAAGCGCCCCCTGCTGACCAACTCAGATATTGCATCCTGATTGGATTCAAACCCCCTCCCAGATTTCTACCCAAGTCCCAGCGCCACAGGCAAGGATCTAAGTTGTTGCTTGTTGTTCAGTCCTGTCTACTTCTTTATGACCCCATCTGGGGTTTTCTTTTTTCTTCCTCTTCTCTTCTCTTCCTTTCCTTTCCTTTCCTTTCTTTTTCTTTTTCTTTTCTTTTTCTCTTCTCTTCTCTTCCTTTCCTTTCCTTTCTTTTTCTTTTTCTTTTCTTTTTTCTCTTTTCTTCTCTTCTTTTCTTTTCTTTTTCTTTTTTCTTTTCTTTTTTTCTCTTCTCTTCTCTTCCTTTCCTTTCTTTTTCTTTTTTCTTTT
>NC_058132.1:26420367-26426802 GCF_016433145.1 Gracilinanus agilis
TCTCTTCTCTTCTCTTCTCTTCTCTTCTCTTCTCTTCTCTTCTCTTCTCTTCTCTTCTCTTCTCTTCCTTTCCTTTCCTTTCCTTTTTTCTTTTCTTTTCTTTTTTCTCTTCTCTTCTCTTTTCTTCTCTTCCTTTCCTTTCTTTTTCTTTTTCCTCTTCTTTTTTCTCTTCTCTTCTCTTCCTTTCCTCTCTTTTTCTTTTTCCTTTCCTTTCCTTTCCTTTTTTCTCTTCTCTTCTCTTCCCTTCTCTTCTCTTCTCTCCTCTCCTCTTCTTTTCTTTTCTTCCCTTTTCTTTAACCCTTAATTTCTGCCTTAGAATCAGTACCATGTATTGGTTCTAAGGCAGAAGAACGAAAGAGTTAAGCAATGGGGGTTAAGTGACTTGCCCAGGATCACAAAGCTAGGAAGTGTCTGAAGCCACATTTGAACCCAGGATCTCCTGTCTCTAGGCCTGGCTCTCCATCCACCAGCTGCCCCCTATCCGGAGCTTTCTTGGCAAAGACACTCGGGTGGTTTGCTATTTCCTTCTCCAGCTCATTTCACAGATGTAAGCTTCAAAATTAATATCCAAAATACTCCAAGTATTATATTTAATAAGATTTATTAAATTTAACTTGAAGCAAAAGGAAACAAAAAGGCTAGAGTCAAGAGGGAGCTCACCCAAGCCACACAGGTGGAAGAGAGAGCGAGGAAGGAGTTACAGAACTATATAAACAATAATGTAAAGACGCATGTAAATGAAAAAGGGAAAAGGAATTTGGGGACTAGGAAAGAATTCTGGGAGATGGAGTCCGAGGTACAAAATTTCTAATTAATACACAGATAAATAAACTGAAGCCAACAGAGTTAAGTGACTTGTCCAGGGTCACACCGTTAGTAAGTATCAAAGGCTGGATTTAGGCTTGGATCAGGAAGATGAGTCTTACTGCCTCCAGACACAGCACTCTATCCGCTGTACCACCCAGCTGCCCCAAATGCTCTCAAGCGTCTTGGTCTCTGTATCCCATTATTGAGGATCCCTAATGAACAACACGGAAACGGGTTTTGCCTGATAATACGTGGAGAACCCAGATTAAATTGCTTGCCAGCTCTGTGAGAGGGGAGGGAAAAGAGGGAGGGAGACCATGAGGAGCCTACAATTGGAGAAAACTTGGGTGGAAATGTGTTATTATATGTAATGGATCAAATAAAATATCTTTACCAAAAAAACTAGTGAGGACCCCAAAGAGCTTTGGTTTCCAGGTTATATAATAAACATCCCCATATTATCACTTATGTTGATGTTTACCATATTGAAATTTAAACTGATAGAGCTTAGATAGTTATTAGTTCATTAAAAACAATAAGTTGAAATATTAAAATAAATTAATGATAGATAAATATTATATGAAGAATAACTGGATTTGACAAGTATAAAATGTTAGTGAGAAAGCGGGCATTGTTTTATAGCTTTTAGCACATTTCTTTAGTATCTGGCTATGTAGAAGACGGGATTCTCATACTTGCTTCTGCATTCAATCTGGCCTTACATAAATATGTAGTTGGAAAAGGTAAGAGTGCTTTAATAAGCAAATAACATCTCAGTGTTATTATGAAAATAGTTTTGACTTTGTAGACACTCTAAAAAAAGTCTCAGGGAGTGGGCTCAGCTGGGTGGCTCAGTGGATAGAGAGCCAGACCTAGAGGCGGGAGATCCCGGGTTCAAATCTGACCCCAGACACTTCCCAGCTGCGTGAGCCTGGGCAAGTCACTTAACCCCCATTGCCTAGCCCTTACCACTCATACTCAGTACTGATTCTAAAACAGAAGGTAAGGGATTTGGGGAAATTAAATTTAAAAATAAATGTCTAAGTCTCAGGGACCCCCAGGGCTCTGTGGACCCCACTTTGGAGGACCAGTACTCTAAGAGAATTCCATACGCTTGTGCCACATGAGTTTGTGACATATAGAGTCTGTGTATGGCATTCGGAGGCACATACATATGGATCATATGCTATTCCTAAAATGTCCATAGCCACCTTCATAAGGGCAGCTAGGTGGTACTGACAGGGTACCAGGCCTAAAGGCAGGAAGACTCATCTTCCAGAGTTCAAATCCAGCCGCAGACACTTACTATGTGCCCCCGTGTAAGTCACTTCACCCTGTTTGCCTCAGTTTCCTCATCTGTAAAATGAACTGGAGAAAAAAATGGCAAACCACTCCCAGGATTTGTCCAGAAAACCACAAACTGGGTCACAAAGAGTCAAACACACCTGAAACAATAAAAAGAACTAAAACACAATATGTGTGCATGGATTGGGAAATAGTGGCTTGGCAGAGATACTGGCATGGTTGGCCACTTCCTTCTCCAACTCATTCTGCAGTGCAGAAAACTGAGGCAAACAGGGCTAAGGGACTTGCCCAGAGTCACACAACTAGTGAGTGTCTGAAATCAGGAAGACGAGTCTTCCTCCCGCAGGCCTGGCACTCTATTCACTGCACCCTCTAGTCGTCCAAGGATTTTATATTTGACCCTGAGCACAAGAGGAAGAGTGCTTGATGAAGGTCCATCTGACGGCAGAGCTGGAGAAGGGAGAGACTTGAAGAGGGTAAACCAGCCAAAAAGTACTGAAATCGTCCAGAGGGTCTGCACCAGAGTGACTGCATTGTCAGAGGACAGAAGGGACTGATCGGAGAGATATTATGAAGATAAAATCCATAGGACTCGGCAAATGAGAGACTTAGGAGTCAAGGATATCTCTTACGTTTGAGCCTGGATGACCAGAAAGATGGAAATTAAGAAGAAGGGAAGGCTTGGGTGGAAAGATAATGAGCTTAGTTTGTACATGTCAGATTTAAGATGTCTCCAGACTATCTGGTTTGAAATGTCCAGGAGGCATTAATGCATTGCTGGTGGAGTTGTGAATTGATCCAACCATTCTGGATGGCAATTTGGAACTATGCTCAAAGGGCTTTAAAAGACTATCTGCCTTTTGATCCAGCCATAGCACTGCTTGGATTATACCCCAAAGAGATAATAAGGAAAAAGACTTGAACAAAAATATTTACAGCCGCGCTCTTTGTGGTGGCAAAAAAACTGGAAAATGAGGGAATGCCCTTCGATTGGGGAATGGCTGAACAAATTGTGGTATCTGTTGGTGATGGAATACTATTGTGCTGAAAGAAATAATGAACTGGAGGAATTCCATGTGAACTGGAACGACCTCCAGAAATTGATGCAGAGTGAAAAGAGCAGATCCAGGAGAACATTGTACACAGAGACGGATACACTGTGGCACAATCAAACATAACAGACTTCTCTACTAGCAGCAATGCAAGAATCCAGAGCAAGGCTGAGGGACTTATGAGAAACAAAACTAGCCACACTCAGAGGAAGAACTGTGGGAGGAGAAACACAGAAGAAAAACAACTGCTTGAACACATGGGCTGATGGGGATATGATTGGGGATGTAGACACTAAACAATAACTCTAGTCCTAATATGGAATTAGGTCCTGATCAATGATACATGTAAAACTCAGTGGAATTGTGCAACGGCTAAGGGGAGTTAGGGGGATTTGGGGGAGAGGGAAAGAATATGAAATATGTAACTATGGAAAAATAGTCAAAATAAAAATTAAAACAAATAAATAAATAAAATTAAACGTCCAGGAGGGAATTGGGGAAACAAGACTGGAGATCAGGAGGAAAGTGAGGACTGATTAAATTAGCCTGAGAATCGTCTGCATAGAGATGAGAATTGAATCCATTGAAGCTGACAAGATGACCAAGCAAGATAGAGGGAGAAGAGAAGAGAGGCTGGAAAGAGATTTGCCATTATTGTGTGTGAAGATAAAGACTGAGAAGGGGTAATCAGGCAGGTGGGAGGAGAACCAAGAGAGAGTAATGTCATAAAATCCTAGAGTGAATTTGAGTCAGAATAGGTATTTGAAGCTCGAACTTCCTGACTTCCCTAGGTGCAGCACACAGTCCTCTACACCCTACCTCTTTTCTGGACACTTCCACTTTGAATCTTACATCTCAGGCTGGAATCTATCTCATACTTCACTCAAAATTTGAAGTTGGAAAGAATTTTAAAGGTTATCTGATCCACCTCCCCCTTATTTTAAAGAAATTGTCAGTATCTTTTTTTAACATCATCTCCATTTCCCTATAGATATCTTCCTCCTCTTTCTCTCCCCCAGAGCTATCAGCTCAGCAAAAACAACCTACACAAGAGTCAGAAAATTCCACCGTGCATTACTGCATTTCACCCCCTCACTCCATTGCATCTGAGAAGAAGGAAGGGCAGTCCATGGTCCTCTCTCATGTTTCCTTATTATTGCTCTGTTTTGCCTTTATGTGGCTGGAGATATTTTGTAAGACATAAGCTTACTTAGTTCTGTTTATTTCACTCTGTATCAGTTCATATAAATCATCCCATCACTCTGTGCGTATTTCATAGTCATCACTTCTTCCCAGACAGTAAGATTCTATCACATTTGGGTATCACAACTTGGATAGTCATTCCCCAATCAATGGGCATTTCTTGTATTTCTAAATCTTGGTGCATTTTCCACCTGTGACCTTCTTGGGATGTATGACTAGCAATGAGATGTCCGAGTTTGTAGTCCAAAGGCTATGGACATTTTAGTCACTTTCTTAGCACAACTGTTTCACTGTGCCTGGAATATAATAGGAGCTTAATAAATTTTTGTCTATTAATTAATCGACATTGCTTTCCAGAATCATGGAACTAATTCACAACTCCATCAGCTATCAACAATGTATTGGGGTGCCTTGTCTTTCTAGAGCCCCTGCAACAAGGACTATTTTCATCTTTCATGACCTTTGCCAGTTTTCTAGGTGTCAGATGAGACCTCAAAATTGTTTGGGTTTGCTTTTCTTTTATCGTTAGTGATTTTGAGGAGTCTTCCTTAAAACTGCTAATAGTCTGACGTAAAAAAAATTGTGTGTGTCTCTTTTGAGTACTTATCCGCTGGGGAATGGCTTTTGGGTCGTGATGTGGGTGAAATCATTTATAAAGTCTTAGACTCATCCCTCACCTCCATCAAAGACTCTGAGCTCACGTGGACTGGGGCTGACCCAAAAGGGTCCGATTCTCTCTCTGGATCATTGCTTCCATCTGGACATCTCCAGAAAAATCTTTAAATAGTCTCGTAGTGTAGTTTTGGAGTCAACAAGGCATGGTGGACAGAAAGCCTGCCTTAGAACCAAGACCTGCCTCTGTCTAACACATACCAGTTCTGTGACTCTGGGGGGGACGTTTAACTTCTCAGAGGCCCCCCACAACTCCCTAAGGTTATAAATTGCTAAGCAGTGGCTGATACGCATTGAGAGAGGGAGCTTCCTCACCAGAAGTTCATTACATCAGTGAAATGAAAGGTCTGGGCAAAAGGTAATGGCTCGTGTCTAGGTCCTCCAAAATGTGTGTAGCAAACGTAACCATGTGCTAAAGAGACACTGAACGGCCTAGCTTGTAGCAGGTATCGGGCGTTTCCTGCCCAAATCAAATACCTAAAGTTGCAAAGGACTCGCAAGAAGCTATGAACACATAAAGCACTCAGACACCCTACTGGGCATCCCCTCCTCTCTGTGAAGGAATGAAAAAGTCTTTATTAAATGCTCACTATGTGCTAAGCTCAGAGGTAATGAGCAGCAAAGTGAAGAACCTCTCCAGTCTAACAGGGAGTGGAAGCCAGGGAGATTGGTTTACAAATGTACAGAAGTGGCGAGCAACGCTATTGGGGGCTGGGGGGGAGGCAGAATGGCATACCCTTTCCAGGAGCAGCGACGGAGTAGATTTGATTATGGTCCCAGAACTTCATTGCACTGGGCTGGTGGCAGCTGAGAAGCTGTCCAAGGTGGAAGCAAATCCAGGTGGGATCTTGGACCTCTAGATAGAGTCAGTGACTAGGACAACACTGATCAAGACATCTGGACAGGAGTTCTGGGCACGGAAGGGGAGAGGGCTGCTGCACATGCCCTCCCCTTCACATCTGACCTACAGAGGCAGAGCAATTCATGACCACAGCGAGGAAAGCAGAAAGAGGCCCACATCTCTGTCCCCTCTGATCTTAATCGCTTGATCAACAATCAATATAATATTGAGTTGAAGGGGCAGCAAGGTGGCTCAGGGGATAGAGAGCCGAGGCTAGAAATGGGAGTCCTGGGTCTGAATCTGGCCTCAAATATTTCCTAGCTGCATGACCCCGGGCAAGTCACTTAACCCCCATTGCCTAGCCCTTACCACTCTTCTGCCTTGGAACCTATACCCAGTATTGATTCTGATACTATACTATATACATACTAGTATATATATACTATATAGTCAGTATTGATTCTAAAGCAGAAAGTAAAGGAGGAGGAGGAAGAGGAGAAGAAGAAGAAGAATGAGGAGGAGGAAGAGGAGGAGGAGGAGGAGGAGGAGGAGGAG
>NC_058132.1:26441556-26459593 GCF_016433145.1 Gracilinanus agilis
CGAGCCAGGAGGGGACATCGGAGACCTGACCAAAGACACCCGGAAACTAGAAGAGAGAACGCGGACTCTGAAAGCCACTGGGGGGGAAAGCCATGAAAGATGGGGGGAGGGGGGTCTGCTCCTCTCCAGGCATAGAGAAACCGGGACACACTGAGCCTGGGCCGGCCTGGGGGCAGGGAACCGTAAAGAGGAGATTCCGAGTGGGATAGAGGCAGTGAAGGACTTAGGGAGACGGGGGAGGGGGGCGGGGAAGGCAAGAAATAGTCCCGAGGCAGGAAGGGATGGAGACGGTAACGGCCGAGACGCTGCGGCCCAGAGATCCCGGCGCGGGGCCAAAGACTAGGGGGCGGCCGAGCGGAGGCCTGAGGGAGCAGATAGTCAGCGACAGAAGAGCCGGCGGGAGTCAAAACACAAAGGGGAAAGGAGAGCCGCAGGGAAGGACCCAGGGCGGGAGGGAGGCCCGCGGGGACAGGGGCCGAGGCCAGTGGACAAGGACACAGCGCTTCCAGAGCCACGGAAGGTGAGACGAGGAAAAGAACTCGGGAAAGAAGGCCCGGAGCCTTACCCTCCACCTCCTTCCTCTATTTCCTCCAGATTCCTCTAGCCCCTTCCATCTCCTAAGCAATGCCCTGTCCAATGTCATCTGCGCAGTGGTGTTTGGGCAGCGCTACGAGTATGATGATCCCGATTTCAAGACTCTGCTGGATATGCTGAATAACAATTTCAAGCTCATTGGTTCCCAGTGGGGCCAGGTGAGCCTCTCCATCCCGGGGCCTTCCCATTGCAAGCTCCCTCACCTAGGAGGTCTCTAAATGGGGAGGGAGCATTCCTGGGGGCCAGAACATGGCGGTCATCTTAGGGAAGGGCCCTCAGCTGGAAGGCCAAGGAGGGAAACCAGGGGGGGAGGGGAAGAAAAACTGAGCAAAAGAGGCCAGGAGGAGGGACCAAACTGGTTAGGGTGGAGAACACGGCATCTGGAGACAGGGTCCTGGAGTTTAAGAACTTCTAGAAAAAAGAACTAAGACCCAGAGAGAAGGGACTTGCCCCAAATCACAGAACCCATAAGGAGCAGGGAGGGCCAGAACAGATGAAGCCTTGAATGCCAGCTAAGAGATAAAGGGGAGGATCGTGGGGTCTTCAGGGAACATGAGAAAGCCCCTGGGGTAGATGGAGCACAGGACTAAACTGTAGAGTCCCAGGTTCCAATCCTGGCTGTTACTTAAGGAGCTGTGGCAGCCTGGGCAAGTCAGTGAACCTTCCTTAGCCTCAGTTTCCCCATATGTAAACTGGAGCGCATTCTAGCAGTAAGTGGTACCCTCCTCACAAGTTTGTTGTGAGGCCCAAATGAGATCATCTATATAAAGGGTTTGCAAATGTTAAAACATGATAGAAATGTCTCCTTCTCTGGCCAGTTTTAAGATTATATGAAGCAGTAATTAACATCTGGGGCAGCTAGGTGGCACCGTGGTGCACAGAGTGCCAGGCCTGGAGTCGGGAAGAATCATCTTCCCGAGTTCAAATCTGGCCTCAGACATTGACTAGCTATATTGAGTTACTTCACCCTGTTGGTCTCAGTTTCCTCATCTGGAAAATGAGCAGGGGAAAGAAATGGCCAACCACTCCAGGCTCTCTGCCAAGAAACCCCCAAATGGGCTCCCAAAGAGTCGGACACGACTAAGAAAAAGCAAACAATGACAAGAGCTAGAGCCACCACAGTCCGTTCAGGCTTACGAAGCCCTTTGCCCATGTTGTCTCATTTGGTCCTCCCAACAAGGCTAGGAGGTAGGGTTGGTTATCTCCATTTTACAGAGGAGGAAACTTGCCCAATGTCGCAGAACTAGCAGGGGAAGCAGGATTGGAACTTGGGTCTTCCTAATTCCAGGGTGCTCTCCATTTCCCTATATAGCTGGGTCATGGCTGGGAGACAATGGGAGGGGGACCCAAAGAGGAAGCTCATGCAGTGCTCTCCTCTTCCCCACCTCAGCCTCCTTCCTATCCCTCATCCCAGATGTACGACATGTACCCCTCCGTCATGGATTGGGTTCCTGGTCCCCATCACCAAATCTTCCACAACTTTGAGTTGCTTCGGGCCTTCATCTATGACCAGATATGGAAACACCAGAAAACCAGGAAGCAAGGAGAGCCTCGGGACTTCATTGACTGTTACCTAGACCAGATAGACAAGGTTCAGTCACTTCCCCATCCCTGCCCCTTCCCTGACCTTTCCCTGACCTTTGCACCTCCCCCCCTACCACCAGAGAGCACCCCCTTCCCCAAGTGACAGCCTTATTCTTTTGCTACAGGACAAGCAAGACCCCTGGAGTCACTTCCACATGGACACACTGATGATGACAACCCACGATCTCTTTTTTGGGGGCAATGAGACAACAAGCCCAACACTCCGCTATGCACTGCTGATCTTGCTCAAGTATCCTGAAGTGACAAGTGGGTAGCCTGAGCAAACCCCTTCATCTCCATGGCTTCTGTTCCCTCATTTGGGCTCAAAGTTTCCCTGGGGGTCTTTCCAGCACTAGATGCCACAGTGAAAGGTGACATGGTGCCAAGGGAAAGCATCCAGAAATAGTCAAAGGATGGGGGTCCAAATCCCACCCCTAGCTTTTTAGCACCTGAATGATCCTGAGCAAATTACTTAATTTCTCTAGATCTCAGTTTCCTCATATCAGTGGTTCCCAAATTTCTTTGGCCTGCCGCCCCACTTTCCAGAAAAAATATTCCTTAGCCCCCTGGAAATTAATTTTTTTTAAAACCCTGGTACTTCAGTGTATTGTCTTATAGATGGAAGATTGGTAAGGGAGGGCAATGGGGGTCAAGTGACTTGCCCAGGGTCACACAGCTGGGAAGTGGCTGAGGCCGGGTTTGAACCCAGGACCTCCTGTCTCTAGGCCTGACTCTCACTCCACTGAGCTACCCAGCTGCCCCAATTTTTTTTTTTAATTTTAACAGCAATTAATAGGAAAGATAAATGTACCTGTGGCCATCACCACCTCCCTGGACTGCTGCAGCACCCACCAGGGGGCGGTGGCACCCACTTTGGGAATCACTGTCTTATATGTAAAACAAAGGGGTTAGACTAGATGGCCTTTTAGAAAAGTACCTTCTAGGTACCTTGAGATTTCTGATGGGAAAGGGGGATGTGAGGAATAAGAGATGGCAATCTCCTCAGAGTCCTTCCCTCTTCCTCCCTCTGCTTTCCCAGAAAAAGTCCAAGAAGAGTTAGATCGTGTAGTGGGTCGGGACAGGGCTCCTCGACTGGAAGACAAAACCAACCTGCCCTATACCAACGCAGTCCTGCACGAGATCCAGAGATTGATCAGCATCTTACCCATGGACCTGCCCCGAGCGGTCACCGAGGACACCATTTTTCGTGGTTACTTCCTGCCCAAGGTGCCCAGTTTGAATCCATGGAGGGCTGGGGAAACCCAGAAGAGCAGGGAGAAAGGGGAATAGCAAGGAAGAGGAGGGAGGTACAGCTGATCTAATGAGGATGAGGAGGAGCCTGGGATCCCAGTCAGTCAACAATCATTTATGAAGCTCCCATTATGTGCCAGGCACTGGAGCTATTTTTTTTTTTTTAATGAAGTTCCTATTCTGAAGGAGCTCCCAGGCTAATTCAGGGAGACAGCATGCCAACAACGCTGTACATACAAGATACATACTGGGTAAATGAGAGGCAATCTGGGGTGAGGAGGAGACCAGAAAAGGCTTCATGCTGCCCCAGACTGGATTTGATCTGAATGGTGAAGGAAGACGGAGAAGCCAAGAAGCAGAGCTGAGGAGGAGAGAGCATTGCAGTTAGGGAATGATGGTAGGTCTTTATAGGAGGAATCGCCGAGGAAGACCACCATCACTTTGCCATGGAGTATGCTGAAGAGAGTAAAGGGTAATAACACTGGGAAGGCAGGAAAGGGCCAGCTCGTGAACTGTTTCCAAAGCCAACCAGAGCATTTTCTATTTGATCCTGGAGCCCTCAGGGGCTGTTGAAGAGAGGAGTCACATACTCAAATTGGTCCTTTAGGAAGATCCCTTTGACAGTTGAGCCAAGGTGAGATTGAAACAGAAGAGTCTTAGGACATGGAAATGCGGCAGAAGGCTACGGTCCAAGCCCGAGATAAGAGCATGTAGCCTACCTTCCCTGATAGCTATTATCCTAGATCTCCTCTCCCCTTCTCGGAGCATAGCTCCTTAAGATGGCCACTACCATTGGTGCCTCCACAAGAACTCTGTTAGAAACCCAGCTTCTGACCTCCTCATTCAGCTGAAATTGTTCTCTCCAAAATCGCCATTGGCTTCACAATGGCCCAATCTCATTCTCCTTGACCTCGTTGCTGCCTTGGATCACTCTCCTCCTGGCCACTCTCCCCTGTCTAGGTTTGTGTGGCACTGCACTACTCCTACACTACACTGGATCTTCAGCTAGATCATGCCCTCTGTCCCCCCCCCCGCCAAGACACTGTCCTGGGTCACCTCTTTTCTCTCCATACTTTGGTGATCCCACCATTTCCCATGGATTTGAAAGCATCTCTCTGCAGATGATTTTCACAGCTATATATCCAACCCCAATCTCTTTACTGAGCTAATCTGCCTCGGAAACCTTGTCCTGTTCTGACCTTGCCTAATGCTGCCTAAGATACCACCCATCCTCCCAACTCAAAACTTCCAGTGGTGGCCCCAGCCCCTTCCTCACACTCTTCACCAGTTCATGAGGCTTGAATCTCCTAATCCCTCCCCTTCTCTCCATTCATCCACTCACCTCTCATCACCCGTCACCTGGCCTGACGCAACAGCCTTTAATTGGCCCCCTTGCCTCGAGACCCTCCCCACCTCAGGCCACCTTCCATTCAACTGCCAAAGTGATTTTCCCAGAGAGCAGTCCTGACCCCGTTACCCTGGAGCTTCACTCTACAAACTCCAGTGGCTCCCTGTTACCTACAGGATCACTTCTCTTTCCAGATTTTAGTCTCGGCCCTCTTCTATAGTTTACAACCCAGCAACATCTGCTGCCCCTCAATCACATTCCCATCTCCCGACTTTTCATTGAAATCTTGGAGCATTTAGAAACAGGAAAAAGATGAGCCATTTCCCCTGGCTGTCCCTCATCCCTAGAATGTGCTCTCCTCCACCTGGCTTCTCTATCTTCTAGAATCTACTCAAAAACTCCCTCTCCCACCCACCCACTTCTAGTGCCTTCCTCTTGAAATGACATCATGGTCACTATTTCCCCAGCCTGGCACACTGAGGCCTCATTAAATGCATCTTGACTGACTGGTATCTAGGTAAAGTGGGGAGAAGGGGGTAGATATATAGATGTGATGGTAGAGATCCAGAGTTTAGCAGAGGAATTGAGAATGGCGTTGAAGTTTCAAGCCTGGGTGCCTAGAAGGATGGAAGTGACCTCAGCAATAATAAAATTTAGAAAGGGTGTTGGGCCTGGAGTCGCCAAGACCCGAGTTCAAATCCAGCCTCAGACATACAGTAGATCTGTGATCTTGGGGAAGTGGCACAAGTTCCTCTGCCTCATTCCTCATCTGTAAAATGGAGACAAATAGCCCTTGAGAGGCTGTTGGGGGAAAATCCAACAAGATCAGTGTAAAATGCTTTGAAAATCTCAAAGAGCTCTATGAACGTTAGCTCGTTTTTATCAGTTCTACTTTGGACATAATCGTTTGAGATGCCTAAGGGGCACCCAGTTGGAAATGTCCAAGAGGCAGTTTGAGAGGAAAATCAGATTTGGAGCTAGACAAGTAGTTTTAAGAATCCTCAGTATAAATTCAGAGGAACTGATGAGATTGCCAAGTAGCATGGAGGGAGGAGAGAGAGAAGGGGACAAGATGGAACCCTGGGGGATCACCTACTCTTGATGGACATGATCTGGACGAAGATTCAGCAAAGGAGACTGGGGAGGAGTTAGACACAGAAAAGGGAAATTAGGAGAAAAGAGAAATGGCAAAAGAATATAAAGGAGAGGAGGATGTCAGTGATGTCAAAGGGTTGAGAAAAGGCCACTGGATTTGATGAGATGACCAAGGGTGGCTCAGTAGATTAAGAGCCAGGCCCAGAGACTGGAGGTCCTGGGTTCAAATGTGAATCCGACCCTAGGCAAGTCACTTAACCCCCATGACCTAGCCTTTACCACTCTTCTGCCTTGGAACCCGTACACAAAGTGAGGGTTTTTTTTTTAATGGAGGCCTCTGGTAGGCAGCTTCAGTAGAATGATCAAGTTCAGATTGCAGGTGGTTTATAATGGAGAAAAGGGAAGGCACCAAGAACAGATGGCTTTCTCCATTTTAGAGGAGAGAGATGGGATGAGAGCTAGTGGGGATGCTCAGGTCAAAGAAGGATTTTTTTCAAGAGGTGTGAGATACTTCACTGAAATGTTTGTAGGCCGGAGACTGAAGATGAGATTGTGGAGGTAAATGGTAAGATGATAGGATTGGGGCCAAGGCGTATGAGGAGGGGTTTGACTTGACGAGGTTTACCACCTCAGGAGAGACAAAGGTAGATAGTCAATGAAAGAAGACATCTGATGGCAGGAGAAGCAATGAAGTTTTTGAGTGGGGAAGCTGACACCACCTGAGGTGTGCAAGGATTGCCTAGCTTTGACAAGGGCCCAACAGAAGTTTCCTGATTTTCCTTTGGCTCCTAAGCTGGTCCTGGGCCTACTGGACATAACAGTCTACCTGCCGGCTCTGCCCTCTGGTGTCAGGCCCTAAATTAGGTTAGCACTAACTGTCCTCCCACTCTCACTAGGGAACCCACATCATCCCACTCTTGGTCTCTGCAAACCGGGACTCAATCCAGTTCAAGGACCCACAAAGCTTTGACCCAACCAACTTCTTGGATGAGAAAGGGGCTTTCCGACCAAACAAGGCCTTCACACCCTTCGCTATAGGTAAGGGCTGCCCAGGCTATGGGTACAAAGGTAGTAGAGAATCCAGGGAGTGATGTGAAGAAATGGTGAATCTGGGTGGGTCAGAAGGGGCCACAGAATAGAGCATGGAGGTGGGGGGACAGGCTCTGGGACCCAACACTGCCCTCCCTGCAGGGAAGCGTGTCTGCCTCGGGGCAGGTCTAGCCCGAATGAAGATCTTTCTCTTCCTCACCACCATCCTCCAACGCTTCACACTCAGCACAGCGGAGAAACCAGAGAACATCGACCTGACCCCCCAGTTCACAAGCCTGGGAAAAGTCCCCCCGCCCTTCGAGCTCCGCGTGCTGGCCCGCTGAGCTCCCGCCCCAGGGGATGCCTGCAATCCTTCCCCACTGTGTCTTGTGTCTAATAAACTCCACCAAAGGCACTCCGTGTGTATGTGTTGTGTGTTTGGGCTGTCGTTGGAGTGGGCAGGCAGTCAAAAGGCACCACACGTGCACGACTCTGAGGTAAACTTTATTTGGGGGCGGGCGGCAAGTCTGCAGCCAAGGCCCCCGCTGAGCACCCCCTACCCCCACAGGAGGCTCAGTCCAGGGGAGGCCAGGGCCAAGGCAGGGGGAGAGGGGGGCACTTCACATTCCAGGCTGGAGGAGGGAGGCAGGAATCCCCCCTACCCCCCTTGCCAGCAAGAGGCCATGACCCTCCCCGACCCCAACAATTCCAATCTTGTATCCTGGTTAGAGGGGGCAGTCCCGGGGGGTGGGGGTGGGGAAGAGGGGGACTGGGGGGCCCACTGTGGGGCAAGTCCATGGGAGGCTCACTCCTTATGGAGCTGGGGGAAGGGGAACCGGCCACCCTCACTCAGCCCAAGGGCCACGTGCATAGGGTGCTGCCTCTCCCTGCCCAGCTCCTCTGTGGTGCCCAGGAAGTGGGCACTCCTGCTCCTCTTGGGGGCTGGCAGTAATCCCTCCACCAACATGGGGAGGGGGAAGGCAGGCAGGCACAGGCAGAAGCAGCAATCGAGGGAATGGCAGGGGTGTCAGGGACAGCCCAGCCTGGCAGCCAGCAGAGCAGCACAGAGCGAGGGGAGCTGGCAGCCCAGCTGAGGGGTGGCCATCTGGCTGATTCCAAGCACTTTCCACTAAGTGGGCTGGCTTGGCTGGGACACTGGCACTTGAATGCCCTTCTGGCCTGATGCTAGAGAGACACAGAAAGGCACTGGATTAGCTGGAGATAAAAAATGAGGAACATAACTAATCAGAGGGGAAGGGAGGGAAGGGGGGTGGGGGGGCTGGACATGGGGAACAGCCTGAACAGAGGCCAGGAACGACTTTGGTGGGCCAGCTGGGAGATGACACAAAGGGGCCGAGGATGGAGTCACGTGGGTGGGGGTCAGGGGTTTGGGCTGGGAGAAAATAGGAAGAAGGCATCAGGGTCCCCAGGGGATGACCAAGATAGCAGGTACCTAGCTGATACTTGTCCTTTGCTGCAGCCCGCTCCTTGGCATCAAAATACCAGACAGTGATGGCGTACCTGGGCACACAAAGAATGCCCACCTCATGACCCGCTGGGTCATCTCTTGGGTACTGGCTCTAAACAGGACCCCAAGTGGGGCTGCTGAGCTTCCCATCCCCACAGCAGGGATGAGCCCCCAAACCCAAAGTCGAGCTGTTAAGGACCAATCTAGAGATGAAAGAGAACTTGGAAGTCATCTAGCCAAGGAGTAAACTGAGGCTCTGGGAGGAGGAAGTCACCCAGGTACTCAGGAAGCACCCTCTGAGGGGAGGCTTTGGGAGTCTGTGGTCTTGGGGGCTTAATAGCCCCTTAAAAAGCATGACTGTGAACAGGAGCCCAGGGCACAAACAAGGCAAGAAAGCCTCTCCAGAGACCCACAAGCCCCTTCCCCCTGGAGAACGTCTGAGGTGCCCCTGCACACGCTGAGGCTCCCACCTCAGTGGCCCCTGGAGGTGAAAGAGAAGGTGGGCAAGGGCGCACCTGGTGGCATAGGCTGGCTTCACCTCGTGAGGGTTTCTGCGGTCGGACCAGAAGATCAGGAGCCGGTCAAACAGAGGCTCGATGTTGGCCACCACTGGCCGGCCCTCTGGAAAGATCTGCAGCAAGCCGCCGTGTGTCTGGGGGAAGGGGGGGGAGTGCTTTACAAGCCAGCCGCGTCAGATGTCAGAGAGGAGCTGGCCCCACCGCCAACCTCGGCGAGGTTTCCCACTAGGGGACTGACAAGCTCCAGCAGCTTTCCAGTCTCCAAGGTTTCCCGCCAGGGGCCGCTGAACCTCGAGGTTACGGGATGTTTCCAGCCCCGCCCCCTCGGCAGGAGAGGAATGACACTGCATCCCAGAACCCGTTGCCATAGAGATGTCCAGGAAGCCACAGAAGACAGGAAGTGGGGAGGTGGTGGGGGATGTTTATTACAGCCCAGGCCAGGCGGGGAATGGAAGCTGCCAAGGGAGGGAGGAGAGTCGGCGGGCTGCACCATTCCACACAGGGAGTGGGGGAGGCATGGAAGCAGCCATCTGGAAGGGGGAACGGGGCGGACTGCTCCATCCTCACACGGAGGGGGCAATGAGTTCCTCCCCGGGGCGCCCCGCCCACATGCACCTCTTTTCCCCGTTCAGGGGCCCTACCTTGATGTCCCAGTTCTGGTTCAGGTAATAGATACAGGTGATACAGCGCCCATCTCCGTGGGGGTTGTCCACATGCCGCACATAGCCCAGCCCGTTGCCGGGGTAACAAGCCACCATGGCCTGCGGAGGCACACAAGGGCGGGGCCGTCAGGAGGCCCCTCCTCCAAATCAGGCAAGCTATAGACTGGCTCCACAAGGCCTGGGAGCAGGACGATGCTGGCCGGGCTGCGCAAAGGCAGGAATCCACCGAGCAAAGGCAGCGCCTGGTGCCCGATGAACCCTAAGAAAACAAGGTGCCCCACCCTGCCCCGTCCAAGCCCCCGAGGCCAAGGTCGAGGGGAAAGGACCCTGCATCGAACATATTTAGAGCCTAGGCTAGAGGAAATCAACCAGGGCGTGGGAAAGCAAAGAGCAGGTCTGTTGATTTAGATAGCACTTCAAGGATTGCCAAGAGCTTTGCAAGCATCACCACGAATCCAAAAACCCTGCCAGGCAGGTGCTAGTATGACCCGCACCCTCATTCTACAGATGAGGAAACCAGGGCTGACAGAGGTCTATGGATTTGCTCCAGTCACACTAGTGTCTGAGGCAGCATTTGAACTCGGGTCCTTATGATCCAGGCCTCCACTAGCTTCCTTTTAAAAAAAAATTCTTAAATTCAGCTGAAGAACTGCATAAAATTCAGCAGTCTTAAGACTCATGGGAAGGGACCCCACACAGATGGGTAGGGCAGAGAACACAAATGCAGGTCTCTCCCTTCCATCTATCTTGACCTAACAGTGGCCCACGAGGTCTCCCTAGCTTCCAGGGCAGTTTTCTCTGAGGCTATACTGCTTGTTGATGGAAATAGGGAGAGCACTGATGCCAGACCCCACCTAGCACACAGAGCTGAAGTTTGGCCTAGCTTTGCCCAACTGTCTTTTTTTCCTTAAACCCTTAACTTCTGTGCATTGGTTCCAAGGCAGAAAAGCAGTAAGGACTAGGCAATAGGAGTTAAGTGACTTGCCCAGGGTCACATAGCTAAGAAGTGTACGAGGTTTGATTTGAACTCCCCATCGCTATGTCTGAAAATCCAATGAGCCACCTCAATGCCTCCCCCATTTATTCTTAACTGTTACAAGGATCAGCTCGCAGGAACCATAATATATTCTGAAATTAAAGGCAATCTCTTTTTAATGACAAATATGAAGAACGTAAGGAATAGAGCCTTGGACCTGGATTCCAGTCAGGAAGATTCAAATCCAGCCTCAAATTCTAATTGTGTGATCCTGGGCAAGTCACTGAACTTCTGCCTGCCTCTGTTTCTTCATCTGTAAAATGTTAAGAACACCCACCAAACAATAAATTGAACCAACAGGCTTGTTGGGTGAGAAAGAGCTATTCGCAAAGCACCTTGCAAACCTGAAAGCACTATAGAAATGCTAGTTTTAACAATCCAGGAAAATTTGGCCCAAGATCTGTATGCATCAGGCCAGGCTTGACAGGCAAAACTACAGTCTGCAGCTGATCACAATCACCAACCTTCTTCCCAAACAGGACTGAGGTAGAGGCCAAGAAGGGATAGACTGGGGAGCAGAAGGAAGGCCCTTATGTGGGGCGCTTGTGTGGTGCTGTCTGGCTTGGCTGCCCTTAGGGGACTGCTTAAAAGGGGCAGGGGGTGTCATGCCAGTGACTGGTATCCAAAAAATTGATCCAGACTCAGCTGGCCATAGTCGCCTGTTTGATTCCACAAACATTTCTCAAAAGCCTACCTATGATGATGTGCTGGCCTAGGTGTGGGGTCGGCCACAGGCCCTGCCCACCCTCAAAGGCTTTCCATTCTCCCAGGAGCTGTATTCCTGCTTCTTCAGTCCAACTATACCACCTCAGCTGCCTCTTCACCTCCTCACAGAAGAGCTTGGACTCGGGCCTGTGGGATCTGCTTCCCACCCACTCACTCCCACACTTCCTGCTAACCTCCCCAGGGGCTGCACCATCACTAGGCCCTATCTCTACCTTGTCTGATTGAGCACACCATTTCTTCCTACCCTAAAGGAACCATCTTCTGACTTCTGACCTTATTTTATTTTTGACATTTGTGTCCTTGATGCCTAGTATAGTGCCTGGAATACAGTCGGTGTTGACTGAACACCTGGTTCCCTGAGCTTCTGTGCAACCTCCACTTCCCTGCAGTCCACCAGTTCCCAATAGAAAGCAGGTGGGAAGGTCAGGCTAAGCTCTGAGCATTTCATGCCCACTCCTGCTCTGCCCAAGAGCATTTAGAGACTGCTTGGGGGTAGGTATGCAAAGCACTTTACAATCATTGCCTCATTTGATCTTCACAACCACCTTGGAAAAAAGGGCTATGGAATCCCCATTTTATAGATGAGGAAAACCTGGGACTAGGAGAAGTGACTTGTCCCACAAGTACTAAATGTCTGAGGTAGGATATGAACTCGGTCTTCTTGACTCCAGGTCTGGGGCTCTAACCACTGGACCACCTTAGTTTCCTTGAATGCCAAATGGGAATGTTAAGATGGTATCTCGGATGAGACAGTGGAGAGGAATCTGAAGGCGAATCCTGAAAAGGTAAGGGAATAAAAGCAATGCTCCCCCTCCCCCTTCCCCTCCCACCAAGACAATTTTTGTTGTGGCCGGTTGTACTGGCATCAGCTCCATCCAGGCACAGCACATAGGCTCTCCCTACCACATGTGAGGATGGGCTTGGCATCCTCCATGACCCCTGGCCATGGTGCACTGCTCCTGCAGATGCCCAACTTGCTGACAACCCCCAGGGCCTTGGGGTGGCTCTCCCCACTGCACCAAGGCCACCCACCCTCCGGAAAGACCTTCTGTCCTTGCCACTCATTGCTTATCTCCCTCTCCAGCTCCTGACACCTGGGGCATTCCCATCTCCAGCAGAGAATCCCAGGAGTTAACAGGGGATGAGACACCATCAGATTTGGCTGAGACCTCCCTCCTTGCCAAGGACACCTTAAACCCAAGTGCCCCCTTCTCTCTGCTCTAAAGGAATCCATACTACCAAGTCCTAACCCTGGCAGGGACAGAATCACAGCCTGGAAAGGACCTCCTTGGAGGCCATCTAATCCAACCCTTCATTTGATGCCTGAGAAAACCAAAGCAACTACTCCAAGGCTACCCCCCACTGAAGCTCAGGGGCAGATCTTGTGCCTCTGACTCCAAGCCAAGCCTGTTCCCACTGGGTCCCACAACCAGGACCTGGTAGGGATCAACACACCTCCAAGTGCTTGCTAGCTCTAAGGCTGTGGGAAAACACCTGCATTAAAGAGCTCAGAACTGCTGCATAGTTTATGTACCACAGAGAAGGGCCCCGAGTCTGTTGCCTTCAGAATTCTTCCCTTAACAAGTTGCAGAGGTTTATGGGGGAAATTTAAACCCAGGTCTTCATGACTCTAAGCCTTCACTAGAGACGTCTACCTCCAAGTGTAAATCTCACAAGGGCTATAGGAGACAAAGACTATGCTCAGTGCTCTTTCCCAGACACCAACCAGCAGTTAGAGCCCTTTTCTTTCCACTGGGCTCCCTCAACCGCATGCTTCCCTTCCCATCTCAGGCACAGACAATCCTTGGTCTCCATCTCTGTGCAGAGCCCAGGACCTGCCCTAAATACATGGGGGGAGTGGAAGAGCCCACTCTCTCTCCCACCAGGAGAAGCAGACCCTCACTGGCAACTGCTGCTGAGGCAGCCCTCCGGGGAAGGGTGGGCAATCATTTGGTCATTTCCAGAGAGAAGATAAAACTTGGGTCAGAAGTGAAGTCTATGTTCTCCCTTATTCACCAGACCACCTCCTAGAGAATGTAGTTTGTCTTTCCTGTGATTAGCATGTGCCTGGCACACACTTGGCATTTAATTATGCTTACTGAGAGGGAAAGCTCATGTCTTAATGACAGAATGCTAAGGGATAGAAGGAGCCACTGAGACCTCTCATTTTACAGAGAAACTGAGGCCTGGAGAAAAGGTCTTGCTAAAGGCCATACAACTACTAACAAGGCAGAATCAGAACTCAGATTCAGGTCTTGCACTTCTCAAGAGTCTGGGTTCTTTGGCCTATACACCAAGTGGGAGGACCAGTCTCATTCCCATCTCCACCCAGTGGCCAAGCCAGGGCCTGCCCCGTGGGGCCAATAGAATGGATAAGAGGCAGGGGCGCGCGCGCGCGCGCACACACACACACACACACACACACACACACACACACACACACACACACCCTCATGTCATCTTCCAAAGTGCCTCTAAGCCTCACTTTCCTCTGCTACCAAATGAGGTAATGAGGTGGCCTGGATGGCCTTGGAAAGTCACACCAGCCTTGGTTGTACACCCTCTGGTGGGCTGTGTAAGATGCCTGTGGGCAGGCAGCTCCACCATTTCTCCTGCACTTCACCTTCCCATGCCCCGTTCTAGACTTGGCACTGGGCCTGTGTCAGTCCAGCCTTGGAAGGGGCTGGCCCCAGGTTAGGGTGGCTCCTGGCTCTGGGGAGGGAAATCTCTACTTCCTGCTCCTGAATCCAGAAGCCTGGGCAGGGCCCTGGGTACAAGAGGAGAAGGCCTCTCCCCAGACCAACCCTCACCAAATGTTTGGAGAGGCAGGAGTTAAGGGCTTCCCAGAGCCAATTCCCCAAATGCGTCAGAGCTAGGGCCAGGACCAGTGACAGTAGGCCCCACCTCCTCAGACCTCTTAAAGGAGGAGCCTAGGTCCTTGGCTCTCACCCCTCAACCCCTACTGGCAGCCCCTAGCCCAGGGGCAGAGAGAGACAGAAAGCAGTGGGAGGGGAAGGGACAGCTCCCTGAGAGCCCAAAGGCCCAATACCCAGGACTACCAGCAGACACACGTGCCCTCCCTGCTAGCCATACCAGTCCAGTCTCTTGCCTCTCATAAACTGGCCAACTTCGCTCCACCACTCCTCCCCTTCCCCACCATTGCCCTTTTAAGCCAGGAAAAGCCCCGGGATGTGTCTCCTGGGACCTGGGGAAGGCCTGAGAGGGAGGAACTCCAGTGGCCCATCCTATCCTGTCCTCTCCCCTCCCCTGGGTCTGCAGGGCCTCCTCGTCCACCCTAAGGTCAGCCAAGAAAAGCCCCCACCAGGATGGAGCTGAGGGAGAGAAGAGTGCAGGAAACAGGAGGCCCAGCCCCCTCATCTGACAGATAAGGAAGGGGACTCGGCCCAGATCACACAGGTGAGAGAAACATGGCGGTCAGTAATGGACTCCAGAGTGGGGCTGCTGCCACTCTAAGGCATGACCACACGGGACTTGACCCATGTCATCGCCATCGGCCAGATGAGGAAACTGGAGGCAGAGCCCAGTGACCCAATGACTGAGGACACAAGCTCCCTGGCCCGGGCTCCGCCCTCCAGCACAGCTCCTGCCCCTTGGCCCCTCCCAGACACCCCCGGGGCAGAGGGACCCACCCACTGGCTGGGGCCAGGCCAAGGGAGGGGACCAGCTGGGTGGCTATCAAGTAACGGGAGGGACCAGGAACATTTCCATCTTCATTTTTCCAGTGTCTGGGAGGGGGGAAAAAGAGAAGCCTTGGACCTCCCTGCTTCCAGGGCCAAGCTGGCTCCAGCTACGTAATACACAATCTCTGCCCAGGAAGAAGCAAGACCAAGAGGGACAGAGACAGGGACAGGAGAGAGAGGGGGGAGGAAGGAGGAGACACAACAGGCAGAGAAGGGAAAGAGATGAGATGAAGGAACATGAGGGAGAGATGGAGATATGGAGGAGAAGAGAGGTGAAGAAGGGAGTCGAGATGGAGAAAATCTAAGGAAAGAGGGCTCGAGAGAGATGAGAGATAAAGAAATAGAGAAGAGGAAGAATGATATGGACAAGGAAGAAAGGGGGAGGAGGGGAAAAGAAGGAACGGAGGGATAAGGAAAGGGGGGACAGAGAAAAGACAGGGGAGAGACAGAGGAAAAGGCAAGCCAGTGAGGAACAGAATCATGATGTGTCTCTCTGACTCTGTCACACACACGTACAAGTCCAGTCTTGTCCTGTCCCATCCCACCTCCCCCCACCCCAAATCCGAGGCTTCAGAGTTGGAGAGCACATCCAGATCAGACAGAAAGGAACAAAGGCCCTGCCCAAGGCTGCAGAGCACCCCAGGCCCAGGGCCCCAAGGCTTCCCCCCACTCTTCCGGAGTGGCTTAAGCAGGGCCAAATCTACCTCATGCCCACTGAGCCCCCAGGGAGTCTCAGGGCAGGTGGCACCACCCCATAGGGCCCAGCCCCTGGGCCTGGGCCTCACCTTGGTCCGGCCATTGATGACGTAGCTGCCCAGGCGGCCAGCACAGTGGAGAATCACCTCATCCACGTGGGCCATCAGGGCCCCGATACTCTCACAGCCAGGCTCACGCCCCTCCACCCAGGCAATCTGGTCTCCCCGGATACTGCGCGAGGGGATAGCCCTCTGGCTCACAAGCTGTCCGTCCCGAAAACGCCCATCTCGGTTCAAGGCCTCCACCTCTGCCAGCACTCGGCTGCCCAAGGCTGCCCCAAGGAAACCATCCTTCACACAGATGCCATAGCAGCGCATGCAGGGCACGATGTAGTCCACAGCCAGCCGCTCAGCAGCGGTGACCACAGCCTCCCTCTGGACTGGCGTTTCACTGCCCTCCTCTGCCCAGCGCCGCTTGCTGGGAGGAGCATCACCACCGCTCTCCACCCGCTTCCGCTTGGGGGCCTCGGGCTGGGCCCCCCGAGCAACCAGCAGTGGGCACTCCTTAGTGATGAGCACAGCGGCCCCCTCACTCTGCAGGGGCCGCAGCTCCCCTCCACCCTGCCCGCTGCGCCCCTCTGGCATGGGGCTGGCTGCAGCTGAGGGGATGCCAGCTCCTGGGGGCAGAGGTCCACCCCCGCTGCTGCTGGGGCCGGCTGAGGCCTCACAAGGACCAGACAAGTGGAAGGAGGGCTGCGAAGGACAGGACACATAGCTCTCCAAGCCCATCTTGGCAAGGCTGTGCCCAGGAGCGTCCACAGTGGGCAGCTGGGGGAGACTCCTGCTCAGGAGGTCGGATTGGCATGGGCTGTCCATGGCAGCGTTTTCATCCCCCAGGCACGGAGGACGCTGCCCGGGCCCATGGTGCCAGCCTCCTCCTCTTCTCACTGCAGCTGGGGATAACAGTGGCAGAGCCTGGCACAGGACTGAATGGGGCTGGGCAGGCAGCTCTTCTCATAGCCCGGGAGTCTGAGACATGATCCCCCGTTGACCTTGGGCCTTTCTGAGGCAGCGATGGGCCGAGGAGATGACCAAAGGGGGCTAGAGAGAGAGACAGAGGGAGATGTGAGATCCAAGAGGGCCAAGAAGGGACAGGAGACCAGCCAAGGGCAAGGGGCAGCTGGAGAAAGGAAAACCGGGACCTGAATGGAAGACATGCAATAAGCATGAGACAAGATAGGAGGGCATGGGACGACTCAAGGTTCAGGGAGAGGGGAAGCTGATGGTGGAAGGGAATCCTGGGACGGTGAGGGGGAAGGCAGGGGAGGGGCCTTAACAAAGTCAGGGGGAAGAGGAAGGGGCACCCTGGATGGGGAAGAATTGGGGGACACTGGGAGATCCATAGGGGATGGGAAGGAAAGCCGAGGGATGGCAAGAGGGAGACTCCAGTCAGGGAAGGAGAAGGAAGCTGAAGGGCTGTATTTTGAGTGGGGCACTATGGGAGGGAGCTGACGGGGGAGCCTAGCAAGAGAAGGGGGTAGAGGAAGGCTGACTTGAGGCACAGAGGAGGATTGAGGAACTGCCTGAAGAGGGGAACGAGGGAAGACAGGAAGGGAATGAGCAGGAGAGGGCCCAGGGCCAAAAGGGGTAGGAGGAAGAGGGGCCAGGAAAGAACAGGGGCGATGGGACGAAAGGGGAGGGGGCAGGCCAGACCGGGGCACCAAAAGGGGATCCAAAAAGGCCAAAGCAGAAGGAGTGAGAGGGGCAGCAGATAGGAGAGAGGGGGATCTTAGGGACCAAGCAGGGGTAGGAGGCACCAAGGACAGCAGGGCTGGGGAATCCAGGGAAGAAAAGTGGGGACCTGAGAGGGGCCCCACAAAAGGGGGAGAGACTGGGGCCTGAGGGGCCACCGGGGAGACTGTGAAGGAGGCAGGAACAGGGGGCTTCTGTATTAACAAGGAAGGGGGTACACTGCAAGGGGGATGGGAGGAAGGGGCTAGAGGAAGAGAGGGGAGGGGAGAAGTAAGCTGGGGAGGGGAGAGAGGACCCAGGAAGGTCTGAGGGCTGGGAAGGGAGAAAGAGGGAGAAGCTGACTCTAAAACGGGAGAAGAAGAGAGCTCAAAGGGAGTTTGTAAAGTAAGGGGGTAGGAGGAAGAGGAAGAGGAGGAGGAGGAGGAGGAGGAGGAGGGAGAGGAAGAGGGGTCCTGGAACAGGATGGTCTGAGCAGATGGGACTTGGAGGGGAGAAAAGGGAAGGGCAGGGTTCTGGGAGGGTAAGGGAAGAAGGGAAAAGCGACCTAGAAATGGGGGAGGAGAGGAAGACTGGGGGAT
>NC_058132.1:26469222-26507115 GCF_016433145.1 Gracilinanus agilis
GCGGTTGTGGGGGGCGCTGGCGGGGGAGGGGGACGCGTGCCCCTCCTTCCCTCCCCCAACGGCCGCCCGGCCCGGCCCCGCGTGGGGGCCCCCTCCTCCGGTCTCCGCGCGCCCCTCCCCCGTCCCGGGCGCCCCTTCCCCCCACTCACCGGGGTTTTTCCTCCGGCCCCGGCGCCGCCGCCTGTGCCAGCCGCCCCGCGCAGCGCCGCGCGCCATTCCCCGCCCCCGGCCGCCCCCAGACCCCGCCCCGGGGCCCCGCCTCTGCACGTGACCGTGAGGAGCCGGCGGGGGAGGGGAGGAGCAAGCGCTCGTGCGCGTGCGCAGGAACCAGGTGGGGAAGGTCGGGGACCCTCCCCCCAGACCTCTCTCCCCTGGGACCCCTGCCCACACAGGTACTCTTCCAGCCCCTGGTCCCCGAGATCCCGCCCGTGGCCCCTCTTGCCTCCCCCTCTCCCTGTTCCCCTGTGACTCCCCCCTTTCAGTGTCCCAGAGTTCGAGCTCGAAGGGACCCCTGGTCCCCAGGGTGAGGAGGGTGACCCCAGGAGGAGCTAAAAGGCTCGTCGGTCCCTCTCAGTGCAGCATTCCTCCAGTGACCCCTCCCCTTGGAGTAACCCGCCTCAGTGTCGCCTCTTCCCTCAATCTGATTCCTGGGTTTGGGCTCCCTTAAATGGACCCTTCCCTCCCCCAGCCCGTGACTTGCCACCGCCAAGAACCCCGGGGCCTTAGGGAATAGCGCTCAGCTGTGAAGTCACTGAGCATTTATTAAGCACCTACTATGTGGCAGGCAAAGCCCCAGCAGAAACCCCAAACAAGGCAAAAGCAATTCCGTGCCTTCAAGGAGCTTATTGAGTGAGGACTAACAACTTGTCTATAGAAGATCCTTATGGACAGCATAAACTAGAGGCAACCTCCAGGGAGGGGAAACAGGGATGTCAGCTGGCTAGCCCTGGAATGGGGATTTGCAGACACTATAAATACCCCCTCCTGTGCCCTCCACTCACCTCCGTCCCTGGCAAGGCTATCCCACAGGGACGGGGACGTGGGGTACGTGACCCAGGCAGCCTAGGGGCCAAGAGGGAGGCACACATTCCACGCCACCACCACCCCCTCCCAGAACAGGTGGAAAGGCACTGGGAACCTTCCAGGAACTGCCTAGGACTGGAAGGTTGGACAAGTGGGGCTGAGATGTGTTGTGGGAGACCCAGGCCCTGAGGAACACCAGGAATGGCACTAGAGACCCCACTTCCCCTTCTCTTCCCCATCCCCCCACTCCAGATGGGAAATTTTTCTGTCCTGAGCTGAAGGGCCTCATCTAGGCCTAGGCAAAGTATTTGTGATGTGTCTGAGGGAGGTAGTGGGGAACCTTGCCCCTGGAATCCCACATGTCCCTTATCTCAGTTTCCATTCTGGTAATACAATTCTGCAGACCCAACTTACTTTCCATTCTCTGGGGTTCTGCTCAGCCCTGCTCTCTCCCCCCAAGGACCCAACCTAATATCTGAGCCCTACCCAACTACCCAACCCCCTATGCCTTCTCTAGTCCCCATCCTGGACTGAGGATGTTGCAGGTCCCTCCCTGCCAAGCCTACCTTTAGCCTTGGCCCCCACTCCACCCCCAATTCTTCTCCCAGTCCATAGACCTCACCCAGGCCATGCCACCCCAAACAGGACCTCAGGTCCTATGTACCCACCCATGAGCAGTCCCTATGCCAACTCCTAAGGTATCATTCAAGAGGTCCCAACCCTTTTCCTGAATTTCCCTGACCCATGACTGAGGAAACTGAGACAGAACTGAAAAAAAAAAACCATCATTTTATATATCTCTATATATAGTGTGTGTGCGTGTGTGCGTGTGTACATGGAAACAGACGTCATGGTCCCCTCCCCACCTTAATGCCCCACCCCACCCCGAGTCTAATAAATACCATTTACAAGGGTCAGCAGGGCCCTGGGAATTCTGGGAGTGTTGAGACTGGTGGGAGGCTCAAGCCCCTGGTCCCAGAGTTTGGGATAATGGAAAGGGAAATAAGGTTGGTGACAAGTCACATACGGCCACTCCAAGGCTCAGGGTTGTACATGGGGGAGTTCCCCCCCCCCAGCTCCACCCTCAGTGGCTCAGACAGGGGTCCTTCCCCATCCCCCCTGGAATACAGGGGGGCAGCTCTATGCCTAATGCCCTCTCAGAGAAATTGGGGCAGGATGGGAGGGGGCAGGAAGGGCCATGGACCAGACCAGGCAAAGGGAACAGAATAGGGAAAAGGTGTTGGACACAACTGGTCCCCAGGTCCCCAATCCATGGCTTCTCTCTGGCATCCTGGAATGGAGGCAGATGTCCAACTCCAGAGGGAAAGAGGAAAGTCAACAGCCACACTGCTGTCTGCTCTGGGCCTGAGTACCCCGGGGCTGGCGCAGCTGACGTAAGGAGGCATCGCCATACTGGATGCCTGAACCCATCCTCTCTGGGTCCAGCTCACCTAGAGGGAAAAAGGAACAAGGGAGAAGGAAAGAGGTGTGAGATGTGAGGGACCCAGCGAGACAGGCCTTCTGAGAGACTGACTGACAGCAACAGAGACAGGCACAGAAATGGAGATAAAAAGGCCTGGGGGTCCCCCCCAGCCCCTCCCCAGCTGGCTGGAGGACCTCACCAGAGTCGATCTTGTTCAAGATGGTTCGGGCACACTTGAGAAAAGCTTCTTCTACATTCTCGCCCGTTAAGGCGCTGGTCTCCAGGAACATCAGCTCTGTCAGGAAGTAATTGAGGAACCAGGTGACTCCCAGAGGCTCAGAGAGGGAGACATGGCATTTATTCTCTCTTCCCTCAGCCTCTAGAACATTGAGTATCAGAGAGGGACAGAACTCAAGAGGCACTTAGACCACAGAGTGTTATGAAGGGATAGAACTCATTGAGCAGCCTCTCAATACCAAGTGTCCCAAGGCAAAAGGACCCCAGAGGCAGCCTAGAACAGAGTACCATTAAGTAGACAGAGCCCTTGGGCAGCCTAGAACAGTATCACAAGTAGACAATCCTTGGAGTAGCCTAAAATAGAGTATCATAAGTGGACAAAACCCTTGGGATATCCTAGAACAAAAAGTATCCTAAGTGGACAGAACCCTTAGGGCATCCTTAGAACAGAAAGTATCATAGGGATTGTACCCTAGAACACTAAGTCAAGTGGACAGAACCCTTGGGATGTCCTTAAAACAGAGAATATTATAAGTGAACAGATTTGGCCTTTGGGATGTCCCATAACACAATGTCCCAAGTTGGACAGAACTCTTGGGACAGCCTTAGAACAAAGTATCCTAAGTGGCCAGAGCCTCTGAGGTGTCCTTAGAGCACAAAGTGTCACAAGTGGATAGAATCCTTGGGGCATCCTTAGAACAGAGAGTATCATAAATGGACAGAACCCTTGGGATATCCTAGAACAGAAAAGTACATAAGTAGGCAGAAACTTTGAGGTATCCGTATAACAGTATCCTAAGGGCAGAACCCTTGGGATATCCTAGAACACAGAGTGTCACAAGTGGACAAAGCTCTTGGGATAACCTTGAAAGTCAGTATGCTATCTAGTGATGGGGCTCTCAGGGCAGCTGAAGTCTCTTTGCCTGAGTGGCTTTTCCTCTCACAGTTCACCATGATGCTTGGTGGGGCCCAGCCTGCTCAAGAGCTCACCATTCTCCTGGGCAAATCGGGAGGCCTCCAGGAAGGTGACCTCACGCTCTGAGTCCAAATCCTTCTTGTTCCCACACAGGATGACCACGATGTTGGGGCTGGCCAGTGTCCGGGCATCCGTGAGCCAGTTAGTCAGGGAATTGTAGGTTTCTCGGCTATGAAGCAGGAGGTGAGGCAACAGAGACTCAGTCCTAATGTCCCCCTCCCTCACAGTGTCACCTTCCAGCCAGGTTCCCAGTCACCTACCTGGTAATATCATAGACTAGCAATGCTCCTGCTGCTCCCCGATAGTAACTTCTTGTCACTGACCTGAAAAGAGCAGTTGATGGGTCTAGAGCCCAATGGCCCAGATGTCCAGTCTCTGCCCAGACACTTGCCCTCCAGGGAAGAAGGGGGACGGAGGGAGGCCTTGGGTCCTTCCCCATAGAGCCACCCCATGATCTTCTGTTCCTGTGGCTCTAGAGGGGGCCTCTGTGCAGTGCCTCAGGCCTGGTCTCCCGTATCCCACCCAGCACTCCCCCAGACCTGAACCGCTCCTGGCCTGCTGTGTCCCAGATCTGCAGCTTCACGGTCTTTCCACCCACATTCACGACCCTGGAGCCAAACTCCACTCCAATGGTGTGATTGGAATCCTGTTTGACTGGGGAGGGGAGGTGGGAAGGGAAGGAAAGGAACATCAGCACTGGCCTCTGGCCGAACCCAGCTCCCTCTCTGCCCCTTTCCCAGCCAGGACCACAGAAGCCCCACGGACACAGGTGGGGAGGGAAGGCTCCTTACACTTGTTCTCGATGAACTGGTGGAGGAGGCATGACTTGCCGGTGCCGGCGCTGCCGATCACCAGGAACTTGAAGAGGAAATCTGCAGAGAAGGAGACGGAGATGGGAGATGGAGGTAGAGGGATGCCTGGGCCCAGAGAGGGCAGCGCCCAGCCTGGCGTCACACAGCGGCGGAGGAGGGCGAGCCCAGGGTCCCGCCCCGCCCCGACCCAAGCCCCGGCCCCTCCTCACCGTACGTCTCGGCCATGTCTGGCCGCGGCGGCCGCTGCGGCTGCGGATCCGGATCCGGCTCCGGCTCCGGCTCCGGCCCCCGCGCCTCCTCCTTCCGGCTCAGCGCAGCGGCCCCGGCCCTGCAGCGGCCTCCGAGGATACGCCCCCTCCGGAGGGCGGAGCCGAGGTCCAGAGAAGTGATTGGCTCTGAGGCCGGCGCGGGGGGCGTGGTTGAAGGGGACGACCCGCGGAAAGGGGCCGCGCAAAGTGGGCAGGGCCCTGATTCCGGCGCGCGATTCGCCCAGGCTACAAGACGGGGGAGGGGGAAAGGCCGTGGATTGGCAGAGAAAGCATGGGTGGGCTTTGGATGGGGAGGGGAATCTGGGCCCACGATTGGCCAGAAAGTCATGAAAGGGGCAGAGCCAAGAAGAGCAGGAGGAGAAGGGTTGTGACTGGAGACGGAACCGTGAAAGAGGAGGGGTTTAGGGCTGCCTGGGGTCCGAAATGAACCAGAGATGAAGTAAAGGAGTCTAGAGGATGGCCAGCGATTGGTGGAGCGATACGAAGGGGGCGAGCACGGACTCAGTACTATCCCAGAGGGCACAGGAGATCAGGAGCGGCGACAAGAGTTCAGAAAAATGCATCAGGCTCGTCCCTCTCCCTTGACGACTGATCCAAAAAATCATTGCTGAACCCCGGGTGCAAGCCGAAGCGGCCTCTCTGAAGGGATTTTTCTGATTGGCTTAGCGATTACTAAGAGGCTTCCTATTGGGTGATGATAACCCCATCTCGTAACTTGATTGGTCTGCGCCCCATTGGGGGTCCCGCCTACTTCGGCTTCCATTCAGTAGTCCGCTCGACCTAACCTAGTGGCTTCTCCCCGAGATTGGCCCGGCCACACACCCCACCTTCTGATTGGCTCAGTTCCCATACTCCGCCGGAAAGAGGCAAGAGTAGCCGGGTCTTCGTGTCCCTCTGTAGGGGAAGTCTACCCAGCAACTAGTGATGGTAGCAAAGCTCAGCTTTTTGGATTAACCCATTCCGCGGGCACCCCTCAGCCTTTCCCCTACCATGCTCACACGCATACGCGCACACACAAAACACCACGGCTGGGCTCTCTGCTGTACATGGGTGTTATTGGCACAAAGTTGGGCAAGGGGCACAGTGGAGAGAAGGGAAGGAGGCAGGCGTCTTGGGGCTCGGGGCCAGCATCCGCTTCCCCAGGCGAGCAGAGGCAGGGGCCGGGAGATCCTGGACTCACTGGCAGTAAAAGTCCCACTTCTGTAAAGAGAGACCGAGAGAGATGGACAGAGAAGGCCTACTCTGCGGACCGGGACCCCGGGAGCAGGGGAGAGGATTGGGGGATGGGAGGAGAGAAGGGGGAGGGTCCCCAAACTGCCAGTCCCGTTCCTGGGCAACCGAAATCTTTCTAGGAAATGCTGCTCAGGACCCAGGGAATCGAAGGGATTGCCTATAAACATGTGAGCCTTAAAAAAGGCTTCAGGATTGTTTAATTCAAGCTTTCCCAAATTAAGGATGAGGAAACTGGGCAGCTCAGAGAGGTCATCTATTCACTTCAAGTCGCTCGTTAGATAGATGGGGAAACTGAGGCTCAAGGAAGGTAAAGGAGCCTGCTTGCCTCGGGCCATTGATTGCTGAGTAGTGGGTCCAACCTTAGAAGGAAGTTTAACGCCAGGGGGGCAGAAAGATGGCGGGAGGGGAGGGGGGAAGGGCAGTGACGGGGGCTGCTGGGCACTCACGTCGGTTTTCACTTCCACCTTTCCTGGCTTCAGGACATGGTCCTCTCGGAGAATGCTGCTTGGGAAGTAGCCCAATCGGGCAGGCTGGGACCCATAGTACTCCCCCTGGACCTGGTGCGTGGGTTAGGGAAGTAGTGAGGCCTGGTAAGCCAGAATCAGAACCACATTGCAGCAGCTCTAAGAACTGTCTGCAGATAAAGATGATTTGCCCAGAGCCTGGGTTTGAACTCAGGCCTTTCTGACTCCAGGTCCAGAACTCTTAGATGCCCTTCTTAAAATAGAGAATTCAACTACCTTTTCCATCACATCCCTTCTCTTCCCACCCACTTCCCAGCTCCCAGAAAACAGTCTTTCTAGCATTCCTCCCCAATTCCGTGCCCCAGCCAAGACTCACACTCCCTCCCCAGAAGAGACGACCTCGGCCCATCAGCTTGGAGTAGACAAAGACAACCTGGCCTTGTTGCACAGACAGGAAGCGGCAGTCTGGGGCTGAATAGTCTTGCAGTGCAACAGCCTGAGAGATGGGGTCTGGGGCACAAAGGATTAATGAGAATACTTAGATGGTCATTTCCTAAATGCACCTCCATTCCTGAGCATTCATAGGAAAGTCCATCACTACCCAGACTCACTCCTGGCACTGTTCTGAAAGTTCCTGAGGTGGCACAGTGCCAGACTTGTTCCCCTTTCCACTACCTAGATCCCCCTCCATGGCACAACAAAAGGTGCCCATTCCTGACATGAAGCACCAGCAAGATCCCTCTTTTCCTGGTCAAAAGCACCCACCCTATCCCTCCCAAAGCCTGCCCCCTGCCAAAACCTCACAGCTGCACTCTTCATCCGCACACAGCTTCCTGGATGCCAGTTTGGCCATTGGTCTCCCTCCATCGCCTAGATTGGGGAAGCTGCTGAGAATAATGGTAGCAAGGAGCAGAGATGCAGGAGTCCAGATCATGGCGTTGGTAGTTTGGATCAGTGTAAAGTCGAAAGAAGGAGTAGGCTGAGGCTGCCAGACCTCCCTTCTCACGCCACCTGGGATCTGCCTGTCAATTCTGGAGTTGTTATGCCCACCCTGAGTCCTTCTCAACCCTTGCAAACTGCCGACCTCTCCCCAATCCAGGCAGATTCAAGTCTCAGTGTGGTCTGGGGCACTGCTGCTAAGCCCTCTCTTGGGGACCCAGTCTGGAATTTCCTACCATCCTGGAAATGCTCAAAAAGTACCTTGTCCTACAAAGACGCCGAAGGCTTGGCTAGCATCAAATCCCAACCTCAGACCTTGCCCTCCAGCTCTGCTTTCTGGCCCTACAACCAAAGAAGTCAAATAGGAGAGGAAGGCAGGGCCGGGAATCATGTGGAGAATTTCCTGTGGGCAAAGGGAGCGGCAAGGAAACAAGGCGGCTCTTGAGGAGAGTGGGTGGAGAGGGAAGCCACTTCTCAGGCTGCCCCATCCCCTAGCAAGCTCCCTCCCTGCAGGGATCCAAAGAACAGGCCCCTGTGGTCAGATAGAAAGAACATCCTGAGCCTGAGGGAGATGATGGTTAGAGGGGCTTCAGGTAGAGCTGGATGTCATCATTTCATTAAGAATTGTTAAAAGGGCAGAGCTCAAAGGACTGAGTAGAACAGCCTTTGGAAAGCACCTGACTCAACCTCCCCATTTACAGATAGGAGAGCTGAGGCCCAGAAAGAGGAAGAGGTCACTAGAGAGGAAATAGAGCTGAACTCAAGCATACTAAATTCAATCCCGTTTCCCCCAGACCACAAAGCAAGAACCTAGCCACTTGAAATGTCATGTTAGAGGGGGAAAAGACACACTCAGAGGGGAAAAGACATGGCCGAGTCGTGGCCTCTTGAGCTGAATTTCATTAGAACCTTCTTTGAACAGAGCAACAGCATCCTTGACCAGAGGCCATCCATTTGGGAACCCCCAGTGATGGGGAACTCACTGCCTCTATTCTCAAGGACAGCTGATTCCATTTTTGGACCCAGTGAACCGAAATCTTTCTCATCATTCCCCATTGCTCCTACTTTCTGCCCTGTGATGCCAAAGCCAACAATTCAGCACTGTGCCATGGGTAGAGGGTGGCACTGTGTGTGGCAAACACAACTTCTGCCTTCAAGGAGTTCATATTCTAATGGACCTTGTCACACCCGAAGTCAAATGGCAGTCTTCCCATCCTATCTGCCACCACAAAGCCATCCTCTCTGCCCCTCCATCCCTGTCATCTTGAACACTTTTAAGCCCAAAAAACTTTCCATGGATCCCCACTGTCTGCCTGTCTCACTATGGCCCTTCCCAGCTTCTGGGTTATAGGGAAAGTTGTTGTGTCCCCTGATTCTACTCCATACTCTTCCCATCTCTGGTTTGGCCCATGAAATCTGGCATGACTAGGTAGTTCTCATCATGACTATTGCAGTCTTTCCATTCATTTAAGGTTCTGCAGATGTCACTTCTACCCTAAATGCTTCTTTGGTCCTCCCAGGTAGAAGTGGATTTGGAATCCCTCCAGTCCCCCTCCCTCCCAAGACTTTATGCTCACCATCATCCAGTGAGCTTGAGGAGTACAGATCTTATCGGCTGGGACTTCAATGACTCTTGTGTCTCCCCAAAGCTTCCTCTTTGAATCATTCCCTGCTAGCTCTCATTATTGACTCTACCCAACACCATGCCTGAATCGCCTCCCATGTTTTAACATTTTGCTTCATCCTTTCTCCAGCTAGCCCATCACTTCCCTCTTTCTCAGCCAAACTCCTCTGAAGGATTTGACCTCCTCCCTGACCTTCTTGCTTTGGCTTCCATGACCCAGCTCTTAGCTGTTCTAGCTGTGACCACAACTGTCTTTTTTTGCATCATTGCAAGTCTGGTCCTAAAGCATAGGTGATATCCCACAGGCCCTCTTCTCAATGATAATCTCAGGTCCTACGTGGGTTCTATTTTTGATTATAAAGATGATCCGCAAATCTGTATTTCACCTTGTTTCTTTCCCCCTAATAGTCTTTACCTCCTTCAAACGGTTTGTGGGAATGCTCATGTTGGGTCTCTGGAGTCACCCCACTTTGCCCCTATTCCCCATAGCAAGTTACCAAGTCATTGCTTCTCTTTCCCCATCTCTCATGCTTTTCCTCTTCCTTCACATAGCCTCTACCCACGTAGAGGTCCTTGTCACTTCTTGCCTTTACCCTTCTTTCCATTCCCCTCAACCCAAACCCAATCGACCTTCAAGTTATTTTAACGTCCCTAAAACCCATGTCTGAACACGTCACTTCTGAGTAAGAACCTTCAGAGCTTCTTTTGCCTCCGCTGCCATAAGAAACACAAACTTCTGTCTGGCACAAGCAGTGTCTTTTCACCTTATCTTCCCAGGTTAACCTCAGAACTGGAAAGTCTCAAGTCCTGCCTTTGATACTTCTGGTTATGAAAAAGCTGTACATTCAGTCACACCTAACTCAAGGCTCCATCTGGGGTTTTCTTGGCAAAGATACTGGAGTGGTTTTTCATTTCCTGCTCCAGCTCATTTTCAGAGGAAACTGAGGCAAACTGAGTGGCATGACCTGCCCATGGTCACAGACTGAAGCCAAATTTGACCCCGCAGGTTCTTTCTTACTAGGCCCCAGGCTCTGTGCACCATAGCACCACCTAGTTGCCACATATAATGCTGGAAAAGCATTATTAATCCTTTCTTGGGCAACTAAGATTAAGAAATGGTCCTAGTGGGGGCAGCTGGGTAGCTCAGTGGATTGAGGCCTAGAGACAGGAGGTCCTAGGTTCAAATCTAGCCTCACTCTCCAGCTGTGTGTCCCTGGGCAAGTCACTTGACCCCCATTGCCCGCCCTTACCACTCTTCTACCTAAGAGCCAATACACAGAAGTTAAGGGTTTTAAGAAAAAAGAAAAAGAAAAAAAAGAGATGGTCCTAGTGAATAAAGCCAGGCCTGGTAACAAGAGGTCCAGGTTCAAATTTGGCCTCAGATACTTCCTAGCTTGTGTAACCCTGGGCAAGTCAGGGGCTAAACCTCAACTGCCTATCACTTACCACTCTTCTGCCTTGGAGCCAATATTTTAGTATTGATTCTATGACAACAGCTAAGTTTTTTTTTGTTTGTTTTTTTTAAGTCCTGACTTACCTCCCTGGAAGCTATCAGTGAAATTCCAAATCTAGTTCTCCCTCGGATCTGGCCAAACTGGGCTAGAATCCCTTTCCACAGGCCACCCACCAGGCCCCTGGTGTATGGAGGGGATGTCCTGCTGTAAATGGGCTCATGAGGCCACAGTGAATAGACATGGGCCCTAAGTACCTCTAACATCCTAGGAGACAGAACTTCCTACAAGCTGAACCCCTGGTTGCTCATCCTCCTCATCCTTCTCCCTCAACATGGCTGTGCTGTGAACTCAAGCCAGTATTTCACTCCCAGAGAGAAATCCGAGCGCTGAGTAGGTGGTTTCCTTTGTCCTGCTGCCTCTCTTCTCCCTCCCTTGGCAATGCCTTGCACCCAAAGCTACCTGGGATTTTACCATCCCCTCTCAAACAGTGATTTGTCTGCATGTCATTTCTGCCACCAAAGGAGCACGGATCAGAGCTCCAGGGATTCTCCATTTTACAGAAGGATTGAGGCCACAGTCACTCATGGGGGAAATGCAGAGGTGTGACACTGAAAGCCCTCCTTATGCAGATTCCAAATCCAGGCTAGTACTGCAGCCAGCAGGAGAAAAGGATGACCCTTCTGTTAATCCAGGACCTTAGAGCAAAGGATGAGACACATAGCTGGAAGGAAGGCACCCAGGGATCCCAGCAGGGGTCTTAGTCCCAAAGAGGGCAAGGGAGCACATGCTAGTCTCCACACATATCCTTGTTTAGAAAGAAGAAAGGAGGAATGAAGGAAAGGAGGGGGAGGGGAGGGAAAGGGAGAGACAGACAGAGTGAGTGTGTGTGTGTGTGTATATGCTCAAGCGTGCACATAAGTGTATTTTGCCTGAAGGGTGTTTGATGAGCCCCGGACCGACATTTTGCACAAGAAGCCTGGCAGAAGGGCCAAGGAGAGAAGAAAACCTTGGTGCTGAATGGACAGAGCTGTGCCACATGGCTGGGAGTCTCAGGACTCTGCAGCTTAGGCCTCCCTTGCACCCAGACTGGTAAGGGAGGAAGACAAGAACAGGTCTCTGCCAGAACCAACAGTGAGTGGAGCCAGTAGGCCAAGTGTGAGAGAGATGAGGACAACAACATTGTGAAAAAAACCAAGACTTCCAACATTTTATTTTCGCCCCACAGCTCCAGGTGCAATGTCTGTAGGGCAGACTCTGGGTACAATGCTGAGGCGCAGGCATACAAGGCAGGCATACTCACGCTACAGCTGGGAGAGGGGAGCAGGGACTTACCTTCAGGGTACGACAGCCCCAAGCAGAGGAGCAGGGGGAGGGCCGCCCTGGAAGGAAAGAAGGGAGGAAGGATGGGGAGGAGAGGGGAACCAACTGGGACAGGACTACTTTTTGGCAAAAGAAATCTTCATGGCATTGTTCTGGGTAATCTTGAAGCCCTGCAGGGCATCTCGGGCAGCCCCAGCCTGCACCTCATTATCAAACTCCACAAAAGCAATGTCATGACGCCCAGGCACCAGACGCACCTCTTTGAAGCCAGGAAACCTGGGAGAAGAAAATCAAGGGCTATCAGAGCACGAAAGGTCCTTGAGAGAGGTTCAGACCCCCCTTATGACAAGAGGAGAAACCAAGGCCAAAGGGGAAAAGAAATGAAACCCATGTGACAAAGGCTGTAAGTAATAGGAGTCCAAGATTCATACTCAAGTCCTCTGACTCAGTTGGACACCTAAGAGGGAGCCTACTCTCCCAGACTCCTGGAAACAGAAGGGACCCTGGGGGTATATCCAGTCCAACTCCATTTCACCCAAAAGAAACTGAGGCCCTAAGAGGTCATGTGGCCTATCTCAGGCCATCAAAGCTCATAAACAAGCTGAGGCCACAGACTCAATTCCCCTGACTCCTTGATGCAGCCAAGGGAGCACCCTTAAATGATCCCACCTCTGAGACTAAGCCCAAAGCCTCAAGCTTCCTGGGATTAAAGAAGGCATTGAGGTCCAGGGTGAAGGCAGCTCAGAGCAGCAGACAGACTGCCAGCAGGTAAGGAACAAGGCTGCTCCAGAGAGGCGGAATGTGGATCCTGACTAGTCTCAGGCCCCCTCGTCATGCCAATGGCCCTGGATCTCCCTGTCCTGGCATCCCACTCCCCCTACCCCGATACCAAAGACTTACTGATTAAAGAGCATAGACAGCATGAGTTCATTGGTCTCCTCTGGCAAGTTGGTAAGGAACAAGATATGATTGGGTGGGTTTTCAGACAGCTATGAAGGAAGAAAAAGTAGCCATGAGGAGGGATTCCCAGGCTAAATCCTCTCCAAGGCCCACCCCACCCCATATAGCTAAAAGGAATGGAGCTGGGCTCACCGGCTGGGCAGGAGGCATCTGTCCAGGCATCATCTGCTGTGGAGGCATGGCACCAGGTGGGATCTGTCCAGGGGCCAGACCAGGTGGGGGGATCATGCCAGGAGGAGGCATATAAGGTGGCTGCCCTGGAAGATGGTGCATGATTCGAGGAGCCTGCGTCATGGGTGGCATCCCCTTGGAAAGAGAAATGGTCAGTCAGTCACAAAGCTACAACAGGACATCAGAGTGAAAAGGGGGATTATTCATGGGGAGGAGGCAAGACACAAAGAATGAATCATAGCAATGGATAAATAGGGAAACCAAGTCTGAAGCAAGGAGTTTAAAAAAAACAAAACAAAACAGCAAGAGAACATGCAGGCAATCCAAGGAAAAGCTGAGCGGAAGAAGGGACACACACATCCTAAATGTGGGAAGGCAGACAATGGGCCAGGCAGGACACCTGCCCACAAACTGAGCTGTAAGGGAGTCAGGGGACACTCACTGGAACAGGCTGGACAGCAGCCACAACAGGGGCTGCTGCCCCACCGGGAACAGCCTTCTTGACTGCAGGGGTTTCTTGGCCCTTGGGCTTTCTCTTCTCCCGCTTCCGGTCCCGCTCCACATACGTGCCCTTCATCTTGGCAATGATGTCCGAGTCTGACTTGGCATACTGGATTCTCTAAATCACCCAAAAAGACGCATGAGCAATGGGGTCCCTCACTCTCCCCTCCCCAGTGGATGGAACAGTTCTAGGGAGACGGCTCCCTGAGGCAAGGACAAGAAGGCTCAGTGGCATCTCTGTGTGCAGAGGAATCAAACTAGGGAGGATCATGGAGGGGAGGAGGAGAGACCTGCTATGCAGGGGCAGCAGAAGGGGCCTGTGCAGGCCCAGAACTCACCAAAGCCCTTATGTCAAAGTACAGGAGGCAGATTTCAGTACATCAAGCCAGAGCTTAGTGATCCCCAATCTAAGCCCCCAACTATTTTTTTTTTTTTTTTTAAATTTTAAACCCCTCCCTTCTGCCTTTGAGTCAATATAAGGCAGAGAAGCAAGGGCTAGGCAACTGTGATCAAGTGACTTGCCCAGGGTCACACAATTAGAAAGTGTCTGAAGCCAAATTTGAATGCAAGACCTCCCATCTCCACACCTCGATCTCTATTCACCAAGCCACCAAGCTGCTTCTTTGTTAACCTGAGCACTAAAGCTCACAAGAGGCAAGCCTGAGAGAATTAGAACCCAAGATTATTGAACCAATTCACATCTGGCCTTTTCTGACAGAATAAATAGCCCTTTTCTACTCAAAATAAGCAACAACTTTAACAATCCAAGCTAGCCAGTAGTGAAATGAGATTTTCCTTCGGGAAAAAAATCTGTCCCTGGTGGTACCCACAAGAGGTAGTTGCTCAGGTAAGCAAGACTTGTCAGATTCCCCTTACTTGTTTCTGAGGTCCAAGGCCTACACAACATTAAATTCCACTTTACTAAGGCTTACAAAGCACTGTTGACATTTCCTTCTGTTAAAACAAATATTAAGTACCTACTATGTGCCAGATACTTTACCAAGAGGATCTCATTTGGCCCTTACAAACTACTCTGGAATCGTGGTGCTATTATCACTCCCATTTTACAGCAGAGGAAACTGAAGCAGAATGAAATGACCGCCTGCCCAGGGTCACAGAGCTAGGAAGTATTTGAAGCTGGAAGTGAACTTATCAGCCCTTCCTGATTCCAGACCCAGCCCTCTGCACCCACAGTGCCTACTTTGCAAAGTTGTTGGCATATTAGTCTCCCTGACTTGACTTCCAGCTCCTAGAGGCTGATCTTTGCATCCCCAGCACTCAGCATCCTATAAAACAGTGATGGTGAACCTATGGCATGGGTGCCAAAGATGGCACGCAAAATGCTCTCTGTGGGCACAAGCGCCACCCTTCCCCAACCCCCAGAGTTGGTTGCTAGACAGACTCAGGTGGAGCTACTCCCCTGCCCCTCTCCACCACACCCAATGACATTTTTTCCCACATACCCCCACCCCCTCTTCCCAGTAGTCCAATGGGAAGGCATGGGGGGAAGGTGGGCAGCTCACAGACAGCAGAGCTGGAGGGGAGCAGAGCACTTAAGCTGCTCCCCTCCCTCTCTCTACACTAGCTGAGGCCATTCCTCACTTTACCTATCCCTCTGTATAACAGACCAATAAAGGGGCTTCCTCCTTCTCCTTTGTGAAGTAAGGGGGGAAGGGAGCACAGCACACAAGTCTCTAAAAGGTTTTCCATCACTACAATAGAAAATACTTAATACATGTTAGCTGACTGACTGGCCATTGGTCCTATAAGGTAGGTGGTTCAAATATAATTATCCCTCTTTCAAAGACTCACCCAATGGACCAGTACAGCTAAAATCAGAACTAGAACTGAACCCAGATCTTCTTACAAGACTTCTCATGGGCTTCTGAGGGTGTATGTTTAAAAATAGCGCTATGATGGAAAAGAGGCTGGGTCCATAGGCTCTCTGGAACAGTTAACTCCTGGGGAGGAAGATGTCAGTAACCTTTCCCCATAAGGTGCAGGGCCCAAAGAGCCAGCAACAGAACCAATCCCAATGCTGGTCCTTTGTAGCCCTAGCAATTTTTTTTTTTTAAGGCAGTATTTAAATGACCTGCTCATGATGACGGTCAGTGAGTGTACAAATCCAGATTTGAACTCAGATCTTCCTAACTCCAAGCTTCTATCCATTGAACCATCTAATTGCCTCCTCCAGCAACTTTCATACTGGCTGCTAAGGTATGGGGGATTCATGGCCTGGAGGGAGAGCCAACATTGGAAAAGGTCACTAGTGCTAGAGTCACAGGATTGGATTTAAATTCTGCCTCTGATGCTCAGGAGCTATAATCTTGGGGAAGTCATTTGACTTCACTGAGCCTCAGTTTCCTCCTTTGTAAGATGAATGATCTGTAGGAAATGTTTCAAAAAGCTCTTCTAGCACTAGCTCTATGGGCCCATTAAATTTAGGGTTAAAGTTCAAGGCAAGCTCTCACCCAAAATCTTGTGGAAACCTCCTCCCCCAGAGCTCTAAACACCTGCCACACTAAAACAAAAGTCCTTTACACATCTTGTGCAGACATCCGACAGTCTCCTCAATTATGGGGGTCTCTGCTCTCTCCCATGGAGCCCAGTCAGGAGCTGCCCATGAGGACCTCAAGCAGACCCCATGCATAAACAAGAACAGTTAACAAATAAAATTACAATAGAATATAGGTATGTTCATGTGTGGTATTCTAGGCAGATCCCCACCAGCTTTAGGAAAATACAAAGTCTTCCCCATTAGACCATGGACTCCTTGAAGAGAGCCCGACTCCACTTTCTATCTATATCTCCAGCTTCATTCTGCACACAGCAAGAGTTTTAATGCCTTTCCACTCATTCTTAGCTCTCTACAAGCTGACACCAACTTCTATTCAGTCCATTTCCCCCTTATCGCACACGTCTGTACCACCCAGTTAAGATAAACCCATTCTTCCCTTCCCAACCTCTCTTCTCACAGATTAAGACAAGTTTGCCAGGCCTGCAATGCACTCCCCCTCCTTTCCTATCTCCAGCTACTGAAATCTGTTTTGCCTACAAGGCCAGCAAAGGCCCACCTCCCAAATGGAGTGAACTAGCCTTTGTCCCCTCTGGTACAGCCTCCTATCATGCTTGTGTTCTCTCTTCACCCCCATGAGGGAAGAGAATACATCATTTTTCAGACCCTTGACCCACACGCATGGGGTCTCTGGACATTTACCAGTATTTGTTAAACTAAAGCGAAATCGTTAAATTGTTAAATGCTAACCATGGGCTTGTCATAGAAGGGAAACCCTTGCATGGATCTCAGTGCGTTGGTGGCACTGCTGATCTCCTTGAAGATGACAAAAGCTTGGCCTCTCATCTTCAGGCTTCTTGATACCAGGATGTCCAGAATCTGGCCGAATTGGGAGAAGATGGCATAAAGGGACTTCTTCAGTTCTGGGGAAAGAAAGCCCAGAAACAGAACTGTCAGGCAAGAACCTCTTGAGAAGTAAACTAGGAGACTTTCCAGGCCAAGGTTGCCCTAAGCAGCCCACACACAAATTAAAGGGGGGGGAGCAGGAGCAACAACAGGGAGGGAGGGATGAGGAAGGAAAGGGCTTCATTAACTCACCATCCTTCTTTATCTTCTCGTTGAGATTGTTGATGTAAATGGTGTGGTTGGGGCGTGACTCAGGCACTGCCATGGTGGATAACTCTTGAATTTGGCCTGAAAGAACAGCAGATCTGGTTTGGACAAGCTTTAGGCCTTCTTTGGCCAATCCCTCCCATAGAATCCCAGCCTGAAAGATTACCAGCAGCTACAATCTAGTTCCACAGGCAAGATAGCAAGAGGTCCTTCTAGAGACATCTCCACTAAGAGAAACCTCTGCCAGAAGACCTCAGGAGGCAGAGGCTTTCGATCCTTTGGAAGCTGCTGTTTGTAACTCTTATGCCCTGCCACCCACTGATTCTAGTCCTTCCCTCTAGATTCAAGCAAAGTCTGCCTTCTCATCCCTTCCTGGCCCATGTCTGGGGAAGTTCAAGGAGTGATTTTGTTATCAGCTAGGAGAATGGGGCCTCCTGAGGGAAGAAGGCAGAAACCCTTGCCAACCCAATCCTAGACACCCTCTAGCAGGAAGATGGAGGCTCTATGAACTTACAGGAAGCACTAAGTAAACATTTGTTCAAATGAATTGTCTCCCCAACATCTTACAAAGCAGGCTCTCAGCTCAATTCAATAAATGCTTGTTGGAAGGAAAGGTCATAGAAGGATCAGTAGCACTATGAAAGGAACTGCCCCATGAGATGTTTTTACACTGCCCATCAATCCCTCTTCCTAGATATACCCCCACCCCAACCCCCCCTTAATCTCCCTGGATCTAGGGCTCTCTATGTAACACAAGGGCCTCCCAATCACACGAACACCTCTGCTCAGGAATCTTAAATCCCTTGATGCCTCCTGGCTAGAAGTCAAACACCTTCACCTAGCATTCTAGGCCCTCCAAGATGGCTCCAACCCAAGCATCTCCCCATATTCTTTATCCAGCCTATGATTCAAACCAATACCAATTTCAATCAACACTTATTAAGCTTGCCATGTGCTGGGTCCAGCTCAAACAATCCCTGCTCTCGAGGAATCCCTATTAAAGGAATAGGATGGGGAAGAAATATGAAAGGCACAGGTTAAGTAAACGGGGGAGCTGTAAAAGGGAGATTTTAGATATATTTAGACATATATAAAGTGTGGCCGCCAGGAATCAACAATTCAGATTGATTCTGTAATTAAATTAGACCCAAGTCAGGATCGGGGTTTAAGGTAGTTTATTTACAATTAGGAAGGTAAAAGGTGAGGAAATAAAGAGAGGGAGAGGCTAGTCCAGGCCTGCAGAGGCCAAGGAAGTCAGCCTAACTTACCCACGTGACCATTCAGATAGAAGCTGCCTGAGGTCTCATTCGAGATCCTACAGCACCAAGTTCAAGTTCCTTAGCAGGAAGTAACCAACATACTTGAAGAGATAGTGTCTTTCGTCACTTCCTGTGGGTCCACCTCTAATTCAAGTGGACAAATGGCAGCCTCTACACTGATTTGGACTGCCCAAAGAGCAATCCCTTGTTCTTGATTTTGTTACTTATTGTCACCAGTGGGTAACTCATCCCCCTCCCCACTAAGGGAGGTGGGGATGACATCATCTTGGGTAGGTAGAGTTTTGACTATGAATGGGCTAGAGCTAATTCTATTTACACAGAGCAAGGGTGCCTGTTAGGGGCTGAGTAGGTAAAAGAACCAGGCCTAGAGACTGGAGATCTTGGGTTCAAATCTTGGTCTCAGACACATCCCAGCTATGTGACCCTGGACAAGTCACTTAACCCAAATTGCCTAACCCTTATCAGTCATCTGCTTTAGAACCAATGCTCAGTACCAATTCTAACATAGAAGGAAAGTTTTTTTAAAAAGGAAATGAAAGATAATGAGACAAAGAAAAAAACCATGAACTACCATAGTCAAGGCAAGTATTAAGTACAATACAGTATTAAGAGCTGAGCCTTGAAGATTAGTGAAGAGTAGGGGGGAGGGGGAATGCATTGCAGGTATGGGGCAAACGCAAAAAGAAGGAATAACTGCCAGAAAACAGTAAATAGTCCCATTTGGCTGGAATGTAGAAATTGTCACAATCATCCAGGCCAGGAGCCTGAAGCAAAGCTGGTGGTCCTTTGGCTTGGGAGAAGAGGAAGCATGTGGGATATGCCATAGCATTTCAAAGGATAAGACTTGACAATGGACAGAATAGAGGAGATGAAGGTAAGTAAAGAGTCGAGGATGACTCCAAGTGGCTGGCCTTGGATGATGACTAGAAGGATGGTGGCACCCTCTGTAAATATAAGGAAGAAAATGAATTTAGGTAGAAAAGAAAATGAGTTTCATTTTGGATACAATAATTTAGAAAAATGGAGGGAAATCCAAGAAGCAAAGGGGAAGACAAGAGTGGCACTCAGTTGAAATACTGAGGGGCAGCAACTAAAAGGATCAGTAGATTGAGGGCTAAGCCTAGAGACAGGAATGTCCCTTAACTCCCATTGTTTAGTCCTCACCACTTTTCTGCCTTGAAACTGACACAATATAGTAATTATAACACTCATTACTATTCCAGTACAGTATGGAGGCTGGGATAGTTTGGAGCCAGGGTTGGATGATGACAAAGCAGACTTAAGAAATGGTCAGAATACCAAAAGCCAGCAGAAAGTCATGGGGGATGGGGAGCACCAGCTGGGAAAAGGGATTGCTGGACAGAGTAAAAAGCATTACAAAGCAAGGCGCAGCTGGCAGGGGTGGAAGGTAAGTCTAATGAGGGGATCTAGCTGCAGATCAGAGAGACTACTGAAGTCGGTCTGATTTAAAACTATCAGTACCTTTAGAGGTTTCCTCCAATCCCTCTATTTATATCAGTGATTCCCAAAGTGGGTGCTGCAGCGATGGGGGGGGGGGGGGAGGAGAGGATCGGTGATGGCCGCAGGTGCATTTATCTTTCCTATTAATTGCTATTAAAATTTAAAAATAAATTATTTCCAGGGGCGCTAATTAATATTTTTTCTGGAAAGGAGGAGGTAGGCCAAAAAAGTTCGGGAACCGCTGATTTAGATGAAGGGAAAGCTAAAGAGTCTTTATGACTTGCCCCGGGTCATGACTAAACGGAGGCAGAATTTGAATGCAGGTCGTGACTCTCGAGCCCCACACTCTTATCCACTATGTCCACAGACAAGGATCCTTTGAAAGGTCAGTCCGGCCCATTTAACTAGCACTGAATGCAGAATAACACAAAGTCTGTTCCAGACCTTGTCCTCTTAAGGGGGAAGAACAGGCAGCAGAACGCCGGGGAGATCGTCAACAAATTCTCGACTTGCCCAATTCACACTGGAACTAAGGAGTGTCCACGCCTGATTCCTCTAAATCCAAATCCAGGGCTCCGGCCACCGCACCGCGAACACAGACTCCAGGATCCAGAATCAGCAACTCTCCCGGAGACGCCAAGGAGTTCGACGCGAACTACGGAGGCTGACCTCAAGCCGCGCGAGCCTGCCAAGGGGGAGAGGGGGTAAGGAGAAACACTGGTAAGACCAAGGCCAAAGGCTGCCCCCGGCGGATTCGCGTGGCCCCCACGCGCAGCCGGCCACGAGTTCGGAGCCCAGCCGGACGCGCTGCCATTGGTGTACGCTCGCGTAGCCCCGCCCCTCCCCGGGAGGGGGGCTAAACCCCGTTTATTGTGGCAGGTAGGGAACGGAGGAAAACGGAATAAGGAGTGGGATCATTGAGAGGGGCTCCGAGCAATAGAGGCCGGAGGTCCAGCAGGAAGGAGAGTCCCAGGCCGTGTGCGCCGCCCACCCAGGCCTCATGGCGGCCCCCCGCGGGGAACACTTACTAATGGCGAGCGTCCACGCGTCCTGCCAGCGACTCTCTGGTGGGTCTCTCCTCCGCGGCGCCCAGACGTGCTAGGACACGCCCCCCGGCGTTAGGCGAACCAATCCAGATGCGGGAGGTCTAAACGGATGGCCAACCAGAGGTGGCCTCGCCCCCACGTGCAGTCCCTCCACCAATCAGAATACGTCTTAGACTCCCGCCTGATCTTGGAATGGCCGGGAAGAGGGGAGAGCTCACCCTTCCCTGTCCAACCCACAATGTGCTGCGCGTGACCTGTTACGTGAGTCGTGTACCATGTGGCCTCATCGGGGCGGAGATGGACGCTGATCCGAGAGAAAGAGGGCTTTCTGTCACGTGATGCCGCAGCGGCCGCCATCTTGAGAAAGTGATAGTTTTAGGATGTGGGCGGGGAGAGTTGAAACTTCGACCTTGGGAGCCTTTTCTCCTCCACTACCTGCGCTCCTGCCCTTTGGACCGTAGCCGTTCGGCTCGTTTTCCTTCTCAACCTCTGACTTTCGCTGGCACCTTGACTGGGCTTGGCGTGACTTTTGACCTTTGCCTCCTGACCTCAGGGATGCTTCAGAGGAGGCCCCTTTCTGCACTAACGATCCCCTCACTTGAACTCCTTTCTTCAAAAGTCACCCTCCCTGGTCTTATTAGCCCCCAAAACTCCCACTCCAGGACCTTTGCTTGGCTTCCATACTTATTGCTTCCTGTCCCTGAGCCCTTCCACCCCCTTTAAACCTCATTATTTCCCTTATCTGGGCTCCCAGAGACCTTGATCCCAGTCCCTGGCCTCCCTTCCACCCATTTTTTCCGACCCCTTACAGTGCTTTCATTGGGCCCCTGAGCCTCAAGACCCTCCTACTCCTTCAGTCTGTTGGAATCCCCCCCCAACAAAGTCTCTGCTGTCACCCTTGCAGTCTCTACCCAGCTCCTCAAAATGGCTACCCAAGAGTCTCTACCCCCTTCCCCCCCTCCTCTGCCCCTTCCTGCTTTTGCTGCCGCTCCCCCTCACGTCTTTGGGTTGGAGAAGAGCCACCTTCTGAAGGCAGCCCTGGAGAGGTCTGGTCCAGGGCTGGGGGCCCGCCAGGACATCAAAAGGCTTTTAATGCTACAGAAGGACCGGTAGGACCCTGCCCCACCAAGCTGAAGCAGGAGGAGGGGCAGGGTGGCACTTGGGCATCAGCCTCCCATTGGCCTGGCCTGTCCCCTTTACTTGGAATTGGTGACCCTTTGGGCCTTGTCTTTTGTGATCCTGGGGGTGGGGCCTTTCCAGAGTTCTAATGCAAATGGGGGGGGGGGGTTGGAATTCTCTACACTTTAAACCTTCAGTTGCTTACTTAAAAGATAATGTTATTATAGTCTTTAGTAACCATTTAACCTAACTCTTATTTTACAGATGGGAGAGAAACTGAGTCCCACAGAAAGGAAAGGATTTATCTAAACTCACAGCCAGGAAGGGACAAAGCTGTACCTAGGGCACCAGGTCTCCTGGCTCCCAACTGTAGTGCAAAAAGGGTGCATGTATTTGCACTACACAACCCAGATCTTTCTTCCTTTTGTCGTAGATATTCAACATCCATAAGACCTCAGCTTTCCTAAATACATAATGTAGAAGTTGAACCAAGTGATTTCTGACAGCCTATGTTATGTGGGGTAGTCGGAAAAGACAGCCAGACGCGGAATCAGAAAGTGTCTGGTCCACTTCCAAGCCAGATACTTGCTATTGGTGTGATGTTGGGCCAGTCACCTGTGCCTAAACTCTGTAAGGGCAGTTTTGTGGCACAGCTTGGAGTCGAGATGACCTGAAGTCCAATTGGCCTCACTTTTGGCTTTGTGACCCTGGGCAAGCCACTTCACCTTGGTCTACCTTGGTTCCTCATCTGTAAAAGCACCTGCTGTCATGAGGATCTAATAAGATAATAATTGTAAAATTCTAAGGTACTCTGTATATGTAATTATTATAAAACGAGGGCAAGAGTACTTATACACCTGCCTCTTGGAATTTTGAGAAAATGCTCTGTGATCCTAAAAGCTCCTCAAGTTAGGTCTTGGCTCTGAGCATCTAGGCTTGACCATCTATGGCCTGCTTTCTGTATCTCTCTGCCTCTTTTTCTAAAAACATAAAATATGAGAATTGAAAGAACAATTGGGGGCTGCCAAGTCCTATCCTATGTTGAAGGGGAGAGTGAGATGAAGAGAAAGGAAAGAAACTCTCACCACATTCTAAAATAGAAAGCACAGCATCTGGAGATGACCCTGCTGGTCACCTCGTTGTGGGTATCCCTGGCTATTCAGGGGGGCGGGATTCAGCCTTGACAGCTTCTGGTCAATGACTTGCCTTTCTTCAGTTTCAGGAGCGATTTGAAGTGGATTCTGTTCTGTTCTGACGTGCCTTCCCTCATCCAAGAAGGGCCTCAGTAAGTAGCCCTTGCCCCTTGCCCATGCTTTCATTCTCCTGGAGTGGGGCAGGGCAAGGCTAGGAAGAGGCATCATGAAAGACAACTCTTCATATTTAAGAACCGAGAGGGGGGCAGTAGTAGTCAACATAACCAGTGAGATGTTTAGAGGGGAATAACCTGGAGGTGCAGCCTCTACAGTAGGGGTCAGCAACGTATGGCTCTCCAGCCATATCTGGCTCTTTGGAGGGCCAGATAGGGCTCTTTCTGCAGGAGCCATAAAGTCCATTTTTTTTCAGGCACTGTTACAGGAGCGGCACTGTGAGCACTGTAAGGCTCTCACGAAATTACATTTTAAAAAATGTGGCGTTTGTGGCTCTCACGGCCAAAAAGGTTGCCGACCCCTGGTCAATAGGAACGAGAGAGAATGGTCGTGGTTATGTGATGTCAAGGGACTGAGATGAGTACGATAATTCTTTCCCTGATTCCTTCAAGGATCAGTTAAGATTACTTCTCTTTTTATAGTGTTTTAAGAAACATTAAGCCACATCAGTCTTTTAGGCATCCCTAGGAGGAGACCAATAGCCTTAAAATTATCCCTTTTTATAGCCAAGAACCCTAAAAAAGGCCTATAGCCAGGATTCAAATCCAGGTGTCCAGGAGAATATTTACGGGAAAGATGCCCAGTGCTATGAGAGGCAGTGGATACCAAGGAAAGAACCTGGGGTTTTAGAGCCCTGTCACACAGCTCCATCTGTCAGTTCAACTGAATGTTCCAGAAAGGTCCCTTCCAGTTCCAGGATTCTTTGACCTGAGATGGGATCATGTTCCCCTGTCCCTGTGAGGACTGTGGACAAGAGGTGTCCAGCCCCACTTCTCACTGACTCTACTGCCCAGAGTGAGAGTTCAGAGGAAAGAGCAGAGAAGATAAAACATAAGAGTCTGCTTCAGTTCTGTCTGCTTCAGTTCCTAGCTTTCTCTTATGGACCCACTCCTCAGGGAGATCCACTCTGGCTCTCCTCTCTGACCTTATCCCTTTCCCCAAACTCAGCTCTGACATTCAACTCCTTGTCCCCAGACTGACCCAAGCCAAAATCCTTCCCTGTCTGGTTCAGGCACTCACTTACCCAGCCTCAAGTGCCTTTTTCAGTCTCTCTATCCTTCCAGGCCTAGGAGGGCCCTTTCCCCATTTTTCAGAAGGCTTTCGAGCTTTCTACCACAGGAGCTTCTCACACCTGTTTCTAATCACCTCAAGCACCCCAGGATGAGCCCCTGCCTTTAGTCTTTGATTTTCTCCTGCCCTGGAGAATTCTTCTTGCGTCTTTTCAGAAAGATGTCATTCTTACCCCATCCTTTTCCTCCTCTCCTGGACTGGCTTTCCTCTGATTCTCCCCTGCTGCCTGAGGGCCTAGGAACAGGGGTTGGAAAGGTACTTAAGGACTTGGGTAACATTGGTTTGCCCTTTGTCTCCTCCCAGGTGTGGGCTGGTGGCCCTGTGGATGGCAGGCTCTCTGCTGGCTCTCCCCCAGGATGTCCCCTTGGAGAGGATTGTGGCTGTGGCTCTAGAGAAAGGGTACACAGCTCAAGGAGAGATGTTCTCAGGTCAGTGAAAGCAGAGGAGGTGGCCAGGGGTGGAGCCTGGATTCAGCCCACCCTCCCTCCAGGCAGTCGGGGATCAGTGCTGGACTACTCTCCTTTCTGTACCCCTACAGCTGAGAGCTCAGTTTCTGTCCATGACTGACATCCTACCCCTCTTTGCTGCAGCAGCCAACATGGCCCGGCTGGCTGAAGAAGTCTTTGGATGCCAAGTGGAGCTGTTATCTGGGGGCCTAGGGGAGCCCAATCAGGGCCGTGTCCTCCAGCACCTCATCTCTGGCTGCCCACTGCTGGTCCCGTATCCTTCAGGTGCCAGGGCAGCTGCATACTGACATGCCCGCTGGGGTGGTGTGGACCAAAAGGGACCCTAGCCTCCTTCCTTCCAAAGCCTTGACCTTGACTGTCCTGCCCAGCTACGATGAGGATTACAACCATGAGCCCTGTAAGAAGAAGGGGCACAAAGCCCATTGGGCTGTTGGTACAGGTAACTCCAACCAGGTTGGGGGCAAGAAGGTTATCCTCAGGCCTCAGCACCCAGCTCTGCTGCCTTAGCAAAGGCAGAATAGGGGCAGTCAGGCAGCAAATACCTTCCCCAAGTCTTGGCTGTGATGCCTCAGGCCTAGGGCCGGATACCAAAGTAGAGGGGACCCTGGTCTAGGGTGGGTTTCTTTCCCCTTGCCAAACTTCGGGTTCATTGTCTTTGGAAGGAATGGGTTTGTAGATGATGGTTTCTCCCCTTCTTCCTCCCACCTAGGTCTAGATTTCAGATTGCCTGAGAAAAGGCCAAAGAAATAGTAACCAGCATTTAGTAATATGTATGTAGCACCTACTGTATGCCAGGCACTCTGCTAAATACTTCACAGTGATCTCATTTGATTCTCACAACCACCTTGGGAGGAAGGGCGTATTACTGTCCCCGTTTTACTGATGAGGAAACTGAGGCAGAGAGAAAGTGACGAGTTACCCGGTGCTAGTTATTAAGGCTACATTTGAACTTAAATCTTCCTGACTGTAGGACTCAAGCTCTCTCCAGGGCCCTACCAGCCACCAAGGATAAAAGCAAGATCATTTCTTTTCCTCTCCCTTTCTCCTCACAGGCCTCCTGCTTGGGGTTCCTAGTCCCACACTGAGCTCAAGTTATGAGGAGGACTCGGAGTTGAAGGGCCTGTTCTACCCAGCATCTGACAAGCCCCCTCTCTTGCCTGAAGACCTCCCTGAGGCCATCTACCTCCTCTCTAAGCAGGGCAAGAGCTGGCATTACCAGCTCTGGGATTATGAACAACTTCGTGAGAGTAATCTGCAGTTGACTGATTTAGCCCCAGTCAGGACCACAGATGGCAAGGTCTATGTGGTACCTGCTGGTGGGGTGAGTGAGGGCCTCTGTGGCCACATCCTGCTGCTCCGGCCCTAGGATTCGGGCCACCCCTGGGAGTCAGGGGACCTGGGCTAGAATCCTGCTCAACCAAGGACTCTTTGTGATGCTAAGCTCCTCCCTCCTTGCACTGGTCTTCAACCTTTGATGTAGAGCAGAGAACGTTAGACCTGAAGATTGGAGGCTTGGACCCTTGACCACCTTCAGCCAGGGACAACACCATGGAGCTATGCTTGTCTCTGGGACTTAGTTTCTCCCTTTTTGGAGGGATGTGGTGAGGATCAAAGGCAAAAATGGAATAAGGTTTCAGAGACAGCCGCCACCCCAAACTGTAATCAGCCTCCTTCTGCCAATTCTGGATTCCTGGAGACACCCCTGGAGGAGGGAACTCAGCATAACTTGAGATGTGTGGAAAACCATGTCACTTTATTTAAGGGAATGGAAAGGCCCCTGCCTCATTCCAGCATCAGCCCACCCCTCTCTATAAATAAATAGAAAGAGCATATACCCCTTGTCCTCTCTCCATCTCCCCTGGGCCAGGGAGGGGAGCTTCATTAAGGCTAGAACTCTGGGGAGGCAGCTGGTATGTAGTGAAAAGATAGCAGTGGGGGTTGAGCCCCCAGCTCTGCCCCTTCCCATTTCTCCATTGAAAGGAAAATGGGAGTTGGACTGGATCAGTCCCTAAGGCCCTGTCAAGCTCCTGGGTAATCCAGGCCCCTCCCCAACTCTTCCTTGGGGATCTGGAAGATAAATAAGGGACCAAGATTTTGTCCCCTGTCCCTCTCTCCCCTTTAGGGTCCGTGGACTGAGGAGTCTTTGGTTCTTGTGCTCAGAAGTGGGGCAAGGTTGGTATTGACACTGCTGGTGTGCCCCCACCCTGGCTGAAGGCTGAGCTGAAGGATTAGGAACCTGTATTATAGGCCGTAGTGGTCACATCCTCTTCTTCTGTGAAGGGGGTCTCGGGGCTCCCTTGTCCATCCCACCCCCAGCCGCTTTCCCTCCAATTCCAATCTAGGAAGGCCAGGCCTTTGGTAGGATGAACAAGACAAAGGGTTAACCCTGGTTTTGGACAGCCCTGAAGGCTGGCAGGCAGAGCCAGGAAGGAGGTTGGATAGCACCTCAACCACCATCACCGCCAGGGGTTCAGGGTGTGAGGAAGAGTCTAGAAATCTCTGTTTTGACATTGTCACCGAGGTTCTTTGCTCCCTGGCCCCCAACTGGTGTTACTATTGGGGTGAAAGACCCTTAGGAGGGAGGCCTCTGCCCACAGGTTGCCCCACAGCACAGCAAGCAGCCCATCTTGGGGCCCTGGCATCTCACACATACACAGACACAGGATTCTCAGCAGAGCTGAACATGCATGTGCCCATCACACCCTGGCATCCTTTGCCCCTTTTGGTTCCACAGCTTGGGTCCCCCTATTGAGAGCGGAAGGGGTCACCAGAGATGGGCTGACCCTTGTTCAAGCACCATCCCCTCCTTCCTTTCTTCCTTTGGGTTCTGCCCGCCTCCTCTCTAATAGCTTAAATACCTTCAAATAAATAAATCCCAAGGTGGGAGCAGCCCCCAATTCGGTCCTGCCCCCTGTGAGTCTCTGGCTCAGCTCAGGGCCAAGCTGTCCAGAAGCTGGATGATGTTGTCCAGACCCCACAGGTACCCATCCTCACGGTTGCCTTCTTCCCAGGGCAGCCGGTGGCTGAGGGTCTGGGGCGCAGGCAGGGGAACTGTCTTGCCAAAGTCGATCATCCAGACCTTCGCCAGGCCCGTCTGGTCATGGACAAAGAGAAGTGAGCTGCCCACCACCTGGAGAGGGAGGAGGTTACAAGGAGGCCATGTTAGGGAGGGGGCTAGGAGCAGAAGCTGGAAGGGACTCGAGAGATAGAGGCCAGAACGCAGCCCCCTCCCATCCTAAAGGCCCAGATGCCTACCCAGGGACCTGCTGAAGGGCACTCAACTGGTCAGTAAGGCATTAGAAAGATGAATGCTGTAAGTAGGGGCTGCCAGAGCAATCTACTCAAGAAAGGGTGGTGAGGGGAGAGGGGAAAAAGTTAGGGAGCAGAGAGCTAAGACAGTGCAACAAAATAGGGAAACAGAGGCACAGAGAACCAGTCAAAGAGCTGTTGCGCTCCAAACTCTGTAAGTGCCTCATTGGTGCCCTCTTAGCAATGAGGATACAGCACAGAAATGGCATGCACACATAGAGCAGGCTAGAAGCCCAGCCTCTCTGTCCACTACTATGTGGCCCTGCTCTAGGATTCAGTTTCCAAGAGTGTCCGATACTCACCTCATGAGTGCGGAAGAAGGGGGAGGTTTCTAGGGTTCCTCGAAGCTCTTCTAAACGTTCCACATACTTCCTCTGTGGAGAGGGGGAAGACTGGAGGTGGAGGCATGCCTTGATCTTTCCCTGTCTGGCTCCCCCAAGCCCAGGAAGTCACTAAAGCAGCCCAGACTCACTCCTGCTTCTCAAAGAAGAAGCCCTGGATTCTGAGTTCATCCACTCGGGACCAGAGCGATAGACAACTGGAAGGGGCTTCAGAGATCAACCAGTCCAACCGTTTTACAGATAAGGAAACTGAGGCCCATAAATGTGCAAAGACTTGACTAAATTCAGTGATTAGGGCTAAAATTCGACCCAAGGTCCTCAGATCCCTGGAGCATGAAGTGGATGGGAAGAAGGATAACCAAACAACTCACCAGAAGGCTGCGGTCCCCATCCACAAAGTCCTCCAGGGCTCGGGTGACCTGCTCTGTCCCCTGTGTCTTCTTGAAATTAGTGTTACAGGTCCCATCGGCCTTCTGAGGGAGCAGAGGACGCAAGGCCAGTTCCAGAACCATTCCCCACCTTGCCCCAACCACATCAGACGGCTTTAGGAGATATCTGTGCAAACAAGCCTACCTCAACCCCCAACACACCCCTCAGCCTTCCTCAGTTCCACCCAGGCTCTTACACTGGGAGCCAGGAATGCCAGCCATCACGGGAATGTCTGGGAGCTTGGGTAGGGCTTGGGGGTTTGTATTACCATTTTGATAACTGAATTTCAATTCTAATTGGCTTCCTTTGTAACCTCAGGTACAGAATACTCTGCATTTACAAACAACCTTGGGAGGGGCCAAGACCCAAAAAAAGATCAAGGACCCTTCTAGTTGGAGAAAAGGAACCTTCCCTCCTTCCAGGCAACCCAACCTGATGGCCTCAGCAATTCACATGTAATTACCCTGATTTCTGTAACATTTTAAAGTTTGCAAAATAAAGCATTAATCCCCATTTTACAGATGAAGAAACTAAGACTCAGATCATGTGGATGGCTGTCAGATCTTAATCGAATGGCAACTCGGGCCTCATCCCAGTTGTTCCCTTGCCTTGGCTTTCCCTCCCAAGCCTTCCCTAGTTCCTTCACTCCAGGGGAGCTCTCCCCCAAAGGCTTTCTCACCTTGATGCCCTCAATCCGGAAGCCCAGAGTGGCAGTCGAGCTCACCGTCTCTCGCCACTGCATGTAGCGGGGCTTGGTGACAGCACCCTGGGCGTGCTCCTCTGGGGTTGGGGCACTGGGGTCCACAGCCACCATTTTTTCATACATGTCCCTACGAGGCCGGGGACGCTCTCGGGCCTTTGCTAGCTCTTCCTCGAGGTATGTCCTTGGGGGAAGATGCCAGGGGGGGAAGCTTCAGGGATGTCTCCCCTCCCCACCACAAAGTTTTCAGGCCCACATCAGGCTAGGAGCCCCAAAGCTCCTGGTGCTCCTCACATCCCAGAGAGTCAATGCCTCCTCCCTCAGACATCCCTAGCACTCTCCATCCCTCCCATACTCTCCTCTGTACCTTCTCATTGCCCAGTACCCACTTCCCCTCCTGAGATGCTTCAGTCCTAAGGAGCCCACCTACTGCCCATCTTGCAGTCCATGATGGAGGGTGCACTAAAGTCAGCCAGCAGGTCCTCCATCTGGTTGAAGGCCTCTCCATCCTGCTCCACTACCCCATAATAGGTAGGCACAAAAGGTCGGAGAGCATCTCCCATCAGCTGTTCCAGGCTTCGCTGTTCACACTCACAGAATCTCTTCAGGATCCGCCCATCCTCCCCAGCCTGGAAGTTCCCTAGAAGCAAAGCAGCAACTTTCTGAGTGGGTCAGAACTAGGGCAGAGAAAGAGCCCACCTTCCTCCTCACAAACCACCCAGAGCTTGGAGACCCTGGCAGCCCCACTCTACAGCCCACTCACTTCTATTCCCTGCCTCAGTTTCCCTTGCAGAGAAGGGCCTGGGCCCTCTCCCTAGGGTGCAGAAGGGCCAGTAGCCAGTGGGCTCCATCCCTCCCTCCCTCACTGGATCCTGGATCCTACCCTTGTGTCCAGAAAGCTGAACCCAGGGATAGTGTTTTCTGAAGGAGACAACAAAGGGGGAACAGTGCACAGCCGTCTTCAGCTTCCTCCAGGGCATGTTCTGGTCAAGAGAGAGCAGAAGTTTTAGTTTAAATGGAGGGGGAAAGTAAGATGAGGTGCTGGCAAGAGAGTGCCAGCCGCTGGAAGGAGGCAACCCTGCAGACCCTCCCACTGGCAAAGCCGCTGGAGGGAAAGACACCATCCCGAGAGACCACATCTTTCTCAAGGCAGATTAACCCCTCTCAATAAGGACCAGGGGTCAGAGACAAAGAGAGGGAAGGAGAAAGAGATGGGACCGATGGAAAGACAAACCAGGGAGACAACCACAGAGGCAGAGACGGGGAGATAGAGGGAGACCAAAGAAGACAGATAGAAGCAGAAAAGGGAGAGGAAGACAACAAAAGGAGAGAGAGAGAAGACAACAAAAGGTTGTGAATGAATGGTAAAAAGAAAAACATGTTCCTGGGATGGCCCTCCTGTTGTGAGGCCTGATGGGCACAAGGGGCTGGGAAACAAATGGGTGATGTCCCGGACAAAATAAAATTAGGGAAGCCAGGCCAGGGAGGCAGAACCCTGGGATTTTCCTCACTGACTCAGTACATAGCCCTGGAAGATTGCCCTCTCTCCAGGAGCCCCAGGATACCCACCTATCAAATGAAGGGAAAGGAGGCTACAAGGTCCTTTCCAACCCTGAATATCTCTAAGTAATTAAGAGAGATGAAGGAGACAGACAGAGAGGCTAAGAGGCAGAGAGTAACACAGCTCTAGGATTCCACATGCTGATCTCCTCAACACATATACATGTTTTGACGTGTCCCTTCCATGTGTCTATTTACATTCTCCTGGCCCTCTATATACCTTCATGCCTATGCATGAATTTGGATGGATTTCCTGCGCACTTCCTGCCCTAATGGAATGGGGGTGGGAAGCAGGGAGGGCTCTGGGATGAACCTTATTCCCAACATTCCCTCTTCCAAGAAGCCCTCCAAGACTGGAGAGGACATGGGTGTGAGATTCTGGGCAGCCCTAGCAGTCATTATTCTCTCAGAGCCCCATATCTTGCCCCAAGCCCCAGGTGTCTGTCCAAAGAATTCCTGCTCCATCACTCACACCTGGCCCCTAGTCCCTCCAAACCAGCCCGGTGAGGGCAGGTAGGACCTGACTCACCAGGAGCCCCACCCTATGTTTTTGAGGGCTGTGGAATGGGGAAAGGAGTAAGAACAGGTTGAATGAAGACCCTCCATGAGAAGAAAGACCCAAGCTGGTAGGGATGAGGAGACAGATGAGGGTCAATAGAAATGAGGAAGATGAGGGAAGACAGTTAAGAATATTCTGGGGAAGGGTGTGTGGAAACCCAGGGACAGGGGTGGTGGATGGGGGCTCCATTCACCCTCGGGCCTTCCTCTGGGTCACTGCTGCCTCCACCCCCGATGACCACATCATCCTCAGACTCATCGAAGGAAGAAGCAGACGACAGGCCGCCACTGCCTCCAGGGCCTCTGGCTGGGGATCCCACAGGATGGATGGAAGGGCCTTCCTGCTCTCTGCACAATAGTCCAGCCCCAGGCTCAGAGGTAATGATCACCCGTGGCACCGGACCCTGTAGGCCCCTGGAGAGCAGGGAGTGGCATCTCTCCTCAAGCAGAAGGAATTCCAAAGCCTCTCCTGGACCTCCTATGGCCAGGTGCCCTGGAGAGAAGTTGCTGTCCAAAGCAGCCAGGTGTCCATCTTGGACTAGCTTGGGTTCAGGGCCGCTTCTGGCCAACTGTCCACAGATACCAAATGTCTCTGGCCTTACAACAGAGCCATCTCTACTGGGCCCCACCTCAGGGCCTTCTCTGTCCTGCTGTGTCACAGTGCCAATATCTCCATCCGTTGGCCCCCAGAAGCCAACTGGCTCTGTTCCCACCAGGAGACCATCTCTGTTTGGAGGCCCCTGAGTGATCTTGCTGTCCAGCTGCCCCAGCAGCCCCTCACCTCCTAGCTGTACCTCAGGGCCATATCTATGAGGCTGTGCCCAAGTACTGGGTCTCCCTGGCCTCACCAAAGAGTTATCGCCGTCTGGCTGTAATTGGGTGCTCTCTCTATCCAACTGTCCCATGGAGACATCTCTACCCAGCTGTCCCCCAAAGCCAGCTCTCTCTGGCTCTGTGGGGAGTCCATCTCCACTGGCCTGATTGCAAGGGACATCACCAGTGTGTTCCCCCAGAAGTTCCTTATTTTCTGGCCAAGGTACAGAGCCTTGTCTGCCTGGACAGCTTGGCTGTCCCCAAAGGTTGTCTTTCTCAGGCCTCACTGGGAGGCAGTCTCTAGCTGGCAGCCCCCGGAAGATGCCACAGTCCAGCCTCCCCAGAGGACTTCTCTCACTGTCCAGCTGCCCACAGCAGTCACGTGTCTCTGATTGTGCCTCCGATCTGTCTCTCTTAGGCCACCCAAGAGTGATCTTGTCCAGACTTCTCAAGAGATCCTTACCAATTGGCTGGGATGCAAGGCCCTCTCCATCCAGCTGTTCCCAAAGATTGTCCCTCTCTGGATCATCTCTGCCCAGCCAAACTTGGAGGGTATCTCTGTTCAGTGTCCAAAAGCCATCTCTCTCTGGACTAGCCTGGGAAATGATTCTATCTGGCTTTTCCCAGAAGCTGTCTCTCTCTGGCCAGTCCAGGGCGATGTCTCTGTTTGACTGTTCTGCAGGTCCTTGTGCTTCTGAGTAGTGTCTGTCCAGCTGTCCCCAGAGACCAGCTTTCTCTTGGCTTACCTGAGGGATACTTTCATCCATCTGTCCCCAGCAGCTTGTTCTCTCAGTCTGAGGATTTGGGGGGTCTTTTTCTGGTTGGCCTACAGTCAGATGGTGATCTCCAGTCAATTTTGTCTGACAGTCATTTGTCCCTGAATGTTCCCCAAAGCCAGCATTCTCTGGTCTTAATGGGAGGACACCTCTGCTATGTCTCACCTGTGGGCCATCTTTGTCCCAGGGATCCCAGGGACCAGATCTGTCCATCTGTCCCTGAGGGCTGTTTCTGTCTAGCCTAGCCTTGGGGCTCTCTCCATCTTTCCATCTCCAGGACCCAGCTCTGCTAGGTATCACCTGGTGGCTGTCTTTGTTTGGCTGATCTGGAGAGCCATCTTCCTCTGGCCTTGTTCTGGGACTGTCTCTGTAGGGTTCTCCCTGGGGGCTTTCTCTGTCCAACCCAGTCTCAAGGTTGTCTCTGTCCTGTAATTCCCAGGACCCAGTTCTATTCAGCTGTCCCTGGAGGCCTTCTTTGTCCTGCGGTTCCCTGAGAAGAGCCCTCTTTGACCATTCTTGAGATCCTTCTCTATCTAGTTGAGGCTCAGGGATGTCTGTGCCTGGTTGTCCCCAGGGCCTGGCCCTATCCAGCTGATCCTGGGCTCTGGCGGTGACCAGCATCCTCAGAGGCCCAGTTCTGTCCAGTTGATCCTGAGGCTCAAGAGCATCCAGCCACCCCCTAGGCCCAGCTCTGATCTGCTGATCCTTGGTCCCAGCAATGTCCAATATCTTCTGGGGCAAGTCTTTGTTCCTCTGGTCCAGGGGCCCAACTTTAACTAGATTACCTTGGGCTTTGGTAGTGTCCAATGGTCCCTGCGGCCCAGCTATGCCTAGCTGATCTGGAGCCCCAGGGAGGTGAAGCTGAGGTTCAGGACCCTGTGGGTACTGCTGATCCCAGGCCAAAGCAGTATCCAGTGTCCCCTGGGGCTGGTTTCTGTTCTCCAGGCCCTGGGCTCCAGCAGTGTCTAGTGTACTTTGAGGCCCAGCTCTGTCCAGCGACTCCTGGGGCCCTGTAGTGTCCGGTCGATCACCGGACCTGGCGGTGTCCAGCGACCCCCAGACTCCGGCAGGGTCCAGCATCCCCCAGGCCCCTGTGGTGTCCAGCGTCCTCGGGGCCACAGCAGTGTCCAGCCGATCCCCGGCACCCGCAGTGTCCAGCGTCCCTCGGGCCTCGGCGGGGTCCAGCCGATCCCTCGACGGGGGAAGCCCGCCCCCCTCGGGCCCCGGACCGCGGCTCCGCCGTCTCCGCGCCTCAGTAGCCGGCGGTGCCCGGCAGGGACAGCGCCTCATGCCCTCCTACAGGCCGCTCGCTACTCTCCCTACTCTTGTTCTGGCCGGCCCGGCCCGGCCCGGGATCCGCCTGGGCCCCTTTAAATCCGGGGGTGTGGCCGGCCCGCCGCGCCGCGGTTCCGGGTCTCCCAGCCCAGCTGCTTCCTTCCGGCCCGACCGGGGCAACAGAGGGGTTAACCGAGGGAGGCCCCGCCCCCTCCCAGGCCCCACCCTGCCCCGGGGAAGCCCTGGCCCCGCCCAGAACGTGCGTGCGGTGACGCACCAGAGTGGGAGGGAATCCCTGGCCCCACCCCGAGGCCCGCCGGAGGCCCACACCGAAACCTGACTAGTCCCCGAGCGAACTCCGGGCGTCTTATAAACATCCGGGGCGTGTCAGAGAATTGGACCCGGAGCCCTCAAGCCCTGGGTGCTCTCCCAGCATTAGTCATTGTGCCCTCTCTGAGCCCCCTCTGTTCCTTACCTAGAAAAAGAGCCGAGCAAATGCCACCTCTGTCACAGCCTCAGTCTCCTCATCTGTAAAATGGAGATAATTCGGGCAGCGATCATCCAAGATTATTGTGAGAATCAAATGAATTAACGTATGCAAATGCTTTGCCAACAAATGCTAGCTATTACTGTTGGGTTTTTTGCTTTTGTTGAAAGCAGATTTGTGGTAGAACAAACCTGACTCCATTTTGTCCAGGATTTGCTATTTTTCTTTCCATGGGATGCCCCTTTGGCTAGTAGTGAACTTGCTTCTTTCTAGACTTTCCCTCCCTTAATCTCTTTAAAACTCCGCCGGGACTTCCCAAGGAGGGAAAGACACTCTTCGCTTCTCTTTGTCCCATCTGTAAAAGCACTTAGTAGGCCCTTAACAAATGCCAATTGCCTGACTGACAGTTCCTGAAGGTACCCTTTCCTCTGGTCTCAGGGAAATGGATATGCTAAAAAGGACAGTCTTTCCTTTATAACCATTTAAACATCCTCTTTTTAGTTTTAATTAGTGCTTTTGCCCAACTTGAACTTAACCACTGGGCTGGGTTAGAAACCCGTCTTGGTCTTCAGTTGTTCTCCGGATGAGCCACACAGCCTGGAGGAGAGAACTTTTCCAGACATTCATACATATGCATATGTCATCCTCAGAATTGTGACAGGTGCCCATCACTTCCAGATGGTGTGTGTCACACTCTAGAGTGAATAAACTGCAATTTACCCAGTTGGGAAGTAGCTGGCGTAGACCCTGAAAATTCTTGCAACATAATTACTATTATTATTTAGGGATAACAAATGCCTGCAGTTCCTACCTCACTGGGCTGTTTTGAGACTCCAGTGAGACAATCTGGGGAAAGTGCCTCATCAGCCTTCCGGCCACCTAGGAGGGTTAACTATTATTATTATAAGGGCTAGAGGAACCGAATACTTGGGTCCCTCAGCCAGGAAAAAGTCAGTCACTCAAGCAATAAGCATTTATAAATTGATACCATGTACCAGGCACTGTGCTAAAATAAAAGCCAGGGTAACATGTGAGCAACAATGTTCATACAAGATATATCACTGTACCTATGTGAAGTCGGTTCAAAGGGAAGCAACACTAGGGACTAGGGAGGAATCTAAATCCCCTTGGAATGGGAGATTGCTAGAGTCTGGGTCCAGATAGATACCTAGATATGGACTTCCCACCAGCCTACTCATTTGACTCAGGAGTTGATGTCACTACAGGTAGGTGTTGGTAGGGAAGGGGTGGGGGAGAACATAGAGGGGACTTTCAGCTGAAAATGAGTCACATGGAGGGGTTGGGGTCAGGTCCAACTTAAGACTGAATCACAAGGGGAAGAGTCTGAAAGTAGAGAAGAGGTTTCTGGGGCCCCATTTTCTAGCCCCCTAGGGAGAACGGGACAAAGAAGAAATGACAGGTGCTGGGATGAGTCAGCCATGCTCCTTCCTGGGCAGTGTGTGTGTGTGTGTGTAGACTGGAATTCTCCCAGGCACTCCCAGCTGGCAGGCCCAATCTCCACCCCCACCCCCACCTCGGATTTCCTAAAATGCCAGGGCTGACTCAAGTCCCTACAGTCCTGCATCTCATTCCTATCGATATCCAGGGCATAGCACCCACTCCCTCCCCCAGGCTCTTCCCACTTGCCTTTCTTAGCAAACCAAGGAGCCAGATAAGCAGGGAAAAGGGAAGGGGGAAGTATCGCAAGAGAAAAGAGAAGCCTAGGTGGGACTAGCCTGAGGCCGTCAGTGGAACTGACTAGAGGGAGAGTGAGTCAGGAAGAAGATAATAACTAGAATTTACACGAAGTCTATAAAAGACAGCCGAGAATGTTAACCTCTTAAATCTTTTGAGGCTTAGGGCAACTAAGGCCAGGACCCTAGGGTGTAGGGGAGCTTTGCCAGTCCAGGGTACGGGGTACAGCTCAAAGAGAAACTCTTGGAGTCGGGGAGACTGAGCCACACAGCTACCAAGTGTTGGAAGCAGGATTGACGCCCAGTCTCCCCGACTCCAAGAGTTTCTCTTGAAGCTGCGGGAAGAAGAAAGAAAGCGGGAGAAGAAGAGGGGAATGTCAGAAGAGGAGGAAGATCAGAAAGGGAGGGACCGTTCATAGAAGATGGGGGGGAGGAGTGGGGGGACCCTCGCGAAGAAGGGGAGAGGGGAGCAGACAACTGGGTGGTGGTCTGCAAAAGGGATAGGAGGGAAGAAGTGCAGAGCAGGAAGGAGGCGTTGAAGGGAAGCTGAGGTGGGGGCGGAGAACGCGAAGAGACATGCACAGCGAGGTGAGAAGTCAGGTCCCTGGTCCAGCCCCGACACACTGGCCCCGCCCCTACCTCTACATGCGCATGCCTCTCCCAGACACCCCTCCTCCCTTGAAGCTCCGACTCCCATCAGTCAGCGCGGCTGCCCGCCCTTCCATTGGCCAGGCTCGAGCAGAGGGGCGGGGCCTCCCGGAAGTTGAAGGGCGGAGCTGAATTTACGAACCGGTCCTAGAGGAAGGGGGGCTTAGCACGAGGAGGTGCTGTGGGTGCCTAGCAACGAAGGAGGGGGCAGGAGGGGCGGGGAGGGTGGGGGGAAACGAAGCCGGGCTGGGGGCACAGAGAAAGGGAAGGGGAGCTGGGAGGGAGAGAAGGGGCAGATAGACGGGGAGGTGCAGAGAGGAGGGGGCGAGCGAGAGCAGGGAGGGACTGGAAGGGTGGCTGTGGGGAAGAGAAAAGGGAGAGGGGTAAAGAGAGGGACTAGAGAGAAAGGAGAGGGAGAAAAAAGTGGGGAGGGGGAAAGAGAGAGGGGTCAGGACGGT
>NC_058132.1:26511891-26535373 GCF_016433145.1 Gracilinanus agilis
GCAGATAGACGGGGAGGTGCAGAGAGGAGGGGGCGAGCGAGAGCAGGGAGGGACTGGAAGGGTGGCTGTGGGGAAGAGAAAAGGGAGAGGGGTAAAGAGAGGGACTAGAGAGAAAGGAGAGGGAGAAAAAAGTGGGGAGGGGGAAAGAGAGAGGGGTCAGGACGGTGGGAGTCAGGGGAGAAAGGCAGTAGAGAAGGGTCACAGAGAACAAGTGAGGGCCAAAGGAAAGGAGCAAAGAGAATGAAAAAAGGAGGCAAAGAGAGGGACGACAGCAAAAGGAAGATGTAGAGTAAGGGGGCAGAGAAAGGGGGACATGGAGGCAATGACCCCTGGGCTGGAAGAAGGAAAGGAAGAGGGGCCCCTGGTAGTGGTGAGGAGATGAGCTGGGACCCATCCTCTACTCTCTCCCCTAGGCCATGTGGTCTCAACACTTCCTAGGGACTGCCAGGAGACTGGGCCAGGCTCTGGGCCCCACCAGTGTCTCCAGAGGGAATTGTCAGTGGCCCCCAGCCTCCCCCTTCCACCTCCATGGTGCCTCAAGTATCAGGACTCAGCATGGTGATGGACCAACCTCCGTCTCTGGGCTGAGCAAAGAAGACATCCAGAGAGCCCGGGAAACAGCCCCACCCAGAATGGGGCTGAGGCCCCAGGTAATGCCTCCCTTGCCAGCCTCACTTGTGCCCACAGTGTCCCCTGGCAGCTTCCCTCTGCCTTGTCCTATACAGTCCCCTGTATACTGTCTCCTGAATGATGACTTCCACTGACTCAACCAAGGCCCCTTCCCCACAGTGTCCCTCCTCAGGCCTCACTAATCAAATACCCCCAATTTCTCCCCATTTCCCCAGCTGAGTGAACGATCTCAGGAGCGAAAGGTGCCTGCTTCTCGAATCAGTCGCCTGGCTAATTTTGGGGGTAGGTACCACCCATGGAGTGGGAAGTCAGGTATCTCCAGCGGCACAGATACTGAGAGACAGGCCAAAAGGGTGAAAGTATAAGGGTCACAAGTTTTAAAAAGGCCAAGCCAGCCAGCAATCTCTCACCTTGGAAGGTAGCAGGCCTCCCATTATTGGAGATGTTGAAAGGACCAGGAAGATGTGGGAGATCATTCATCAGGCATTACTATTCAACAAAGGTGGGACCTTGTCATTCCTCATCTTTAGCACCAAGTTCCCATGATTTTGTGACATCAAGACAGGACCAAGAGAGCCAGTCCATGTCAGAGGCTGAGAGTATTATGTGTAAGGGACTGACATTGGTGCTGGAGATAAAAAACAAAATTGAATATCAATCAGAAAACATTAAGTACCTACTGGGTGCCAGGCACTGTGCTACCTAAGTGCTGGAGATATAAAAAGAAGCCAAAAAAACAGCCCCTGTGCTCAAGGCACTTACAGTCTAGACATGCAAGTAAATATATACAAAACAAGCTATATGCAAGATAAACAGGAAGGGGGCAGCTGGGTAGCTCAGTGGATTGAGAGTCAGGCCTAGAGACGGGAGGTCCCAGGTTCAAATCTGACCTCAGACACTTCCCAGCTGTGTGACCCTGGGCAAGTCACTTGACCCCCATTGCCTACCCTTACCACTCTTCTGCCTTGGAGCCAATACACAGTATTGACTTCAAGACGGAAGGTAAGGGTTTAAAAAAAAAAAAAAAAGATAAACAGGAAATAATTAACTGAGGGAAGGCACTGGGATCTAGAGGATAGGGAAGGGTTCTGAGGAGGGTGGGATTTTAGTTGAGATTTAAAGAAACCAAGGGAAATCAGTCATTGGGAGTGGGGAAAGGAATGCCTTCCAGGCATAGGGGACAGCCAGGGAAAATGCCCAGAGTCTAGAGGTGGGAGCCGCTTATTTATGGAACAGTGTTATTGGACTGAAGAGAACATGTCAGGCTATAGGGTGTAAGAAGACTAGAAAGAAAGGGAGGGACTTTAAATACCAAACAGAGCATTTTTTATTTGATCCTGGAAGTAATAGGGAGCCACTGAGGTTCATTGAGTAGTTGGGTGCCCTAATAGGACCTACACTTTTAGGAAAATCACTTCGTGGCTGAATGGAGGATGGATTAGAGTGGGGAGAGACTTGAGGCAGGCTGACCCTCAAGCAGTCTGTTGCAGTAGTCCAGGTATAAGGTGATGAGGGTCAGCAGCAAGGTCAGGAGAGAAGGGAGCAAATTAGCAAAGGTGACATTGATAGGTCTTGGCCACAGCCTGGATTTTGTGTGTATGTGTGTGTGTGTGTGTGTGTGAGAGAGAGAGAGAGATGGCGAGGAGTCCAGGATGTCTCCTAAGAGCCAGAGGGACTGGAAGGAGGGCATTAGCCTCTACTGTAAGTAAAAGGAAAGGTGAGAGAAGAGGGAGGGTTTGGGGGAAAGTTAATGAGTTCCATTTTGGACCTGTTGAGTTTAAGATGTTTACTAGCAATCCATTTTGAGCTATCTGCAAGATAGTTGGAGATTGGATTTGAGCATCATCACAGAGCACAGCTAGTGAAGGTAATATGGAAGGAGAAGAGAAGAGGGATGCCTGCTCTTAGAGGGTTGATGTGATATGGAGGTGGATCCAAAAAAGGAAACTTTAGACTGGGCCAGAAGCTAGAACTGAGCTCTACTTCTGGGTTGTTGGCCATTCTTATTACCATCTGCCTAATGGGATAGAGTGGTGTTAGGAGGAGAATAAATGTTTCTAGAGTACCTACTATGTGCCAAATCTTATCTCATTTGTTCCTTACAATAACTGGATAATGGGTCCTTGTTATTATTACCATTTTACTATTGAGGAAGTTAAGACAGAGGATTAATGCTTGCCCAGGCTCACACAGCTAGTTGGTATCTGAGGCTGGATTTGAACGCAGGTCTTTTTGACTACAGGCCTACCCCTCTGTTCACTGCACTGCCTTAGCCTAAACTCAACATATCCAAAATAGAGCTTATTATTTTTTCCACCTGTCTCTCCTAATATCCCTATATCTGTTGAGGCTATTCAGGTTCATCTCCCCAGAGTCATTCTCCACTCCTTTCTCTCTTCCTGTCCAGTTGGTTGACAAATCTCATTGATTCAGTTTCCATAACAGCTTTGTCATCTGGCCCGTTCACATAGAGCTTCCACCCAAGGTCAGGTCCTCATCACTCTCTGTATGGGTCTTCTTGCCTCCACTCTCCCATCCATCCTCCACAGACTTCCAAAGTGACTTTACTAATACACAAATCAGACCTTGTTTCACACACATCCCCCCCCCCCAATCCCACCTAAAGATCTGCAGCCCCTTCCTGTGGCCTCCAGGATCAAGTACAAACTCCTAAAGTTGTCATTTCAAGCCTTCCAAGCTCTGCCTCTCATTTACCTTTCCAGTCTCCATGTCCCCCTCCTTTTTTCTTTTTTTGAACTCTTACCTTCCATCTTGGAATTGGAATTAAGTTGGTTCTAAAGCAGAAGAACAGGAAGGGCTAGGCAGTTGAGGTTAAGTGACTTGCCACTCACAGAGCCAGGAAGTGTCTGAGGTCAGATTTGAACCCAGGACTTTCAGTCTCTAGGTCTAGCCTAGCTGCCCCTTCTTTCAGTTTTCTCAGTCAGATTGGCCCACCAGCCAGTCTCTGTGTATGACCTTTGCTCTCATGCTTTTGCCCAAGTGGGACACCCCTCCTCCCAACTCCTAGAAATCCCTCTCTCCTCACCTGACCCTCCAAATAACTAGCTTCCTTCAAAGGCCAGCTCAGCCTTTCCCTCATGTAGGATCATGAACATCCTCTCCTTGAAATTCCCTTAGTTATGTTTTGTACTTAATTATGCAGCTGTTGGTGGACTAGAAGCCCCTTCAGGACAGAGACTTTCAGTTTTGTCCTTGTATCTACAGCACCCAGCACAGTGCCTGGCACCCAGTGGGTGCTTCATAAATATCAGTCAAATGTATCAATCAGCAAGTAGTTGGAAGTACTATAGAACTAAATTGACAAATAATTCAAAGTTTGAGGGAGAAGGTGCTAACAACGGTGGGGGGGGGAGGGGGGATGAGCAACATCTTCCCACAGGAGAGAACATCTGTGCTGAGCCTTGAAAGAAGGTCAGGCTTTTTAGGGATTAAGAACAGCCAGCACATAAACTTTGAGATGGGAGATGGAGTGTGAAGTTGGAGAAAGAGCGAATGGATCTATGGTATCCATAAAGGAAGCTGATGGGAAATCGGACCAGAAAGAGAAGCCAACGGATACAAAGGAGAGCAAGGATAAGGATAAGAGAGGAGGGGAGAAAATGGGGGAGGAGGCCACAGAGAGGAGAGAAGAGGGGGGAAGAGTCAAGAGGGAGAAAGAAAGGGGGGAAAAAGGAGAGAAGAGGGAGAAAGAAGAGAGAATGATAGACCCAGAGAGGGAGAGACTGCCATTTAATGCCTATGTGATCTGAAAAAAACTGATTAACCTTTCTGAGTCTCAGTTTCCTTATTTGTAAACTGTGGGGATTGGACTAGATGGCTGCCGAGGTCCCTTCCAGTTTGAAAGCTATGGCCTGTGATTGAACCCCAGAGAGAAAAAGCCAGACAGCTTGAAAAGCACCTGCTAAAAAGCCAACAACAGCACAAGATGCCAAACAAGACAATTATAGCCAACAGTAAGAGCAGCCTAAAAGTGGTGCTGGCTACCTGGGCAGGCAAGCAGGGAACTTCTCCCTGGACATCCTCGAGCAGAGCTTGCCACTTGCCAGGGATGGGGCATAGAGGCTCCACTGGGCTTCTACTAAAGGTGGACCACATGCCTGACAAGGTCCTTGGTTGCCCTGAGATTCTGTGACAGGTGATGGGAGAGAGACAGACCAAAGAGGGCCAGAACCCAAGGGAAAGACGAGAGAGCGAGAGGAAGCTGACAGCAGAGACAGAAGGAGCTGGCAAGCAGGGCAGACAGGCTGGACAAGGTACAGGGAGATGGGGGTGTAGAGAGCAAGCCAGAGGGATGGCAACTCAGGAGGCACAAGATTAAGAGAGAACATGACAAGGAGAGAGAGAGATGGGGAGAGACTCCTCGCAGGAGAAAGCTACAGGGTGAGTGAGGCAGAGAGACTGGCAGAGCCCAGCATGGGGGTGTCATACAGCACCTAACTCTGCCTCCTGCCCCAGGACTAGCTGTGGGCCTGGGCCTTGGTGCCCTGGTCGAAGTGGCCAAGACATCCCTGTCAGGAGGGCAGGTGCCCAGAGGTAAGTGAGGATGCCCAGTGGGACAGGCAGGCTGGGCTGGGCTGGCAGTGGGTGCTCCAGCCTGACTCCCATCATGCCTTCCCAGAAGGTGGTCCTATTCTGGGCCCTAGCCCCTTCCTCTCAGAAGCCAATGCTGAACGGATAGTGAAGACTCTGTGCACAGTTCGAGGAGCAGCCCTGAAGGTTGGCCAGATGTTAAGCATCCAGGGTATGGACCTTTGGCTCTCTTCCTCAGCCTCAATCCCTTCAGTCACTTGGACGCTTTGGCCCCAAGAGAGGCCATCTAGTCACCCTAGGCCAGTGATGGTGAAACTATGGAATGGGTGCCAAAATGGCATGCAGAGCACTCTCTGTGGGTACCTGGCCACCCTCCACCCCCATAGTTCATTACTAGAAAGGCAAAGGGACTTGGGTAGAGCTGCTCCCCTCCCCTTCTCCCCTGCCCCTCTACCCAGCAGCCCAGTGGGAGTGCACAGGGGGTAAGATGGGCAGCTCACAGGCAGCTGAGCTGGAGGGGAACAGAGCACTTGGGCCATTCCCCTCCCCATCTCCCTCCCTGTTTGGGGTAAAGTGGGGGGGGGGGTTAACCCAGCATGTGATGGGAGATATGGCACAAAGTCTCTGAGGGGGTGGGCATGGCACTTGTTCTGTGGGGTTGCGGGGGATCTGGCACTCCATCTCTAAAAGGTTAGCCATCACTGCTCTAGGCCAAAAACACCCTTTCAGTCAACCATATACCCTTCCCTGATCTCAGGACCCCCATCTCCAGAGTCCTGGACACACTTTTAAGCCCTTCTGCTGTGGCCCTCAGACTCCCTGACCCAGCCACTTCTCCCTGCCCTCTGCAGACAACAGCTTCATCAGTCCCCAGCTACAACAGATCTTTGAGAGGGTCCGGCAGAGTGCTGACTTCATGCCTCGGTGGCAGATGATGGTGAGTGGCCAGGATGCTGCCAAGGCAGGGGCAGGAAAGCATGGACCCCTCCTGACTGCCCTATGACCTGCCTCACCTGCAGAAAGTCCTGGAAGAAGAATTGGGCAGGAACTGGCGGACCAAGGTGGCCTCCCTAGAAGAGAAGCCCTTTGCTGCAGCCTCCATTGGTCAGGTGCACCAAGGTGTCCTGCAAGATGGAACTGAAGTGGCTGTGAAGATTCAGGTAAACTGCAGGCCCAGGTGGGAGGATGGGGTCCTGAAGGGGAGGAGAAGCTGCCACTGGCACATGTTCCTGCCCCACAGTACCCAGGTGTGGCTCAGAGCATCAAGAGTGACGTGGAGAATCTGCTAGCTGTGTTGAAGTTGAGCGTGGCCTTGCCCGAAGGTGAGCCTGGAGGGATGGGATGGCAGTCCTTAAAATGGGGATGACAATAGCTCCCAGATCATATCTCTAAAGTGCTTTGCACCCCTTTAAGGCCTAGGCAAAGGCTAGTTGGGATTATTTATCTCATAGGTTTGTTTGCTGATCAGAGTCTCCAAGCCTTGCAGCGGGAGCTGGTGTGGGAGTGTGACTATCGCCGGGAGGCTGCCTGTGCCCGAAACTTCAGGTGAGCAGCGGACATTTGGTCCCCTTCTGAGCCCTTACTAGGCTTCCTTCCCCTTCTGTGGCCCCAGACTCAGTCTAGGCTGGGCAGTGGCAGGCAAGCCCAGACCTTTTACAATCCCAGTGTCTCCCAGACCCTACCTCCACAGGTTCCAAGAATAAGGAGGCCCTTCATCTGGCTCCACATTTGTCTGGCTTGTGTCCGCTTCTGGCCATTACATCCTAGAATGGACATTGCTAAGCTAGAGAATGTCCAGAGGTCAGCCAGGACAGAGAAGGGCCTTGAGTCCACGTCACCCGAGAAACAGTTTTGGCTGAAAAGAGAAGGAAGACTTGGGAGGAGCATGAGAGCAGCAGTTTGGAGGACTTAAGAGTTGTTGTTTTGGCCCAGAGAGTTGGACTGGAATTGCAGAGGGGCGATCCAGGCCCACTGTCTGGGAATACTTCCTAACAGTGAGTGAAAATGAGCCTCCCCCTCCCCCTGGTGGCCTTCAGGCTGAGGAGCAAAGCCCCAGGTCCTTTCTAACCCGGACCTTCTGTGACTGGCTGTGGCTTGCCCAGGGAGGCTCCAGTACCTTGGATGAGAGGGGTCAGAGGCCCTTCCAGGAGCCTCTCCCCCAGGCCAGTGGGGGAGACTGGAGGGAGGCCCATCCAGAGAGAAGCACCTAGATGGAGGACTAGAATGAGACCAACACATTTATTATTTTAGAGGTGAGGAAACTGAAGCCCAGATCTACAAGGTCACTTGTAAAGGATTCATTCAGGGGATCCCAGACTTAATGCTGGAAGCCCCCTTAAAAGGCCAAGTCCATCTAAAGAGCAGAACCATTTGTCAAATTCCTTTTCGTTTGTGGCCAGATTCGAAGCTTACGTTCATTTCTCCAAGCATGGACCTATTTATTATGTGATTAAGATCTCTTTTTAGATAGCCAGAATTTCTCCCAATATCCCTCCCATCTTCCGTCCCAGAATGACAAATAACAGGACACAGAATAAAAAATAAATTTTAAAGGGAAACAATCAGCAGAACTTATAGGAGCATCTAGGTGGCTGAGTGGCTAGAGAGCCAAGCCTGGAGATGGGAGGTCCTGGGTTCAAATATGACCTCAGACACTTCCTAACTGTGTGACCTTGGGCAAGTCACTTCACTGCAATTGCTTAGTCCTTACCACTCTTCTGCCTTAGAATGGAGACTTAGTATTGACTCTAAGATAGAAGGTAAGGGTTTAAAAAAAACCCAACTTATCAATATATCCAGTTAGGCTGATGTTCTCTTCTGTGTTCAACCCCCCTCTCTGCAGAGGAGTCGGCAGAGAGGTACTTTGAACTCTCCATCACCTAGCATTTATTAAGCATCTACTGTGTGCTGGGCACAGAGTTTCATCCTTGGTGCCCTCAAGGCTGGTCCCCCCAGGAAAGCCCTGCCTGGACATGTGCCAGCACTGTGTTGGTCTTTAGGGAGAGAGAGAGAGACTAAAACAGGCCCTGGCCTCCAGGAATTTCTGTTCTTTTGGAAGGAAACCATCCAAACAGAAGTAAAGAAATAGAAAATACAAAGTAATTTCCAGAGAGGAGGAACGTGGCTCCTGAGGGAATTATCAGCCAAGTCCTCACAGAGGAGCTGAGCCTTGGAGGGGAGGGCACATACGTGTTAAGACTCACAGCCTCTGCTTTCCAGTCCTCCCTTCTGCCAGATGTCTGCTGGGAGGCCTGAAGGGCTCTTGGAGATCACCAAGTCTCCTGTCTAACTCCTTATCTTACCCCTCAGGAAGCCTAGGTGCAGAGAGGGGGGCCCTTGGCCAGGTCTCCCAGCATCTTAGAGGAGAGTAGACCCAGAGCGAGCCCTTTTGGGATGAGGGCCCCCTTCCTCCTCCCACCTCCTGTCCCTGTGACCTTCAGGCAGCTCCTGGAAGGGGACCCTTTCTTCCGGGTGCCAGCTGTGGTTGAGGAGCTGAGTGCAGGTCGGGTTTTGGCCATGGAGATGGCTAGCGGGGTGCCCCTGGACCAGTGCCAGGGCCTGAGCCAAGATGTCCGGAACCAGGTGAGTGGGACCAAGGGGCTGGGTGAGATCTGGGACAACTATTGCAGCGTCTGGCCCTGTTTTCTCCTCTGTAAAATGAAAGGGTTGGACTCTATCTCGTTTAAGGCTTTTGACCACGGTCAGTTCTGGGATCCCTTGAGTGGGGAAACAGGTGTGCGTGTCTGGCAGGAATGGGAGATAACCATGGGGTGAGGACAGAATCCCTGGATCAACCCTCATTCCCAGTCTTGGCCCGTAGATATGCCGTGAACTTCTGCGTCTCTGCCTTCGGGAACTATTTGAGTTCCGATTCATGCAGACGGACCCCAACTGGGCCAACTTCCTCTATGACTCCTCCAGCCACAAGGTGAGTGCCTCAAGACCTGGATTCACCCAGGCAGGGAGGGAACCCCGGTGCCCCATTCATTCATCAACCCCTAGCCTCTGTCCCTGCCCCCATAGGTGACCCTGCTGGACTTCGGGGCAAGCCGGGGATTTGGGTCAGAGTTCACAGACCACTACATCGAGGTGAGTGTCTTCTCCTTGGGAGGAGGGCCTGCTGGCCTCCTGTGCCTGCTTCTGCCTAGAACATCCAGACCAGAAGCCCAGCTGTGTCTCCCCAGACCAGGGCTACTCTTTCTCCCCAATGATGGCCCCTCAGACGTCCAAAGGCACCGAGCATCTTCTTGCTTCAAGTTTCTCCCCTTCAGGCTAGTTTCTTTTCTTGGCCCTGCCTGGATGGGGCTTTGAGTCTCTTTCCTTCCTATCTGGAGCTCCCTCATTTTTAATTGTCTCCTAAAATGTGATGCCCAAAGCTGAAGGCGATACCCTACCCCAGATGGGAGACAAGGGGCCTGCAGCCCCTCTACTTTGGGGCCCACACTTCCCCCAGGGAGCACCTAAGAGCCCAGGAGCAATCTGGGCTTCCTCCTGCTGCCCCCTACTCTGGTCAGTGCCCACCTGGACAGGGATGGGGACGAGCAGGAGGGCACCCAGTAATGGGCTATGGAGGTGGGGAAGAAAGGCAGGGACTCTGATGAGGATCAGAGGAAGGAAGTGGGGGCTACTGGCCTAGAGAAGAGAAGGCTTGGGGAACACGGTAGCATTAGACTTGACTCCTTTGACCCTCAAGACTGAACTAGGCATCGCATTGAAAAGTGCCTAGGTACTGCCAGGAGGCGCCCTGCTGGCTAGAGCACTGGGCTTGGAGCCAGGAAGACCTCAGTTCAAATCCAGCCTCCCACACTTCTTAGCTCTCTGACCCTGGGCAAATGACTTCACTACCCTGTGCCTCAGTTTCCTGTAGAGATAAGAACATTACCTACTTCCCAGGGATATTGTGAGGATCCAGTGAGGTAGCATGGGAAGTGCCTAGTCAGCCCTAAAAGGGCCAGATATTTAAGTGCAGCCCATAAAACCCCCTAATCCTTTTCTTTCTCTTTAAAAAATGCATTACTATCACATCCCTACTCCCTTCCCCCCATTTCCTTTCTTTGTAAGGAAAAAATCCTTATAAAGAAAAAAGGATGAAAAAACAGCTCAGGAAACCCAAACAGCAGGGCAGCTAGGTGGCTCAGTGGATGGAGCACCAGGTCTGAAGTTAGGTGGTCCTGGGTTCAAATCTGGCCCCAGACACCTCCTGGCTCTGTGACCCTGGCAAGTCACTTAACCCCCTTTACCTAGCCCTTACCGCTATAAGAGGGTGGTTTAAGGGATGGGACCAGATGGTTAGGATAGTTAAAATTGGGCCAGTATTAGGATGTTAACTGTAGTTTGGGAAGACCAGCAGAACCCAGTGCAGACAAAGCCTGGTCTGAGACTAACACATACACAAACCACTTGGTAACAGTGAAGCTGTGTTTGTTCTAAGGCAGTGAAGGGCAAACTTTTTAAAGAGGGGGCCAAAGGAAAGGAAATGCTCATCTGTCAGTCTGTTTCTAAGGCAACTCTTTTGAAGTTTCATTGTATTGTATCCTACTCATTATATTTGTCAGATCAGGAATAATGTCTCAGGTAGCAGGATAGAACATTTCAGGGGGCCCGCATCTGGCCTCTGGGCCATAGTTTGCCCATCACTGTTCTAAGGGGAAAGGATAAATGGGAATTAGGATAATCCTAATACTAATGTCAACTAACTAAAATTTCCCATGTATAATTTGTTCCCTTATGGGAAGTCTTCAAATAGTTTTAACTACACTAACCTCACCTCTCTGACCTAAAGAAATCCCAGCGCCTGCTCTACCTAAATCTGCACTAAGCCACCCCCTTTAGGTGGTATTAGAGGCATTGGTCTTTGGCTCTTTGGCATGGCCTAGGGAGAGGTCCTGGATCCAAAAGGAACCAGACCTGATCTTACAGTCAGATGGTCAGATTTTCAGGATTACCAGGAAACACAGCAGACAAAAGCAAGGCAGCAGGAAGGATGGGAAATCAGGGTAGAATCAGCCACTATGGAAAAGCTCTCCAGAAATCTCCAGAGAGAGCCCTAAAACCTCAGTTAACTATCTGACCCCCACTTTCACATTCTAGAATCTTTATCCTCCTTCAACTCTCCCCTGCAGACAAAACTCACATGCTATAAACCTCTCTTACTTAAAACAGTTCCCCCTTTACACAAAGCCAAAATAGTGTTGAAAATAATGTTTTGGCATTTGTGCACCAACAAACTTAATTCCTACCTAAACTAAAATTCTTACCCAAAATAATAAACAGCCTACACTCACTAATCTTATCCTATCTAACACTACCTAACTACTAAGGATTCAAACAAAGGAAAGGAAAAGGGGGAAAATATACAATGATCAGTTGCAAGGTTCAAAATACAAAGCAAACATATGCAAAAGCAAAACAAGCAAGAAAACATCAAAATACAAATAACAAACACAAAACTTCATGCAAAACAATAGTCATAAAAATACTATTCTTCTGTATTAAGGGGCAGCTGAGTAGCTCAGTGGATTGAGAGCCGGGCCTACAGACGGGAGGTCCTGGGTTCTAATCTGGCCTCAGACACTTCCCAGCTGTGTGACCCTGGGCAGATCACTTGACCCCCATTAACTACCCTTGCCACTCTTCTGCCTTGGAACCAATACGTAGTATTGACTCCAAGGTGGAAGGTAAGGGTTAAAAAAAATACTATTCTTATACACTAATACAGAAACGAATTCTATCAAAACTATTGCAATATACAAAATAGAAAACTTAGAAAATTTAGAAAAAGTATAATAAACAACATTGCATTCGTTTTTACAAAAAAAGTCAAACCAATCCATCAAAACTTACTTATGCAAAATACATTCAAAAGTAGATGAAGGGGCAGCTGGGTAGCTCAGTGGATTGAGAGCCAGGCCTAGAGACGGGAGGTCCTAGGTTCAAATCCGGCCTCAGACACTTCCCAGCTGTGTGACCGTGGGCAAGTCACTTGACCCCCATTGCCTACCCTTACCACTCTTCCACCTATAAGTCAATACACAGAAGTTAAGGGTTTAAAATAAAAAAAAAATTTAAAAAAAAAAGTAAATGAAAATTCAAAATAATCTTATTCTAAACTAAAACATTATTATTACACAAAACTGAAACTGTTACACAGAACTGTGCATCTGACTATCCTATGTAAAAAACTTAATCAGTATCAAATATTAACTACATACATAATTTCTGCATGTATACATGTGATACATACATACAACATATGCATGCTATACACATATAATCCATATACACAATATTTGCACACATGTTACACATGCGTGTGTATTTATGCACAGTGCAATACAATTTTGTCAGCCCTATGACACACACTATATATATACATGTCTGTTTACATATATGTGTAATATGTAATGTAATTGATTATCCTACCTTATCAACCCTAAACTCTAATCTAACTACATCACAATATACTTCCTAATATCATCCAAACAGCACATCTGAACTCAGACATCCTATCTTAATGAAATCTCCTAAAAGCTAACCTATCTGCCTATACTACTACTATTCTAACCTACCTAAAATCTAAACAGCATCCCTTTACCTACATGGACACTCACATATAACTAAACCCTATAACAAGTATCACTACTCGAATCAAAGTATCTTGACCATGTTTATGTTTATGTTTTTATATTTATGTTTCTGTTGTGTTGGGTCGTGTTTCTGTTGTGTGCAACATACCTACCGAAACTTCAGGTTGTCCGTCTTCTCATCTTGTCTGCAGAATTCTCTTCTCCACAGTCCATGGCAGTAATATGTACTGTTGAATGCGCTCTTCTGTGAAAATATACTGTTACATTACACAAATTCTTACAGACATTTATCCACCGATCACTTGATCCTCCTCACTGAAAGTTCTTCTCTAAAGTCTCTGCTTCTCAGCTACAAATCCTTCAGCCCTGCACAGTTTCCTCTGTTGTCTCTGGATTCTCCGCTTCCTCCTTACTGATCTTTTTGCCAACTCTCCCTGCAGACCAAACTCACATGCTATAACCCTCTCTTACCCAAAACGCCGCTCTTCTGCCTTGGAACTGATACACAGTATTGATTCTAAGATGGAAGGTGAGGGTTAAAAAAAAAAAAGCCAACCCCCAGCACGGCCGACAATTCAGGCTGTATCCCACATCCAGAGAAAAGGGTGCGGCCGGGATTCCCTTGGCTCCCCTCTGGGGCCTCCCTTGGTTGTTGTACTTAGGTGGCGGCATGTGTCGGGCCCCAGCCCTCTAAGGCCTGGCCTCCTGGTTCTGCTTTCTTCACCTGTATCGTTGTTTTTATCTCCCAAACAGTTCCTTACCCTGTGGTCATACCCATCTCGTCTATGGCCTTCGCCGATGGCCAGCTGTCTATTTTGCTGCCCTGAGACCTTTCTTTCTTTTTTTTTTTTTTAAACCCTTTACCCTCCCCACCCCCCACCCCCCAAAAAAAGACCTTTTTTTGATCATCTTCTCCCAAGTCATCCACAGCAAAGGGACCATCTAGGGCTCAGGATAGAGATTCTCTTGATCTGCACCTCGTTCTTAACTTGATCCCTATTGAATATGGCTTGTGAAACTGAGGCCTTCTCAGCTCCCAAGATCCCAAGGGCCTTCATCATCATCATTAAAACAGAGCCTTGGGGCAGCCGGGTGGCTCAGTGGATTAAGAGCCAGGCCTAGAGATGGGAGGTCCTAGGTTCAAATCCAGCCTCAGACACTTCCCAGCTGTGTGACCCTGGGCAAGTCACTTGACCCCCATTGCCTAGCCTTACCACTCTTCCACCTATGAGTCAATACACAGAAGTTAAGGGTTTGAAATAAAAAAAAAAAAAAACAGAGCCTTAGAGAAGGTGGGTGAGAGCTGTGGCAGGGGCACCCCTGGAGCCCTTGTTGCTCTACAGCACAGGATTCAGGAGGCCCTGGGCCAGAGAGGTGCACAGGCTGGTCAGTGAGTGGAGGCATGGTCATGGTGGGGAGCTCCCGAGTCTGCCCTCGGGCAGCTGCTGTCCTTGGGGAGACAGCATGCAAACTCCTGAGTATGAAGAAGTCAGAGACAGGATAAACTGAGAATAATACATAGATTTTACAAATGAGGAAACCGAGGCTGAGCTGAAGTAATTTGCCCAAGGTTACATGAGTTGTCACAGAAGTGACACTTGAACTCATGGCCTCTGCCTCCAACTGATCTCCAGAGCCTCCAACATGTTAACCATCATGCCTTTTCAGGTCAGCTCTCTACCAATTTATGTGTGCCAACTATACCCCTATTCAAATGTTAACCAACCCAGGGCCAAGCCTTACAGTTCCTTCATGCCAGCTGTCTGCTTTGCCAGTCCTGAACCCACTTACGTATACTATCAAAGAGGCCACTACTCACCATTTCCCCAGTTGGAATGACAGGAGATGGAGGCAGCTGGGTGGTACCATGAATTGAGAGCCAGGCCTGGAGTCAGAAGGACCTGGATTCAAATCTGGCCTCAGACACATCCTAGCTGTGTGCCCCTGGGCAAATCACTTAACCCCCATTACCTGTCCCTCCCCTCTTCTGCCTTAGAACCAATACACAATATTGATTCTAAGATGGAAGGTGAGCTTTTTGTTTTTTAAAAGAATGACATGGGATGCTCTGTCAGCACTTGAAGGCATTCCCAACGTCTTTTGGCAGCCTTCATCCTTTTCCCCCATTCTCTGCTGCTCATGTTTGCCCTTCTCCAGTCCTCTGGTCTCTCTCCCATCTCCATGGTCTCTCATGGGTCACCAACAGGGCCTCAGCAATCCCATCTGCCACTTCTTCCTTGTTCTGATGGTGGAGGACATGTGGGCCTGATGACATGACCCCCTGTTGACCATTTTTGTCCTGTCTTTTGTGATCCAAAGACCATTCTTCTTAGCAGAGAAAACAGAAGCAACCTAAGATTGGGCCACTCTGGCTGCTCTCCCTTGGTGTCATCCTTTCCACCCTTCCCACCATCCCATCCCTGTCTGGAGGCTCCGCTTTTCTCACGTGGCATCTTTGGCTTTCCTCCCCTTGTTCTTGAGGCCTGCACAAGGCTGGCAGGCTCTGGCCTCCTCTGCTGAGTTGGATTCTGTTACTCCCCATGCTCCAAGCCACTAGCCAGTCTTTCATCTCCATCTACTTTATCCCTTTTCTCTGGGCCTTCTGGAATTCTCCTTCTGACCTTAACTTTGCATGCACCTGAGGCCTCTGCTTCTTACACGCTTTCCACCCCCTTGGCACTCAGACCTCTACACTGTAGGCCTGCCCTCTCCTACCCCCTGCCCTAGCTCCTCTCACTCTTGGGTTTGCTTCTAGCCACAGAGGGCCAAGAGGAGGACTAGGCATGCCTGGGAGTATTAACAGCCAGTGAGGATAGTCATCATGGGAGTAGCTAGCATTATGATGCTTCAAGAGGTTTGTAAAAGTGCTTTATGGATATTTCTCATTTTGTAATTATCTCCATTTTATAATTGAAGACAGACAGAGGTTAGGTGGCTTGCCCACACAGCTAGAAAGTGTCTGAGGCAGGATTTGAACTCGGGTCCTTTGGGCTCCAAATCTGGGCCTCTATCCAATGTGCCACCAGCCCCTTTAAAAGCTGAAAATATTGCCCATTTTGAATTAGCAAAAAGGGTGAGGAGGGTTTAAGTAATTTGGCCAGTTACATGGTGGAATGTTGGAAGAGGATTCAAACACAGATCTTTATGATCCCAAATTCAGTGCTCTGTGCCAGCTAGCTGCTGGCAGTCATGTCTTTCTCCTCCCCCACCCATTCCTTTCTCCCCACTTTTCTCTGCCCCTTCCTCCTCTCTTCCACTCTACCACTCCCCACCCTTACATTCAAGGCCTTCAATAGCCCAAGTCTTGCCCCCTTCAAACCCAGGACTCCTGGCTCATTGACTTCCTGAAGGACCAGGCATGACAATCATTTCCTGACTTTTCCCTCACCCTGAAGCATTCTGGCTCTGAAATGCACCCCTTGAAGCCCTCTGCCTCCCTCCCAAGCCTAGTTTGGGGGCTTCACCTGACTAGAGGTCACCATCTGAGCTCTCCAACATTCTCATGTCCTATTGTTGCTCAGGCCTCACCAAACCAGTCTGTACTGGAGTCTGTACTCAGCTACTCAAGGGCCACGCTGAACCCAGCCCCATCCACTGCTGTGGTCCTTCCTCCACAGACCCTTGCTGCTGCACAGCCACCCTCATGGCTGGCCTGGATTTCACATCCCTGCCAGCAGAGGGGCCTGACCTCTTACCTCTGCATTGGCCCAGCCCTCTCTGGTGAGGAGGTGGCCTTCCTGCCCAAGAGACCCGCCCCTTCGCTCTCATTCATCTCCAGATTTCATTTTCTCCTGGCTCCTTCCCTGTGAATCCAAACATGCCTGGGCTTCTCCTTTAAACAACTTAAAGTCTTCATTTGAGCCCGCCACCCCTTGAAGTCACCATTCATAGCCAAAAGTCTAGAAAAAGCAGGATATTCCTGTTACCTCTGTTTCTTCACCTTCCCCTGACTCTTCGAGTCCTCAGTACTCTGCTTCTGACCTCATTCATCGATGAAAACTGCCAGGATCTCTTAACTGCTGTAGCCAAAGGGACCTTTACTGAAGCCTCGCCCTTCTTAACCTCCATGCTGCTTTGGCTACCACTGACCTCTCGCCCCATTTGGATAGCCTTCCTTCCTTCCTTCGGCTCTCTCCTCGTTCTCTTCCTCCCGGAAGGTCTAACCATGCCTCCATCTCCTCTGTTGGATCCACTGCCTTAATCCTTGACTATGGGAGTCTTCTCTCGAGGAGCGGGAATTTATCAGCTCCCATGGGTTCAGTTACCATTTCAGTGCAGGCGATTGATTCCCCAAATCTCAGTGTATAGTGCTCTGCTCTCCAGTCTGGCATCACCACTTGCCTCTGGTAGATCTTCATGTGGGTGACCTGTAGAACATTTTTGTTGTTCAGGCATTTTAATCATATCCAGCTCTTCAGCACCTCATTTGGGGTTTTCTTGGCAAAGATCCTGGAGTGATTTGCCATTTCCTCCTGCAGCTCATTTGACAGATGAGAAAACTGAGGCCAACAAGGCCAAGCAGGTGTCTGAGGTCACATTTGAACTCAGAAGATGAGTTTATGCCCTATGGTGCCACCTAGCTACCCGCCTGCCCTGCCCGTAGGGGACAGGATGCCCCACTTCCAAAAAAGCACTCATTTTCCTTGTCTTCCCTCTTAAACCTGCCCCTCCTTTGCATGTCCTCCCCTGGGGTGTCACTCTCCTTCCAGACCCCTCAGTTTGCACTTTGAGGGCCACCCTTAACCCTTTACTCTCACCTCTAATCCAGTCCACTGCCACATGGTATCCATTCATACTCCACAACATCTCTCACATCTGTCCCCTTCCTTTCACTCCTCAGGCCCACATCATCACGTTTGCTCAGACTATTGTAATATCTTCCTAATTGATGTCCCTGTTTCCATTGCCTTCCCTTAACAATCAATTGTCTACCCAGCTGAAAAAATAATCTTCCTAAGGCAAGGGGATCGTCACTCCCTTGCCATCCCCCCACACCCAAGAAAAGAAAAAGAGGGAGAAGGTAGCAAAATCAATATAAACCTCTAAAAAACCCTAACATGGCATTGTAGGGAAACTACATTGAGGTGGAAGTTACGTTGTTCGGAAAAAACTACTCTACTGCTCAAATCCAACCTTCAAGGAAGGACTTCTCTAGGAATGCTGAGCCCTTCCTCCTTCGTACTGGATCTACCCAGATCATTCTTGTTTGGGATTACCACGCCCACCCAAGTTTGTGTTTGGACTCCATCCAAATTCTGTTGAATGTCTACACTTATTTATCTACCTTGCTTTCAAGTTGCCCCCTCCAAGGTTCTTCTCCCCTGGGCTTTCTTGTCTAAATCCTGAGCCTGGAGGAGAGGGAACCACCTGGAGGAGAGAGAGTCCCTTTCCAGCTTGCTCTCCTCTAATGACTTCTTTTCTAAAACTCAGAGATTCTACATCCTTGCAGAAGAAGTTGGGACCGGGTGGCCTCCCAGCTCTTCTTAGAGGCCAGGCTGGGTCATTATGATTCTGAAACATTGGGTTTCAGTTGGTTGCTGGTGGCCTTCTTTCTCCTTACATTATCCCAGTCATTTGAGGGCCTGTTGTTTTCCTGGCTCCACTCCCTTTACCCTGGATCAGTTCATATTAGTGTTTCCAGTCTTCTCTGCACTCATCTCTTTGTCATTCCTTACAGCACTGTCATATTCCATTATATTCATGGATCATAGTTCTTTTAGCCATCTCCTGTTTGTTTGCCTCCACTAAAGCTCCCGGGAGATAACAGTGATCTAAATATTTAATAATCATCATAATAATGGCTGGTATTTCTCGTGTTTGTGGAGCTCAGTTTCCTCCTCTGTTAAATGATGGATGGGAATGGAGTGATGGCCTTTGGAGTCTTTGGTAGTATGGACCAGCAACAACTTTGCACCTATCTTTTACCTCTAATGCTAGTAATCTGGCTGGGGGTGAACCTCTTCCCTGGCCCCCTCTCCCCAGCCCTCCAAGAGCAGAGAAGCCATTGCCAGATTGGGGGATTCTCCTTGGGAAGCCAGATGAGGCCAGAAGAGAGAGGGCCCTAGAGATGAAAGAGTGACTTGGGGGCTCTTTGGGGTTCACCGAGTGCTTCATAAGGCTTAACTTGACTGTCACAACAACCGAAGGAGGTGGGAGGGAAGGAAAGCCTTTAGTAAGGCACTTACTGTGTGCCAGGCACTCTTCTAAGCATTTTTTCCAAATAGAATCTCATGTGATCTACACAACACTCCTGTGAGGTAGGTGCTATTATTAACCCCATTTTCCAGTTAGGGAAACTAAGACTGAGAGAGACGAAGTGACTTGAGTCAGGGTCACATGGCTAGCGTCTGAGAGAAGAGGATTTGAATTCCCTTCTTCCTACCTGGAGGGAAGACCCAGCCCCCTGAGCACAGGGGCCCCCTATTGCCAAAATCATTTCTTGGTTGAGAACTCTTAAGCGCTTGGGGCATTCTAGACCTAAGTGTCCCTTTGAAGGGAGGTAGAGAGAAAGTGGTAGAGCATTTCCAGCACAGACACTGGTGATGGCATGGAGGACATTTGAGCTGGATACATGATGAGAAAGAACGTTGGATGACTGGAAAGACAGCTGGAGCCCAGCTGTGAAAGACTTGGTGGGCACCAAAGAGAGAAGCGGATGTTTTGTCCAAGAAGCAGGAGGGAACCGCTAATGATTCTGAAACGGGAGAGCAGATAAGAGGAAGACTCTGGCAGCTAGCTGTGTAAAGAGGGGTCTTTGGAGCAGAGAGAAACCACTGAGGAGCTGGAGCAGGTCCATGGAAAGAAGGGAACAGATGTTGGAGCTGGAGTTCTGACTTCATTGGGTTGGTGACTCCAGATTGGAGCTCGGGAGTGAAAAGAAGACTGAACACGTTGCCTGGGAAGTCACACCTAGAATGATCATTGGAACCTGTGAAGGCTGATAATATATCACCCAGAGAGAGGAAGGCCAGGATAGAGCCCTGGATTACATTCTCAGGTGGAAGAGGACTGAAGTGAGGGCGAGCAGAGGATACTCTAGTGTCCATGGAGACCAAGAACAGGCAGACCACTGTCCCATGAGCCAGAAGCTCGGCCTTGCGTTTTACAAGCCACAGTCTGGAAATCCACTTGGCTTTCTCCAGTACCATCTTCAAGCAGTGCTCATTTGCTTGTTGTGGGCAGCAGTGAGGACACCACCGTCCCTGCCCTGAAAAGCTCCCATCCCTTTTGCTGCCCTAGATTTTGTTGCCTCGCCAGATCATTGGTACCCAGGTGAATTACTCAAGGTGGGCAGTGGTCACCCAGTGCCTCTCCTCAGCTCACCTTTTCTCCCATCTTGGATCTTAAGATGGCAGACCTCTGTTTTGCTTATCAAACTGACCAACAGCTACTATGTCTCTCCCTTCCTTCTTCCCTCCCTTCCTCCTCCATTTTTTCCTCCCTCCCTTCTTCCATTCTTTCCTCCTAACAGTCTTTCCTCCCTTCCTCTGTTCTTTCCTTTCTTCTCTTCTTCCCTTTTTTCCTTCTCTCCCTTCAATGAAGATCCACCCCACCCCCTGCCCCACCATCCTACTTGGCTTCCTCTGGTCCTTCCTTACTCAACAATCTCCCATTGGACAACACCTACAGGCTGCCCACAGCACCCTTCCTTGGAAGCCAAACAATGACTCCTTGTTCAAGGCATCCAGACTCCCCTCCATAGGGTAGAAGTCGATTCCAGGGTCCATGTTACCACTCTTCACCTCCTGGGTGCATCATTCTTGCACCTTCCAGCCACCTGACTGGGTCATCCTTCTGTGCTTTTACACTGAAGCCTCTTTTCATTCTTTGGAGGAACTTCATTCTGCCTGTAAGCTGGAGAGAGGAGAAGCTGCCTTCTTACTCCATTGTCTTCTCTTCCACGGTGGTCTGCCTGCCCCTTCAACAGAAACGGGGGGAGATGGGGAGGAGGAATCCTAATGCCATGCTCTGGAGGTCACTGCAACATCCTCCCCTCCTCATACCTCTGGAAGTGAGATCCTCGGCCCTTTGTCGTGCTTGATGCTGTTTCGGGAAGAGATCATCTTGGGGGCGTTTATTTGGGGTTTTTGAGGTGATGAGAGGACACGGAGAGGCTTTCCCGAATGAGAGAGGGCGAGTTTGAAGCCCTAGGAAATGGGAAAGGAGACTTAGAAGGGCAAAGCCCAGAATCCGGTGGGACACCTTCCCTAAAGGCTTCAGAACACCTAGTGTGTGGAGGAGAGATGAGCTGAATTCACATTCAGAGTCAGCCTTCATTGGGCACCCACCGCATGCCAGGCACTCTGAGGCCCAGGACCGAGAGAATGTCCAGGAAAGGAAGGGCTGCAGATGGTTGGCCCCATCAGAGGTGGAGAACTGTGTGGGTGAAGCTAACGGCCAACTGTTGTTCAGTTGCTTCAGTTGAGTCCGACTCTTTAGGACCTCATTTGGGGTTTTCTTGGCAAAGATACTGGAGTGGTTTGCCATTTCCTTCTACAGCTGGGGAAACTGAGGCAGACAGGGTCACACAATTGGTGTCGGAGGTGGGATTTGAACTTGAGAAGACTGACTCCAGACTCTGGACCCAGCGCTCTATTATTCACTGTGCTCCCTGCCATAGGCCAGTAGGTTTGGGCTACTAAGAGGTCCTTAGTGGGCTTGGCCACTGCATTTTCAGTAGAGTAGGGGTGTTGGTCCAGACTGTGATGCTGGGCCTTTTCTAGAACTTCAGTAAGAGAAAGATGAGGTCGAAGGGGCCATCTCCTCCAGTAGATGGGGAAACTGAGGTGCAGAAAGCTCCTCTCATTTGGCAAATGTGGCTCAGCTGGGCTTTGCCCCCCAGGTCCTCTGCTTCCCTCCTGGCTCTGTCCTCTCCGTTTATGACAAGCTGACCCAAGGAGTCGCACACAATCAGCAACCCTGGGGCCCTCTGTGGGCGCTCTCCTGGCAAACCATTCAGGAGTGCCTGACTGCAAAGCCCAGACCATGTTCCCTCTCTCTGTGGGTAGAAGCAAGGAGCGGGTGCTGGGGAATCCGAGAAGTGTGGAGGAGGCCAAGAGAGGGCAGTCAAGGCAGTTCCCGTCAGATGGCCTTCATTTTCTCAGTAAAGTGGGAGGCTAGATCATGGGGGTGTGGAGGAGATGGGGCGCAGACAAGAATAGAGCTGCCTCTCACCCCCATGACAATCCGAACGGTTCCTGTCTGCCCACGGAGGCCTTAACGAGGGACCAGCTGACACTGAGACCCTTCCCCACTCTCAAAATGGTTTGGTTCTTTGGGTGGGGATGGAGAGAGCGTTCAAGCCCCACCTCTGAGGCTTTCCTGCGTGGGTGACTTCAGCAAGTCCCTTCTCTTTCCTGGCCTTCAGCTTCCTCCTCTGTAAAATGGGGGCGGGGGACCTCTGGGGCCCCTTGTAGTTCTGGATCAAGGTGGACTTTGCACCTCTCCCCAGCCCGCTGAGAGCAGGGAACACTGGGAAAGGAGCCGTGACCAGGTTGGGGGATCCCCCAGAGAAGCCAGAGGGCACCCAGGGCAGTGCTCTCCAGCTAGGAGGATGAGCCTGGGCTTTCCTGGAGGAAGGGAGGGCTGATCTGCCCCGGGAGGCCCCTGACTGGGGTGGGCTCATTCCTCCCAACTCCCCAGGTGGTAAAGGCAGCTGCAGATGGTGACCGGGCTGGCGTCCTAAAGAAGTCACAGGATCTCAAGTTCTTGACGGGCTTTGAAACCAAGGTGAGAGGTGGGAGGGGCATGGCTGGGGGCAGGAGGAAGGGCCTGGACCCTCCCAAGCTCACCTGACAGCTCCCCTGCTCTACTCTAGGCATTTTCGGAGGCCCACGTAGAAGCAGTCATGATCCTGGGGGAGCCTTTTGCCAGCGCTGGCCCCTATGATTTTGGGGCGGGGGACACAGCACGCCGGGTGCAGAGCCTGGTCCCCACGATGCTGCGCCATCGGCTGTGCCCCCCACCAGAAGAGACCTACGCCCTTCACCGCAAGCTGGCAGGGGCTTTCCTGGCCTGCTCCCGACTTGGTGCCCACATACCCTGCCGGGATCTGTTCCGGGAGGTCTACGAGCACTACTGGGCTGCCCGCCCTTCGGGCTAACTGGGCCTACGAGGAGGAATCTCAGCAGCCCTCACTCCAGGACTCCTCCACACCTCCTCACCTTGGGACCACCCCAAGAGCTTGCAGAGACCTACGGGGAGCCCCTTCCCAGGCCTCAGACTCATCCCGCCTCCCTGCAGGGATGGCCAGGGGCCTCCCCCCTCCCCAGGGAGCCCAGCCCCAGCCCCCATGCAGAGGAGCGGGCTCCAGATGGCCTGTGTGCTGAGGTCCTCCCACCCTCACCAGCTGTCTTGGGCCCAATGGGCAGTGCATTCAATGGTATCCTAAATAAAGGGGAGCCACCCCCCTCTCTCGTAGCCCTTCTCATTTTCTGGGCTCGGGGGTGGAGTGGGGCTGAAAAGATGGGCGAGGCTTCTGGGAGTGGGCCTCCAGGTGCAGATGGCGGCCTGCCTTGCCCCTCCCCCTCTCCCCCAGCCCTGAAAAGCCTGAGCCCCCAACCATCTGTTGCCAAAGGGCCAACCTCCCTGCCCCCCACGTGCTGGCCACCTGCTCTGACAGCTGACAGCCTGGACCCTGCCCCCCCCAAGCCCAGCTTCCTCCGTGGGGCAGGGGAACACCCAGGGGGCACAGCTGGGCCCGGGGGGGGGGGGGG
>NC_058132.1:26555309-26581123 GCF_016433145.1 Gracilinanus agilis
TCTTTCTTTCTTTCTTTCTTTCTTTCTTTCTTCCTTCCTTCCTTCCTTCCTTCCTTCCTTCCTTCCTCTCTCTCTCTCTCTCTTTCTTTCCATTTTTCATTCTTTTGGTTCCAAGGCAGAAGAGAGATAAGGGCTAGGCTATGGAGGTTAAGTGACTTGCCCAGGATCACACAACTAGGAAGTGTTTGAGGTTACATTTGATCCCAGGACTTCTCTTCTCTAGGCCTGGCTCTCAGTCCAGCAAGCCATTCATCACTCCTCTCAATTTCTTTTGAGTCCCAATGAAAATCTCATTTTTACTGGAAGCCTTTGCCAGTTCCTAATTCCAGTGCCTTCCCTCTGTCAATGATTTCCTATTTCTCCTGTGTATAGCTTGCTTTGTATATACTGTATTTGTTTACATGCCGTCACCCCACTAGATTGTAAGCTGCTTAAAGGCAGGAATTGATGGGGTAGTTTTTTTATGTTTTTTTTTTATTATTATTAAACCCTTAACTTCTGTGTATTGGCTCATAGGTGGAAGGGTGGTAAGGGTGGGCAATGGGGGTCAAGTGACTTGCCCAGGGTCACACAGCTGGGAAGTGTCTGAGGCCGGATTTGAACCCAGGATTTCCCGTCTCTAGGCCTGACTCTCAATCCACTGAGCTATCCAGCTGCCCCCCCATCACTCAAGATTAATGAACTAGAACCAAGAAGGAGGGGAGATGGAATCAGCTGAGTTCTGAAGACCAGATCTGCTAATGGAATGAGGTGATCCCCAGAGCCAGTAGGCTAAAACAAAAACACAAAAGAATCACAAAAATAGAATGAAGAGAATCTTAAATGAGCAGAATGTAACTTCTGATCTATCCACATGATTGGTTGATAACTTAAAACATTAAAGTTTTAAATGCTTTATGGGACTGCCAAATAAGCATTTCAACTTCACCTTAGCTCTGAACTGTCTTCCCTGAGGTTCATATTTTTGGTAAGATTAGGTGAATAAAGATCAAGGCCTGGAGGCAGGAGGTCCTGGGTTCATATGTGGCCTTAGACACATCTAGTCGTGTGACCTTAGGCAAGTCACTTAACCCCTAATGCCTAACCCTTACTATTCTTCTGCCTTGGAACTGATACTTAGTATTGATTCGAAGACAAAAAGATAAAGGTTAAAAGAGAGAGAGAGAGAGAGAGAGAGAGAGAGAGAGAGAGAGAGAGAGAGGCCGTGGTGGTCAAGGATCTTCTTTTGATGATCATCTCCAACGAGNAGAGAGAGAGAGAGAGAGAGAGAGAGAGAGAGAGAGAGAGAGAGAGAGAGAGAGGCCGTGGTGGTCAAGGATCTTCTTTTGATGATCATCTCCAACGAGTGCTGTGATAAATGAAAGGAATATCTTCCATAGTATACTCAGCACCAACTGAGGAGGTTGGTCAGACTGGCAGTAAGCACGGGAAATGGGTTTTGAACCCTGATCTTCTGTTTCTTGGACTTCTTCTAGACATGTCGAATTTGAGATGCTGGTGGGACAGCCAAGCATAAATGTCTAGCTGGCAGATGGCTATATAGGTCTAGATCAGTGATTCCCAAAGTGGGCGCCACTGCCCCCTGGTGGGGGCTGCAGTGATCCATGAGAGCAGTGATGGCCACAGGTGCATTTATCTTTCCTATTAATTGCTATTGAAATTTTAAAAATTAATTTCCAGGGGCACTAAGAAATATTTTTTCTGGAAAGGGGGCGGCAGGCCAAAAAAGTCTGGGAACCACTGATCTAGAATATAATGGAGGGGGCAGCTGGGTAGCTCAGTGGATTGAGAGTCAGGCCTAGAGACGGGAGGTCTTGGGTTCAAATCTGGCCTCAGACACTTCCCAGCTGTGTGACCCTGGGCAAGTCACTTGACCCCCCCATTGCCCACCCTTACCACTCTTCCACCAAGGAGCCCATACACAGAAGTTATGGGTTTAAAAAAAAAGAATATAATGGAACACTGGGATAGGCACATAGATTTGGAAGTCCTCTAAATAGGAATAATCATTGGACCTATGGGAACAACTGATATCCCCAAAGGAGAGTGGGGGACAGGGGAGAAAGCAAGCCAAAAGGAGGCCAGGAACTCCTAACCTTTCAAACACAAAAGGTTACCTTAGGATTGTCATCGGAGACATCAAGTCTCAAGGAAAGAAATCAAGCAGAAGCAGCTAGAGCCTTGAATTCTAATCCTGGGCTTGCTTGGGCCAATGGCTGTGCTAGCTGCCGTGTTTGAGCAGTTTGCCATTTCTGCTGGGGTGAGGAAAAACGTTTTGTTATTAACTAATGACTATCTGCCACCCCTGCCCATGGCCCCACTCGAAAACATGACACATGTTCCGGAGGCCAGAAGGAAGAGATCAGCAGAGGCCAGATCGCTGCCTTTAAGCTGTCAACAAAGAATCGTGGGGCCTTTGGGAAGTGACCCAAGGTTTTCCCTCATTACACATACCCATTGTTTCCCCAGATAGAATATAAGTTTCCTGAGGCCAGGAAGAAGACATCATCTAGACATTTAAATCAAAGTAACTAAGACCAGATCAAGCCCATTCATTCAAGTACAATAAATTTAGCTTTTTCAGTTTTTCTAATCATTAGTTAATAACAAAGCTTTAGGTGCCGTCGCACATGTTCTCGTACACTTTCCAGGCCAGTTCCCAGAGTCACTTTTTTCTTGTACGCCCAATTCCTTTCCTGTATCTGACATGGTACAATTTTATTCAGTTGTTTCGGTCATCCCTAACTCTTCATGACCCCATTTGAAGTTTTCTTGGCAAAAATGATGAAGTGGATTGCCATTTCCTTCTCTAGTTTATTCTACAGATGAGGAAACTGAGGCAAATGGGACGAAGTGACGTGCCCGGGTTCACACAGCTAGGAAGTATCTGAAGCCAGATTTGAACTCAGGAAGATGAGTCTTCCTGACTCCAGACCCAGCCTTCTTTCTCCTGTGCCACCTAACTGCCAAACTACAGAATAGGTCCTCAATAAATTCTTTTTTTTTTTTAAACCCTTAACTTCTGCGTATTGGCTCCTTGGTGGAAGAGTGGTAAGAGTGGGCAATGGGGGTCAAGTGACTTGCCCAGGGTCACACAGCTGGGAAGTGTCTGAGGCTGGATTCGAACCTAGGAACTCCCGTCTCTAGGACTGACTCTCAATCCACTGAGCTACCCAGCTGTACCCCCTCAATAAATTCTTGATTGATTTTTTAAGTTACCTCCGTAGAATATGAGCTCCCTGAGATCAGGGACTATTTTATGTTTCCCTCTTTGTAAATTCAGTAATTCTGTGTATTAAGTAGGTGCTCAATGAATGTTTGCTGGGAATAAAACTCAGCAGAGTTTGGAAAACAACCTACGCAATGACTACAACAGTGTGAATGGAAAGAATGACCAATAAATGGAACACTGTAATTAGAATGACCAACCTTGGCCCAGAGGAAAGGATGAGAAAATATACCTCCCCGAGAAAGAGTACAGAAGGGCGAGGGACACTGGGTGTGGAAGCCTGCAAGGAATGTTAAAACTGGTCCACGTGTTGGGTAGTTGCCCCAAACTTCGCCCCCTCCTTCTTTTTATTTTTTGTTAGGGGGGCTCACTGGGTGGGGAGGAGGGGAAGACTATATTGCAAAATGAAGTTGATGCAAAAATAAAATATATTAGAATCTTAACCTGTCTGTACCTCAGTTTCACCATCTGTGAAAATGATACCAATACTTCTCTCCCATGATTGTTGTTCAGATCAAATGAGAGGATATTTGTCAAGTATTCTGCAAATGTTAAAGCATTATAAAATGCTGCTACTATCACTTTTGTATTTAACTTTAATTTTATTTTTCTCAAATTATGTGTAAAAAAATAAGACAAATTAACATTCATCTTATTTAATTTTGAATTCCGATATCTCTTTCGCTCCCTCCCTCTCTTCTTCCTCTCCCCTTCTTTGAGAAGGCAAGCAATTTGAAACAGATTATACGTGCGAAATGTTTCCGTATTAGCCATGTTGTAAAAGAAAATGCAGACCAAAAAAGAAAAAGAGGAAGCAAGAATAATAAAATAAAAAAGGAGGATTGAAGCTGCATTATTTGATTATTATTAACAGTAAATATTTTCAAATAGTGTTTGCTAAATTTATTTAAATTAAAGCCCCAATGGAGGCCAGAGAAGGAGCAGACAGACTGGAGGCTAAATAGAATCAGAAAAATACAAGGCAGGAAAGAATTTCCAGGAGAAGAGAGTGGTTGGCAGTGCCCGGGGATGCAGAGGGAAAGAGAATCCTGAGACAAGGTGGGCCTCGTCAGCAACAAAGAGGTCATTTGGTAACCTCAGGGAGAGATGCCTTAGGAAAGTCAAAGAGATGAAAGTCAGACTGTGGTAGAGATAGAAGGAGTGAGTGGCACATGAAGAAATTGAACCATCCAGGTATATTTTCATATTTCAGCCTAGGAGCTTGGCAGGAATAGGAGGCCACAGGTAGAGAGATAGCTTGAGGGAACAGGGAGCCCATGGAAAAGAGTGGTTTTGTTTTTTTAGAGTTGGGGAGATCTGAGCCTGTCTATTGGCAGTAGGGAAGGAGCCAGTAGATAGAGAGAAAGTGAAGATGAGAGAGCAAGGATGATTGATAGAACAAGGTCACAAAGGAGACAGGAGGATAGAGGATCAGGGCCTCCCTTCCTGCAGTCCCTCCCCTCTCTAATCCATCCTTTGCAGAGCTGCCAAATTATTATTCTCAAGACACAGACTTTACCTCCTTCCTCTCCACAGAGAATCTCTCTCATACTGAGAGAGAAAAAAAAATAGAAGCCATCATCCATTTACCTTCCTTTTCTTCCCTATTTTGCATCTCAAAACAACGACATCATCCTGTCTTCTGATGTCTCTGATGATGAAGATTTTTGCCCTTCTCTTGGCAAAAGCCAATCATCCCCTGTACTTGCACCCTCAAACCCATCCATTCCCATCATAGAGTATTTTCCTTTTTTTTTTTTTTTTCATCATAAGGTCTTGATGGGCAACCTAGAATGATGGATAAAGCGTTAGACCTGGAGTCAGGAAAACCTGATTTGAATGCTGCCTGAGATATTCTTTAGCTAGGTGACCCTCTGCAAGTCGCCCAAACTCTGGGACTCAGTTTCCTCATCTGCAAAATGAGAGATCCTCTACTATCCCCTCCAGTCCTAAATCTATGATCCTCTTTTCTTTCTTTTCTTCAGGCTCTTCCTATCTACTAATCCCTTCTTTGCTCCTTATGTCTCTCTCATCCTTATAAATCTTTCACTTGAAATGACATCCTCTCAGGCTAGCATCCTGAATCTCTCTTCCCTTTCACTGCCAAGTTCCCCTCCTGTTCATGTGACTTCCTTTTATCTCTCATTTTACAACCCTTTGAAGACGGGTTTCTGACCTCTCCATCCAACTCAAACGTCTCTCCCCTGAATGACCAATAATCTCCTCGTGACCAAACCCAGTGGCCCTTTCTCAGTCCTCATTCTTCCTGGCTTCTCTGCTGCCCTTACCGACACTCTGATCACTCTCTCCCCGATGCTATCCCCTCTCTGGGTTTTCCTGACTCTATTCTTTCTTGGTTCTCCTACCCGTCTGCTTGCTTTTTCTCAGTCTCCTTTGCTGGGTCATCTTTCCTGTCCTATCCTCTAATTGTTGGTCTAAGATTATCTCCTGGACCTCTTCTCTTCTTTCTCTACTGGTGATTCCAGCAGCTCCCATGGAGCCCAGAATCACCGGGTTACCAGAGACTGTAGCAACTAAGCATACTACTACAATATACTCATTTTTTAGGCTTTTACCTTCTGTCTTAGAATCAATATTGTATATTGGTTCCAAGGCAGAAGAGTAATAAGACCTAGGCAATTGGGGTTAAGTGATGTTGCAAATAAAATTGATATAAAAGGATATATATATATATATATATATATATAAAGATATTAGGGTTTTATTAACAGCCATGTTGATAATTTAAAAAAAACCACTTGCCTGCTAAGATCTAATTCAAATGCCCTGCCATGCTTTCTCCCTGGCTGCTTCATTGGAAAAAGAGAGTGTCCCAATCACATCCCGAGTCTTATACCTTTCTCTACGTAATCACACTTCCTGCCCACCTGTATTACATAAGAGGAATCATGGGAAATGTAGTTTTTAAGTCCCTCAAACTTCCACAGGAAGTTTAGACCAGAGATCTCAAGATCAGTTCAAAGAATCCCAAATTTCCAATATCACAGTGACTTGTCCAGGGTCACACAGTTAGGGAGTGTCCGAGGCTGGATTTGAACCCAGGATCTCCCGTCCCCAGACCTAACTCTCTATCCACTGAACCACCTAGCTACCCCCACTATAACATACTTGACAGGTGATTATCTATCTTCTACTTGAAGATCTCCAGTGAGAGGAAACCCAACACTTCCAAGGTGATCTCATTTCACTTTTCAGCAGACCTGGAGTTGGGGTTTTTTTTTCCCAGTTATCAGCTCTATGCAGATGGCTCTACCCATACTTTCTCTTCTGAACACTGGTCCTGCGTCACCAGTTCCCTGTTGGACATTTTGGACTGGATGTTTTTTTCTGGAACTGGAATTTTCCACAGCCACCCCAAACACCTCATGTGTACAGCCCCAGGCGACTGAGAGCCAGGATTATAGAGACTTCCCGAATGCCTTCCTGTCATGGTGGAGAATCCTGGACTAGACCAAAGGCAGCCTATATAGGCCTGAACCAGATTAAAATGGAATTGGGAAATGGTGAACAAAATAAATAAAAATACGACAAAACATAGATAACGCTCATTTGTGTTTTCCCAAGTCAGTATGCAATCAAAAGGGATCCATTTAGGGGCAGCTGGGTAGCTCAGTGGATTGAGAGTCAGACCTAGAGATGGGAGGTCCCAGGTTCAAATCACACAGAAGTTAAGGGTTTAAAATAAATAAACAAACAAACAAATAAATAAAAAAGGGATCCATTTCTATCAGAATTTGACACCAATCAGGAAAACTCTTATCTGTTTGGAGGTTTCTGAGACCTTGAGGATAGGACTTAGGTCCAAGTTTTAGAAGTGGAGAAATTAGGGGGCAGCTGAGTGGCTCAGTGGATTGAGAGCCAGGCCTAGAGATGGAGGTCCTGGGTTCAAATCTGACCTCAGACACTTCCTAGCTGTGTGACCCTGGGCAAGTCACTTGACCCCCATTGCCTAGTCCTTACTGCTCTTCTGCCTTGGAACCAATACACAGTATTGATTTTAAGGCAGAAGGGAATAGTTTAATAAAAAAAAAAAAAAAAGTGGAGAGATAAGAGCAAGATGTAATGAGCTGAATGTGTAGCCTGGAAATCCAGAGGAGAGAAGGGGAGGTGGGGCAGTGGCAGACTGGTGCCAAAACCAAACCAGACTGGCAGTTGGCGAGAGTGAAATCAAGTCAACAGCTCCTTTCTTCTCCCTGCTTTTCTCAGAGTACAGTGCTGGCAAGATTTCCTCCCCGAGTTTAAATTGCAATTCCTTGTTTCAGCAGCCTCCCCCCAGCCCCTAGACCAACTGGGAGCAGAACAGAGAAGGGGGAGAGGGGGGGGCCTCGAGCTACGAGCCCCATCACAGCCTCCTATAGGGTGCTTAAATGTTTATCTGCACGCCTGTGTTATTTGAGCCGAAATAACAAATCCCACGGCATTAACAGTGATTTTGTCCAAGTCCATCAATTCAAGGTTCAAGCCCAAGAGAAGGGAAGCTAGCCAGTGGGAGAAAGGATTGGGCCAATTTTATGCTTGAATGGGGATGAGCCTATGAGAAGGAACTTTCTACAACTTTGGTGACTACGGCTCACATCCCTCCTCGACTACCTTTGAACCTGGAGACCGAGAAGGAATCGCGAGAGGAGACGAGCCAGTATCAGGGACAGAAGCACTGCCCACAGCCTCCATCACACACTGCCCGTGTCTGGTCTCCCCCCTAACCTCGGCCCTCTTCCAGATTGCCTTGTTTCCGGCAGGAGCACGTTGGTCCTTCCTCTTGCTCATGCTCCCAACCTTAGAGGCATCTTCCTCTCCCTTTCCCTCATCCCTCAGAGCTGGGCATTTGTCAAGTCCTGCCATATTTACCTCCAAGTTACCTCTACGATAAAATATCGATGTCTTTTTTGGCATTCGAACCCCTTGACCATTTGGCTCATCCTTGCAGGATTATTGCACATTACTCTCTGCCACCAGTGCTATGGGCCAGCCAAACTGAACTGCTTGCCGTTCTCTTCACAAGAGGCTGAATTTCCTGTTTCCTGATGCTGCTGCCAGAGCCTCCTCCATGCCTAGATCACCCCCCACTCCCTCACTCCTGGCTCAAGAGATCCCTGAGGGCCCCGCAGAGGTTAGCTGCACATGAGAACCTCCCTGAACCTCCACAGCTGCTGGGGCTTCCCTTGAAATGTATATATATATATAGACAGAGACTGAGAGATAGAGCCAGACACAGAGAGAGAGACACACACACACAAAGAGAGAGAGAGAGAAGGAGAAAGAGAGAGAGAGAGAGAGAGAGAGAGAGAGAGAGAGAGAGAGGGAGAAAGAGAAAGAGAGGGAGAGAGAGAGAAGGGAGGGAAGGTAGGGAGGGAGAGAGAAAGAGAGAGGAAGGGAGAGAGAGGAGAGAAGGAGGGAGGGAGGGAGGGAGAGAGAGAGAGAGAGAGAGAGAGAGAGAGAGAGAGAGAGAGAGAGAGCAAGAGCACACAGTAGATAGAGCAGCTGGAGTCAGGAAGATCTGAGTTCAATATCTGACCTCAAACATTTACTAGCCATGTGTCCTTGGGCAAGTCATTTAACTCTACTGGCCTCAACTTCCTCATCTGTCAAATGAGCTGGAAAAGGAAATGGCAAACTATTCCAGGATCTTTGCCAAGAAAACCTGAAATGGGGTCAGGAAGAGTTAACATGGCTGAAAAGCAACTCAACAACAACAAATAGGTAGCTAAGATGATGGATGGATGGATCAATGGGAGGATATATAGAGAGCTGGGTGGAAATACAAATATATGTATGTATGTATGATAATTAAAATCCTTGAGAGACTGGCTTTTGGATGAGAATATTAATTCACTGATTAGACTAACATATAAGCAATAGATTGACAGTTAATGGCCTCCTCTATGACCAAAGCCCCAAAGGTCCCTCAGGCAGACCCCTAAATACAGTCTTGAGAGCTCATCATTCAGCCTCTCCTTGGTACATCCTAAGGCACTCCTGATTGGTGAACAGTTAAGGAAGGGTTTGTCCTTTAAGCCTCAATCCCTCCCCACCCCAATCCATCCTGGTAATGGGGTCCGGAAGGCCGGAAGAGCCTTTATCTATTAACCACATTTCATGGGGAGGGGGAACATTCCTAGGAGCTCCTAAGAACAAAGAAAATCCCAAATCAGCAGAATGGTCAGAGTCTGTGGTTCGGGCCCTACCCCGGGAATTCTCTCCAATCCAGGACTATTATTTAGGAATAACACAATATTTGAGAAATACATTCTCACATCCACACATACATGTATGATGTATCTAAATAAGGCATCTTACATCTTTCTCCCAACTGCATGTAAGCTTTTTTTTCTTTTTTAACCCTTACCTTATGTCTTAGAATCAATACTTGTATTTGTTCCAAGGCAGAAGAGTGGTAAGGGCGAAGCAGTGGGGGTTAAGTGACTTGCCCAGGGTCACCCAGCTAGGAAGTGTCTGAGATCAGATTTTAACCTGGGACCTCCTGTCTCTAGGCCTGTTTCTCAATCCACTGAGCTCCCCAGAAGGTAAATTTCTTGAAGGTGGGACTGTTTTGTCTTTATCTTTAAAGCCCTAGGACCCAGAATAGGGTTTATCACATAATATACCTTCTTGTATGTGTGTGTGTTTTTAATCCTTACTTTCCATCTTAGAATCAGTAGTATGTATTGATTGGTTCCAAGGTAGAAAAGCAGTAATGATTAGGCAATGAAGGTTAAGTGTCTTGCCCAGGATCACACAGGTAGGAAGTATCTGAGGTCATATTTGAACCCAAGATCTCATAATATGCATTTAATAGATACTTTGGGGAATCACGCACCATACACACATGAAACTTTCCAAATGTCATGGAGAAAACAATCCTTCTATAAGAAATCCAAGATGCTGGTTTTGTTGTTTTTTTAAACCCTCACCTCACATCTTGGAGTCAATACTGTGTATTGGTTCCAAGGCAGAAGAGTGGTAAGGGCTAGGCAATGGGAGTTAAGTGACTTGCCCAGGGCCACACAGCTGGGAAGTGTCTGAGGCCAGACTTGAACCAAGGACCTTCCATCTTCAAGCATGGCACTCTAACCATTGAACTATCTAACTGCCCCAGACATTTACATTCGAATGGAGAAGACAACACATAAAAGGAGCTGAAAAGATAAGGGGCTGAGATGGGGAAGGCACCCTTGAGAGGCAGGGGTTGGAAAATGCAGAGTTATTATTATTATTTTTGTTGTTGTTGTTGTTGTTGTTGTTATCAATTCCTCCCACACCTTATAAAAATAAAAAGAAAGAAGAACTAAGAGTACAGAGGCTGAGTCATTCTTCTCTTTTCCACTAAGAGACCTCTCTGTTCTATATCCAGGCATGTGATATGAACCAGGATCATTCTGGGATAACCTGGATAATAACCTTAATTAGTAGAGTTGGGGGGGGGTGGGGACAGGGACTATGTAGCATAGCAGATAAAGCACCAGCCCTGGAGTTGGAAGGACCTGGGTTCAAATCTGACTTCAGATACTTCCGAGGTATGAGACCCTGGGCAAGTCACTTAACCCTCATTGCCTAGCTCTTACCACTCTTCTGTCTTAGAATTGATAGTAGAACAGAAGGTAAGAGTTTTTGAAAAACGAGTGGGGGGGGGGGCATCTGGGTAGGTCAGTGGATGGAGAGCCAGGCCTAGAGACAGGAGGTCCTAGGTTCAAATCCAGCCTCAGACACTTCCCAGCTATGTGACCCTGGGCAAGTCACTTGATCCCCATTGCCCACCCTTACCACTCTCCCACCAAGGAGCCAATACACGAAAGTTAAGGATTTAAAAAATAAAAAAATAAAATAAACGAGTGGGGTTAGGCTCTCTTTTCTCACACTTTTAGCTCATTAGACTGTCCTCCCCCAATCCAGACCGTTGAAGGAAGGTCACTTAAGGGTTAGGTTTGGGCTCCTGTAGGATCTCACTAAAATGTGAACTGGGTTTGGGACAGCTATTTATTTTCTACTCACAAAAGAAATGCAACCAAACACAGAAGATAGCCCAAGACCCTGAACTCAAGAGACTTGGAGGATGTTCAGCTCTCCAGATCACCAGACCTGCTTCCAGCCCAGGCCACCCCCTCCACGGTCATCACGGAGGGGAGGGATCATGGTGAAGAACCATCAACAGGATCTGCTTCCCAGCTGCCTCCAAAAGGCAGATGGGCACAAGGGCCCCAGCAGTGGCAGTACGCCCGCTCCCACCCAGCCTGGCTCATGGACAGCATCCAAGGAAACAGCTCCTATGGAGAAAGTGCCAGCCATCCCCATCAGTTGCCAATCAAATCTCACTCACAGGGCCCGAAAACCATCCTAACTGAAGCAGCCAGGCAGGGGAGAGACAGGAGGCAGCCTGTGTTCAACAAGTCAATGACAACCATCATCTTTTTTAAACCCTTACCTTCTGTCTTAGAACCAGTACCGAATGTCAGTTCCAAGGCAGAAGAGTGGGAAGGGCTGGGCAATTGGGGTTAAGTGACTTGCCCAGGGTCACACTGAAGCTAGGAAGTGGACAGCCACCATCTTGATCACCATCTCCCTTCAGGCTAATAACTCTTGTTACAATCCATTGGGAAGCTGATGCTTAAAGCTCATCAGAACATATAGTCTCTTGGGGGACTATTGATAAGGCATTTTGTATTTCACCTTGGCTCTGCACTGTCTCCCTCAGAGCCTTATTTTTTTGAGCACATCCTTTCACTGATGTCATCTTCTTCTCTAAGAGTTAGTTACTGGGGGCTCCTCTCAAGTCTTACAGTTGGCTCAGACGGACCCAGGACCTTGAGACCTCTTTTTTTAAAATTGAATTTAATTTTTTATTTAGAATATTTTTCCATGACTCCATGATTCATGATTCCACCCCTCCCTCCTGGAGCTGACAAGCAATTCCACTGGGTTATCCATGTATCATTGTTCAAAACCTATTTCCATATTATTAATATTTGCAGTAGAGTAATCTTTTAACATTAAAGCCCCGGTCATATCCCCATTGAACCACGTGATCAATCATATGTTTTTCTTCTGTGTTTCTGCTCCCACAATTCTTTCTCTGGTTGTGGAGGGTGTTCTTTCTCCTAAGTCCCTCTGGATTGTCCTGGATCATTGCATTGCTGCTAGTAGAGAAGTCCATTACATTGGATTGTACCACAGTGTATCAGTCTCTGTGTACAATGTTCTCCTGGTTCTGCTCCTTTCACTCTGCATCAATTTCTGGAGGTCGTTCCAGTTCACATGGAATTCCTCCAGTTCATTATTCCTTTCAGCACAATAGTATTCCATCCCCATCAGATACCACAACCTGTTTAACCATTCCCCAGTCGAAGGGCATCCCCTCATTTTCCAGTTTTTTGACACCACAAAGTACACGGCTATAAATATTTTTGTACAAGTCTTTTTCCTTATTATCTCTTTGTGTTATAAACCCAACAGCGGTATGGCAGTCTTTTAAAGCCCTTTGAGCATAGTTCCAAATTGCCCTCCAGAAAGGTTGGACCAATTTACAACTCCACCAGCAATGTATCAGTATCCTTGGGACCTCTTGAAATCAGTCTCCCCCACACATGACCACATGCTTCTTGGGATAGGTAACCACTGATGAAAGATCAGGAAACAATAAGCACAAAAGATGCAGCCTCTGGTTTGCCTAAATGAGATGGATGCTCATGGCCATCATTTGACAGGTAGGATAGGGGCTTGGCAACCACTCTTCTGCTACTCTTCCACCACCATTCACAGGAAGGCTGATATTCAGCCAGAGAAATGAGCACTGAGGGTAGGGTCACTCTTTTTTAAATACCCACTGAGTCATCAGCTCTTCCTGCTTCATAGCCAGTTTGGGGACTGGATCATAGTCTCAAAGCACCAAGTCTTTCAGTGCCAAGTCACCACATGGATAAAAGCAATCCAGAAGTTCTTCATCTCCAAAGGGCCCAAGCACTGAGTCACCATGGTCCTCGTGCTCTGGGTGTACATGCCTTAGGATGGCCCCAAGAAGCCAATTCAATCTGCCCTCCATTTGTATCCCCAACACTTAGCACAATGCCTGGCACAACATAAGTAATTAATAAATCATTTGATTTGGATAAAACATTGATAAATGTAACATTTGAGTTATCAATTAATTTCATGCTCTTGTATACAGCAAGTACTTAATTAATGTTGAATTGAATTTACCATCACCCTCCACTGCCACATGGGATAGAATTGTGACTTGGGATCAGGAAGACTTGAGTTTAAAATCTAGCTCTAATATTTACTAGCTATGGGACTATGGGGAAGTCATTTCTAAGTCTCAGTTTCTCCATATGGAAAAGGGAATAATAAAGAGGATTCCATATCTACCTCACAGGGTTGTTATGAGATAACATGTATGTGGGCACATGTTTTTTGAGGTAAAATCTCTCTACCCCAACTCATCCCCTCAGATAGCCCAGAGTAATATATATATTCCAAGTTTTTTGGATCAGGGGCAGCTACGTAGCAGAGTGGATAGAGCACCAAGCATGGAATCGAGAGAACTTGGGTTCAAATCTGAACTCAAATTCTTCCTAGCTATGTGACCCTGGGCAAATCACTTAGCCTCCTTTGCCTAGAACTTGCCCTTCTGTCTTAGATTGGTACTAAGACAGAAAATAACAGTTAAAAAAAAGTTCTATGGGTCCAAACTCTATAGGTCCAAATGTAAGGGGCAAATAGGTGGTATAGTGGATAGAGCACTGGGCTTAGAATCAGAAAGACTCCTTTTTTATGAGTTCAAATCTGGCTTTGAATTTACACTAGTATGATCTTGGGCAAGTTCACCCTGTTTGTCTCAGTTTCCTCATCTGTAAAACACACCAAAGAAGGAAATGGCAAACTGCTCCAGAGTCTTTGCCAAGAAAACCCCAAATGGGATCACAAAGAGTTGGACTGGATGGAAACAATTCAACAACAAAAAGGCTATGGTAGAGACAATGTATTGTTAAGATATTAAACGTAGTGTGACGATGTATCTCTGCTTTGTTACGCCTTTACAATGAACAAGAAGAAATCCTTCAGTTAAACTAGATGGAATTAGATGGCATTGGATGGCAAAAGGGGTTGCCACATCCTTGGTGGCTATTTAAATCAAAGATTTTAATTTAAATCAAAGACTAACTCTAGGGAGTTAGTCGATATAGGAGACAACTCTGAAGAGTGTGACCTCTGGCAGAATAGAAGAGAGCCAGCTATGGCAGAACTCAGCCCTTGAGAAGGTATCATTCCTCATCTCTGTAGGGGTGAGGATTTTTCTCTTTTCCTTCCCAGTAATGATGTCTTGTACTCACTCAGTAGAAAACATCCCACCAAACAGGGAGCAGCCCTAATCAGCTGGTACAGGAGACAGCTTTGAGGAGCATGAACTCTGTGAATACAGAAAACATTCAGAAGTTGAGTCATGGAGCTGAACAGACCCAACCAGAAACCTTTGCCCCCACTGGAGATATCATATTCAAAGAAGAGCATTGTAACGATGCCTTGAAAAGAAAAAGGACTTCTACAGTACCCGAGGCCTGGATAGCCTTGGCTACATGTGATTTCTCCGAGTGTGCCTTTCTGCTAATGTCCTCAACTAATTTGACCTAGCTGTGTGACTTAATCCTGTTAGCCTCAGATCCTCATCTGTAAAATGAGCTGGAGAAGGAAATGGCAAATCACTCCAGTATCTTGTCCAAGAGAACTCCAAATGTGGTCACAGAGGGTCAGACATGACTAAAACCACTCAATAACAAAAACAAGGATTTAGACAACTCTGTCCTTGATAACTCTGGGGAACACAGATGCTGAGATCCCCATTTTACAGATGAGAAAACTGGCTCAACAAGGCTAAGAAGACTCAACCATTGTGATCACACAGTTAGTTCAGTATCAGACTTCTCCTTATTTAAAGTTCAAATCACTTCCTATTATATCAATAGTTCCTGGATTTTTGAGAACTCCTTTATAAGGAAAAAATTTTCATTAAAAATAAAATGTTCCAAATCTGAGTTCACAGGGATTCATGGATTGGATATCAATATCTCTTTGGCTCTTTAGGCTCCTACTCCAACCTTCAAACGCGCAGGTCTCTTTGCCTCCCAGTTCAAAATCCTTTACCCTTCCTCTGGAATCACTTTCAGTCTATTTTTTTTTTTGTTTTAACTCATACTTTCTACATTAGAATTGATGCTGAGTATTGGCTCCAAGGCAGAAGAGTGGTAAGGGCTAGGCAATGGGGGTTAAGTGACTTGCCCAGGGTCACACAGCCAGGAAGTATCTGAGGCCAGATTTGAACCCAGGACCACTCTCATAATCCTGGCTCTCTATCCACTGAGGCACTTAGCTGCCCCCAGTTTGTTTTCCCTTACCAAATGGGAAAGTTAAAAGAAAACGATTTTCCCCCGCCTCCAAACTAAGGAATATGAAGAATGAGCAAATAGCAGGAGGGTTTTTGTCTTATATGGAGAGGTCACATTGATGGACAGCCATAGTACAGGCTATCAGGTCCCCTCTGAGTCCTCCTCTGAAAAAATGGACCTCTCTAAGCCCTCCGAGAGGTGAAACTCTTTAATCTGTGACTGAAGACTCAGTTAATGGATCTGTGCTATCTCTTCCCCTTTGGGGTTCGTCTTGGGCCAGGCTCCTCTGTTGGAAGAGAGATAGGACATTCAGGAGATGATCTTATATCATGTACTTAAGTGAGTGATACATACCATGAACTTTTGGAAAGGGAGGGAAGGTCAAAAGGGGCTTCCTGGAGGAGGTGAAATCTTGCCTGGGGCTTAAAAAATGAGTTAGCTCTCTCTTAGGAACCACATAGTAGTCACCTAATAAATGTATTTGTTAGTTTCCCTGTGATATTGGATGTCTGGCTCTCAACTTGAAACTTGGGACTTTTAAACTAGGATCAGCATTTCTCATAGACCAACCACTGGCTTGGAATGAGGAAGATTCTCTAATACAAAGAGAAACAGGTTCAGGCACTAAACCTGGGACAGGTAACTTTCTCCCTCAAAGATCCCGCCTCCTTGGTTATGGTTATAAAGCAATTTCTGGTGAGTCAATAATAATAGCTAGGATTTATATAATACCGTTGCACTGTGTCCCAGGTACTTTACAAATATTATCTCAATTGATCTTTATAACAATCTAGGGGCAGAACTGTTATTATTATCCCCATTTTATAATTGAGGAAAATGAGGCCAACAGGGTTAAGTGACTTGTCCAGGGTCACACAGTTAATGTCTGAGATTGGAACTCCAGCCTTCCTGATTCCAGGTCCAGAGCTCGACCCACTGATTCAACCAGCTGCCTCCAAAGTAAGGTCTAGTGTAATGGGGTAATTAGATGGAATTTTCCTTTCTCCAGAGGTACCTGATTATACAGAGAGAATAAAAAGATAGCAGACTAGGCAGACAATTCCTACTTCAAACCTCAATCAACAAGTATTTAGATTGTGCCTCACACACCAAGCACTGTGCTAGGAGCTGGAGATACAAATAGAAAGCAAGAAGCAATCCCTACTCTCAGGAAGCTTATATTCTAAAGGGGAAGACAACAATCACTCATATAAGTTTGTACAGTATAAATATGAAGAAAATAAATTAAATAAATCCAAAGTAGTTAAATATGCAAATATGGGACAGCTAGATGGTACAGTACAGTAATGGTGAACCTTTTAGAGACTACATGCCACACCCCTGCCTCCCTCTCCCCAGACCCTGTGAAGTACACCCTTTGTGCCCACCCACCCCCCATCTTATCCCAGACAGGGGAGGAAACACTCCCATTGGGCTTCTGGGCAGAGGAGTGGGCGAGGTGAAAAATTGTCCTCAGCTTGGTGGAGAAGGAAAAGGGAACAGCTCCCTTGAGTCCTCCTACCTTTCTAGTAACAAACTCTTGGTGAGCAATGGCTCTCATATCCACAGAAAAGGTTCTGCATGCCCTTTTTTGCATGGGTGCCATAGGTTTGCCATCATCAGTCTAGCAGATAGAGCAGGAGTGGTGTGGCTGGAGTCAAAAAGGCCCGAGTTCAAATCTAGCCTCAGAAACTTTGTCACTTTGTGACCCTTAGCAAGTCACTTAACCCTGTTTGCCTTAGTTCCCTCATCTGTAAAATGAGTTGGAGAAGAGAAAGGCAAGACCACTCCAGTATTTTTGCCAAGAAAACTCCAAATGGGGTTTTAGAGAGTCAGACATGACTGAACAACAACAGTTAAACATGCCAAAGAAATGTTTTATAGAGCCAGGAAAAAAAAGTGAAATCATCTGGAGGAAGGAAGGCCCAGAATCTCGTGGGTAATAATGACAAAAAAGTGGCAAGGGCGGAAGGCTGACAGTCCCAGATCTCAAACCACACTACAAAGCAATAATCACTAACGGCCATTTGGGACTGATTAAAAATAGAGGTTAGTCAGAGGAACAGAGTGAGCATACAAGAAGCAAAAAGCAAATACAGGGGCCCAGAGTTTGAGAAACCCAAAGACCCCAGGGGGAAGGACCAGGAAGAGAATACACGATTTGACAAAACGTCTGGGAAAAACTGGGCTGCGTTCTGGCAGAAATGAGATTGAAACCAACATCTCACACCATACGCCGAGATGAGCTCCCAGATGATGTAAAAGACCAAGAAGTGAGCAGTCGGATAAGTAGGAGCAGAACCAGAGGAGAATAATACAGACAGTAACAAGAAAGACTAGAGAGTCTCTGGGAGGAAGGGGTGGTCAATAGCCAATAGGTCGAGAAGGATGAAAAGCGATGAAAAGAGATCAATGGAGGTTGGGAAATGGATGGCCCAGGACTGAGGGGACACAAACACTGATTGAGAGCCTGGGTTCTCATTAAGGTTCCTCAGAGTTCGAGCTCCATGGAAGCCACCAGGTGGTGCTCTTGGCCCATAGCAGCCTTGCACATCTTCATGAAGGGATGGATGTAGGCTGCCCCTGGAGATCTCAGAACAAGTCCTAGGAACCACTCCCTGACTTCTAGGACCTGCCCAAGTTCTAGCACGGCTCACTCAAGGCTGTTAAATGGAAAAATCACTATCCTTTGAGGGTAGCTAGGTGACTCAGTGGATTGAGAGCCAGGCCTAGAGACAGGAGGTCCTGGGTTCAAATCTGGCCTCAGACACTTCCCAGCTGTGTGACCCTGGGCAAGTCACTTCACCCCCCATTGCCTAGCCCTTACAGCTCTTCTGTCTTAGAACCAATAGAAGATAAGGGTTACAAAAAATCATTATCCTTCAATATTTCATAAATTTTATCCAAATTGACCCAGCTTAGGTAGGAACAGCTAGGTGGAACAATGGATAGATAGAGTGCCTGGCCCTGAGTCTGAGTTCGAATCTGACCTTAGGTACTTCCTAGTTTGACCCTGGGCAAGTCACTTCACCCTGTTTGTCTCAGTTTCCTCATCTATAAAACGGGCTGGAGAAGAATATGGCAAACCACTCTAGTATCTTTGCCAAGAAACCCCCAAAAGGAGTCAAGAAGAGTTGGACACACATAAAATGCCTGAACTCAGATAAGGTACTGCCAGGTAACCATGTCCAGCAGAGCTGAGCCCTCCTGAACAGGTGGTGGTGGAACTCTAGAGGTCTTCAAGGCCAACCTTCTCAGTTATCCTTCTCCTTCCCCTCTTCAAGTTGCTCAGAGGAATGCTACTTGCATTATCGATTAGCATCCATCTATGGAATGGAATCAGAAATAAGAAGATACGTGAGAGGGGCAGCTAGATAGCTCAGTGGATTGAGAGTCAGGCCTAGAGCTGGGAGGTCCTAGGTTCAAATCCAGCCTCAGACACTTCCCAGCTGTGTGACCCTGGACAAGTCACTTGACCCCCATTGCCCACCCTCACCACTCTTCCATAAGGAGCCAATACACAGAAGTTAAGGGTTAAAAAAAAAATAAAAAAGAAGATACGTGAAATTTTCAAAGGATGCCACAGCTCGGGCAAGGCTCCAAAATCTCAAATCTCCCGACGAGAACTGACTTCTAGGCTTCTTCTTTCAGGGAAGGGAACACATCTTCCCGGAAGCCGCTTACAGAGGAGGGTAATCCAGCGTCCTACCCAGACCACAAGCACAGGATAAGAGGCCGAGAGCCGGGAAGGGCCTCAGAGGCCAGCAAGCTCAACCTCGTCATCATACAGATGAAGGACTCCGGGGTCCGATTCAGGAAAGAAGTGATGCCACTCCCAGTCCAGTGCCCATCTACTCTGTCCTGCTGCTCTTCTGTCTCCCCCTGGGAGTGGGAGCCCCCATTCTGACTCCTCTAGGAATGGCAGCTGCTTCCTGGTGGTCACGAGAAGGACTCTAGCATCACCACGAGCTTCCCCCTGGATCCGGCTTCACGTATCCGCCTCTTGGTGCATGCAGCATCTTCAGCCAAATTCTTCCGTGTCCTCATCTCAACCTCTCCTGGTTCACTTGCCTCCAAGCAGCTGGCTCTCCTTTGTCTGCTGCCTGACAGTTGAAGAGTATTTCTGGCAGCTCTCTCTTAATCCCCTGACGCCGCACAGGCCCCAGGTGCTTCCCATCCCTCTGCTGGGGGAAAAAACCAGGAGGATGCTAAAGAACTGGTCCACGTGGCCAAGCAGGGAGGGTGGAGAGGTGGGGCAGGCCCGGCCACCGGAGATGGACAAAGCCTGCGTAGCGGTGCCTTGTGGGCCTTTTGACCTGCCCAAGAGGGCTCGTTTGTGCTGGGAATTGATTCAAATTGAGGAAATCGAAGGACCATTTTCAGGATGCTGCCCTGTAATGCCAGCAGATAGAAGATCTAAGCCAGAGATCCATACTTCTTGGCTTGCAGACTTCCCATCTGCCTCATTTGTAATGAAAGGAAATTGTAATCGAGTCGTATGTGCACGGGAAAGAAAATAAAGCAGATTAATTTCAGTAGAAGAATGGAGTGGAGCAGGTGTATTCAAACCTAGCTCTGGAGCACCCTGAGGGGCTTGGGGAATCTTTGCTCTGATGATATTGGTTCAAGCCTCCCACTGCTTGTGTCCTACCCAGACCACAAGCACAGGATAAGAGGCTCAGAGCTGGGAGGGACTTCAGAGGCCAACAAGGTCAACCGCTTCATCATACAGATGAATGAGTGTCTGATACAGGAAATAAGTCAGAGGCATCCAAGTGACAAAGTGAAAGGAGCACTAGGCCTAAAGTCAAGAAGGCCTGAGTTCAAATTCTGTCTCAGACACCTTTTTTTTTAACCCTCACCTTCCATCTTAGAATCAAGACTGTGTATTGTTACGATTAAAAATAATAAAGACTGATATAAATATATAAATTAGTAGTTTAATTAAAGCCATGCTGATAGAGATAAATCATTAGACAATGTGCCAGTAAGAATTCAAAACTGCCGCCTCCTCCATTATTATTACCTCTCCTCTCTTCCCTGCCTGCTAGCCAAAGAGAGTGAGACTACTTTCGATTCTCTCATTTAAACTGTCCTCTGTGTGGTGATGCAGGCATTCCCACGCCCAAAGAACTGGAAATGGAAACCCATTGGATCACGGGAAATGTAGTTTGATAATTCCCACGTGTCCATAGAAAATATATATATACTTTTAGATGGCATTTCCCAAATTCCAATTAACAGTATTGGTTCCAAGGCAGAAGAGCAGTAAGAGCTAGGAAATGGGAGTTAAGTGACTTGCCCAGGGTCACCCAGCTGGATTTGAACCCAGGACCTCCCATTTCTAGGCCTGGCTCTCAATCCACTGAGTCATCCAGCTGCCCCTCTTCCTTTTTTTTTTTTTTTTTTAATCAATTTTAGTATTTAGTCTGAGCTCAGGGAGAAGTTGGGTCCATTTCAAGCCAGTGAAACTAATTTAGTACTGAGAATAAGCAAAGAAAAAGAAGTTATTGGGAGACAGCTGGGTAGCTCAGTGGATTGAGAGTCAGGCCTAGAGATGGGAGATCCTAGGTTCAAATCTGGCCTCAGACACTTCCTAGCTATGTGACCCTGGGCAAGTCACTTGACCCCCATTGCCCACCCTTACCACTCTTCTGCCTTGGAACCAATACACAGAAGTTAAGGGTTTAAAAAAAAACTTAAAAAAAAAGAAAAAGAAGTTATTGGGGGTCACCATGGTGTAGTCAAATGAATATCCAAAGTCTCTTCCCCATACAAGCTAGACTAGTTTTTTTTTTTTCCTTTAAACCACATTGAAGCCATCTTTGAGATGTCATTGGATCAGGTCGCTGAAGGCCCAGGCTATTATCTTTCTGGTGCCCTTAGAATAAAATCTAGGCATGAGGAGTTAACTGGACCCTCCCTCAGAGCTCTGACTGGCAGACCGTGATGGGCAATGCAGAGGGAGGAAAGCTGTGCCAAGCCGAATCAATGTTTCATTCTTGCCTCATAGCCTTTCCTTGTTCTGAATAGCCTTCCCCCACCATCGCTAAATAAGCCTCCTTTTATTCGCTTTTCCATGTCCTATTTCATTCCATTCTCAAAGCAGTTGAAGCCCAGTCCAGGGAGTCTGGGTTGTTTAGGCCTGGGCACAATGCTCGCTCTTCTTAACATATGGTCTTAGTGGAAGAAAAAGGTTCATCCGCTCTTTCCCGTTCTGGGCCTTCGAGTTCCCCAGTGTTGTTTCTTGGTGAACCATGTAGGGAGTCGAGTTCGGGCCCCTCCAATCCAGCTTCCATGATAAATCTCAGCCGTAGAGCCTGCATCGATGAGTCAGGGTCACCCGAACGAGAAGCAAAATCTCCAGAACTGGAAAAGGCCTCGATAAGGTTTCCGAGGCCCGCTGAGTGGAAGAGGAAGATTATAGAAGCCGAGAGAGGTCTGAGGAGGGTGCAGGAGGTTTTCCTTCCCCAGCCAGCTGCCTGGTTCACACTTGGGCCCCCCAAGTCCTATAGCCCCAGTTCAGCTTGCTAGAATAATGCCTCCAACATTCCTCAACGGAGCTCACGCCTCCAGTCCCCGACTTTCCCAGATCACTGAAGGCTCATCCTCTTTGACAGTGTTCATGGTTAGCATTAGCCCAAACAAAACGACCCATCACAACGTTCATTGCACTGCATATGCCAGTGTCTGGGGTTTTTTTAGACCCTTACATTCCATTTTATTTCTTTTTTTAATTTTTGTTTATTATATATATTTTAAACCCTCACCTTCCATCTTGGAGTCAATACTGTGTATTGGTTCCAAGGTAGAAGAGAGGTAAGGGTAGGCAATGGGAGTCAAGTGACTTGCCCAGGGTCACACAGCTGGGAAGTGTCTGAGGCCAGATTTGAACCCAGGACCTCCTGTCTCTAGGCCTGGCTCTCAATCCACTGAGCTACCCAACTGCCCCCTACATTCCATTTTAGAATGAATTCTGTGTATTGGTTCCAAGGTGGAAGAGTAGTAAGGGCTAGGCAATAGGGGTTAAGTGACTTGCCCAGGGTCACACAGCTGGGAAGTGTCTGAGGCCAGACTTGAACCTAGGACCTCCCGTCTACTAGGCCTGGCTCTTAATCCACTGAGTCACCCAGCTGCACCCCCCCCTCCCACCCCAGTATCTGTTTATAAAAGAGAGGTAGAAAAACTCTTGCATATCCAACTCTTTGTGACCCCATTTGAGGTTATCTTGGCAGAGACAATAGAGTAGTTTGCCATTTCCTTCTCTGGTTCATTTTATGGATGAGGAAACTGAGGCAAATAGGGTGAAATTGTTATAGCCAAAAAGCTTATAGAAATATTATAGCTTATAAGAATATTATAAGCCAAAAAGCTAAACTTGGCAATTAAGCAGGGGGTTTTTGGATAACATCATGCCCGGCTCAAGCAGGGCAGTTATCTCTGACTCACAGTTCCAGGGATACAATTCCTGGCTGACAGCCCTAACTCCTCCCCTGCCCCTGGACTGAACAGCCTTGAAGATTCCTAGACAAGAACAAGCCTTGAAGATTAAGAATCATATCCTGTGGCACCTGGAAGCATCCCTACTCCCTCTGTCTAGCTATTAGCTAACCCTAAGACAAAGGCACCTATATCCTAGAAACATATATATTCCCTCTCCTGAATGCGCTCCTTGGGATTCTCTTTGCTGAGTTCCCCCAACGCGCGCGCTGGCAATAAAGCTTTCTCCTGCTTTGATTGCATTGTCTCGTGTGTTCCTCTGGAGGCCACCCATTTGAACCCTAACAAAATGACCTGCCCAGGGTCACCCAGCTGGTAACTGTCTGAGGCCTGATTTGAATTCAGGGAGACCACCTGGCACTTTATCTGCTCTAACACCGAGCTACTTATCCTGAAAAACTCCTTCAAGAAGAGAGCTATCCATCAACAAACCAACTGAATCTAAATACTCTGAAATGATAATGAGAAAATGTGGCCACAATGAAAAGATAAGAGAAAGCACATTATTGCCTTTTGCAGAAGGGGAATTGTGAGGGTGGGACACCACAATGGCAGATTGAATTAATATGCTGTTGGTTTTACTAAAAATTTCCGCTCCTTTTAATTTTTTTCTCATAAGGGATATTTCTCTTCCTAGCTGTGTGACCCTGGGCAAGTCACTTCACCCCCATTGCCTAGCCCTTATCACTCCTCTGCTTTGGAATCAATCCTCAGTATTGATTTGAAGGGTTAAAAAAAATAATGGATGTCTCTTTGGGAGAAGGATTGGGAAAACATCTTGGGAAATGTTGCTGATGTAAAAACAGAAGATATCAACAAAAAAATTGAAATAATTTTAAAAAGGAAGAGTTGTCAAATCCTAGACATGTTGTATTTGAAAACATCATCCAGAAGTGAAATTGATCAAGTCCTAATTGAAAGGAAATCCCTGATTACATATGTGACATCATTTCAGCTGTCAGATCGCTAATTAATTAGAGCAAATTTAGAAATCAATGACAAATTAGAAGGGTGAAAATAAGAAAGCATCATGTTCAATTACCACAGCTCTAATTACACCAATTTGAGCTAAGCTAGCTATTGATTCCGAATGTCACATGGTGGGTGAGTTTTCAATACTCAATTGAAGGTGTTCTGTCCAACATCACCAGTGATTTCTTAATTGCCAAAACCACTGACTTTTTCTTAGTTCTTATCCTTCTTGACCTTTCTGCAGGTTCTGACACTATTGATCTGACGCTGCCTTCTTCTGGAGGCTCTCTTCTCTCTGGGTTTTCTCCTGGTTCTTCCTTCTCCTTCTCAGTCTCCTTTCTTCATATTCATCCAAGTAATTCCCACTAGCTATGGGTGTCCCCCAAGCTTTTGTTTTTGGATCTTTTCTCTTCCATACTATTTCACCTGGTGATTTCATTAGCTCCCATGGATTCAATGATCATCTCTACGCAGATGATTCTCATTTATTTGTCAAGTTTTAACCTCTCTCCTGACTTCTAGTCTCTCATCTCCATTTATTTATTGGACACTTCAAACTGGTTGTCACATAGATATCTTAAATTCAACGTGACTACAACTGAACTCATTTTATTCCTCCCCAAACCTTCCTCTCTTCCTAATTTGCTAGTAAGTTTGAGGGTACCACCTCAGTGTCATCCTTGGCTCCCCATTCTTTCACCCCACAAATCTGTTACCAAAACCTCTCCTTTTTCCCTTTACAACTTGAGAGGAGAGAGGAGAGAAGGGGACAGCCTATCCCCAGCCCAAAATCTCCTTCCCTCCTACCTCCCCTATTACTGTAGGGAACAATGCCATCCTTCCGGTCTCCCAGGCTTCCAACCTCGATCATCCTGGACTTCTCACTCACTCTCACCACCCATATCTTTGTCTTATAATAAAATATGATTTTTAGAATATTGGCTTGTCATAAAAAAGAATATGTGCTTGTTTTTAAGCTGGAATTTTGTGTATAATTTACCTTAAAAGATTTATTAAAATAAAAAATATCCCAGCTGTTGCCAAGGCTATAGATTTCAGTTCTGTGGAATCTCTTGTCAATTTCACCTCTAGAAGCAAGCACCTTTGGTCAGTTTCACATCCTCACTTGATCTAGTCATTTTCACCTCTGGAATATCTCTGGCCAGTCCCATCTGGGGTGACTCTGGCTAGTTTCACCTCCCTCCTTTCTCTGTTCAGTTTCACCTCCCTGTATTTCCATCTTTGGTCAGTTTCACTTCTTTTCCCATCTCTGGTCAGTTTCACCTCTGCCCCATCTCTGGTCAGTTCTGCTTCTCCAGCATCTCCTCTGACATTGCTCCCATCCTGGTGCAGGATCTCATCACTTCACACCTGGACCGCTGCAATAACCTGCTGGCGGGTTATAATCTTTCTCCGTTTCTTCAGTCCATCCTCCATTTACCTTTCCAATTGAGCTTCCTAAAATACAGATCTGTTCCTGCCATGAATCCCTTCCCTTTTCAGTAAACTCCAGTGGCTCCTGATTATCTCCAAGGCCAAATAGAAAATCCTCTGGTTTTTAAAAGCATCTTAACCTAAACTTTCTGTTTTTCCCTTGTAATTACATCTTGTCTGCTTCTTCTCTCTCTCTCTCTCTCTCTCTTTCTCTCTCTCTCTCTCTCTCTCTCTCTTTCTCTCTCTCTCTCTTTCTCTCTCTCTCTTTCTCTCTCTCTCTCTCT
>NC_058132.1:26586042-26598092 GCF_016433145.1 Gracilinanus agilis
CTCTCTCTCTCTCTCTCTCTCTCTCTCTCTCTCTCTCTCTCTCTCTCTCTCTCTCTCTCTCTCCTCATCCCCACCCTTACTCCTCCGTAACATTGGCCTTCCTGCAGTTCCTCAAACAAGACTCTCAATATCCAGATTCCAGGATTTTTTCCTGGCTGCTCCTTATACCTGGAATGCTCTCCCTCCTGACTTTCCCGGTCTCCTTCAAGTCTCAACAAAAATCTCACATTTATCTTAGTCTCTTTGTGATTATCCCAGCTAGAGTTTGTTTGTGGGCAGCTGGGTAGTGCCATAGTGCATAGAGTACTGGACCTGGAGTTAGGAAAAATTCAACTTCCTGAGTTCAAATCTGACCTCAGACACATGTGACCCTGGGCAAGCCCCTTAATTCTTTTGCCTCAGTTTCCTCATCTGTAAAATTAGCTAGAGAAGAAAATGATGAATCACTTTATCATCTGTCAAGAAAACCCCAAATGGGGTCATGGGGAATCAGATAGAACCAAAAAATGGCTGAACCACAAAAATAGCTTGTTTGTATACAATCATTCACATGGTGTCTCTACCATTAAATTGAGAGCCCCTTGCCTGCCTTTCTTTGTGTACACTGCACTTAGCACAATTCCTGGAACATAATAGGTTGTTTTTTTTAAAAACTCTTACCTTCCATCTTAGAATCAATATTGATTGATTCCAAGGGCAGGTAATTGGGATTAAGTGACTAGCCCAGGGTCACACAGATAGGAAGTGTCTAAGGCCACATTTGAACCCAGGATCTCCTGTCCTCTAGGCCTGGCTTCCTATCCCCTGAGCCACCTAGCTGCCCCCACATAAGATACTTTTAATAAGTGCTTATTGACTGTAAATATGTTACAATCCATTTCAATTAAACATTGTATTTAGATCTAGGCAGTATCAGCGCATTAGGTGCCTTCTATGGGCTAGGGCTAGAGCAACAGCTTTGAGGAAGGGATCTGCCCAAACCACTATTTGGCAATCTCAGTTTGAGTGGCTCCAGCTCTCTTTCATTGTTCAACTATGAACAGTTCTTGGGTTCCAGTCCTGTCATTTGCTTTCCAGCAAACACAGTTGCTTTTCCTAGGATTCCGTCTAGGGTATTTTTCTTTCAGTTTCTTTTATTTTCAGTTCCAAATTGTTCCTCTCACTTCTCTGAGAAGACAAGGAAAAGTAAGATATTTTTCTAAGTGCATAATTTAACTCCATCATAATTCATACCTAACCTTGCCTGAGCCGCCATCCCTTGGTGATTCTAACTTCTTTCCCTACTTCCAAATATTCATAAGGATCATCCCTTCACATATAAGTTAAATAAACTTTACTATAGAATTATATATAAATATATAATATATTTATTTATTATATACATAATAAATACATATAAAAAGAAAAATATACAAATTATATATAAAATTGGGGCAGCTAAGTGGTTCAGTGAATAGGACATAGGGCTTGGAATTTTCACTCTGGCCTCAGACATGTGCCTCTTGGCAAGTCACTTGACCTTGTTGGCCTCGGTTTCCTCATCTGTAAAAAAATGAGCTGGAGAAAGAAATGGTAAACCACTCCAGTATCTCTGCCAAGAAAGCCTCGAAATGCTGTCCAGAACTGGACATGACTGAAATGACTGAATGATGACAGAGAAAACATTAAATGAACAATATCAGTTTTAAACCTCCCAAGCAGCAATAGACCTGCAGCTCCAAGTAAGTTCTCAAATTTCAGCTCTGCCTCATTTTTCTCTCAATCCCAATATTTCCTAGGTGACCATTTCTGTAGTTCATCCTCTCCAAGATTTCAAAGGTACAGGATGCACGTAGGGTTCTAGAAAGCCTTCTCCCTCCCACCCATCCCCTCCAGGATAGGAATAATCCTATTTCAACTCACCACAACAGTCTGGACTGCCCCTCATTGCTTTCTGGGGCTCTTTCTAGTCAGTATGTGCTTGAAGCCCTGCTGGATATTCATAAGCTGGCCATGGAGAGCCCGTGGCCAGGGGCCATCCTAGCACCTGCTTGCTGTTTTCCAGAGTGTTTCAGAAACAAAACATCTGCCTCTTTTGTTATTTTCTGTCGGGTGTCTTTACTATCTTTTCAAATGTTCCCCTTATATAATAAGATGTTGGGAGAAAGTTAGGCCCAGGGTGGGAGCAGTGGCCCCTGGAGTTGTCACCCACTCTAGCAAGTGACTTGTGAACTCTCATACTTAGCCACTGGTAAAGTACTAAGTAGGGGTACTTGAGTTTTTGATTGATTAACTTAAAAGTTGCTGATTGGTAGACAAAGAACATTTGATTCACTCCTCACAAAGTTGCAATTCGAGACAGGTTGTGGACAAAACAATTTCACTGGAAGATCAAGGGGATTTGGATTTGTGCTTTCTGAGGAGGCTGCCATTGTTGATAATGTCCTGGAACTTAGAGAATACAGATTGGCTGGCAAATTGCTAGACACCCAAAATGCTAACACTTTGAAAGGAAAACAGCCTTCTCTTTAAAAAAATAAAAATAAAAAGGTCTTCGTGAAGGAGCCCACCTACATCTGAAGAACAAATGAAATGATAATCTGGAGCATTTAGAGAGATGAGGAATATCGAACTTGCTATGGACACACACGCAAAAAAAATTGTAGCTTCATGGATTAAGAGCCAGGTCTAGAGACTGGAGGTCCTGGGTTCAAATCTGACCTCAGATACTTCTAGTTGTGTGACCTTGGGCAAGTCACCTAACCCCCATTGCCTAGCTCTTATTACTCTTCTGTCTTGGAACCAATACCTAGTATTGATTCTAAGAAAGAAGGGTGGTTGTTTTTTTTAAGATTCTGTTTTATCACCTATAAGATGGAGATAATAATAATGACAGTAGTAATAACTAGAATTTATATAGAACCATCTGTGTGCCAGGCACTGTGTTAAGTGCTTTACAAAGATTATCTCATTGGGTACTCACAACAAACCCGAGAGCTGCTATTATTATGCCCATTTCATAAGTGAGGAAACTGAGACAAACAGAGGTTAAGTGGCTTGTCCATACATGTCTGAGGCTGGATTTGAACTCAGCTCTTCCTGACTGTCATTTGTAGTTGTTTTTTGTTTATTTTTTTTTAAACCCTTACTTTCCATCTTAGAATCAATAGTGTGTATTGGTCCTAAGGCAGAAGAGCAATGGGGGTGAAGTGACTTGCTCAGGGTCACACAGCTAGGAAATGTCTGATGTCAGATTTGAACCCAGGACCTCCCATCTCTAGGCCTGGCTCTCCATCCACTGAGCCACCCAGCTTCCCCCTTTGCCCCCCCCCTTCATTTGTGAAACTTCTGCTAGGCCAGGATTCCACCCTCCCCCCTTCATTTTCTGGACATTTCTAGGCACCAGAGAAAAACAAGGAGTGTGGATGTGACTCGCCCAGGGACATTTCATGTGAAAGCATTTGCCTAACTTTCTTCCAATGTCTTATTATGAGGGGAACATCTGAAGAGACAGTAAAGACACCCGCCAGAAATAACAAAAGAGGCAAATGCTTCTGAAACACTCTGGAAAACTGCGAGCAGGAAACAGCTAGCAATCAAGGTTGAATAGCCCGGAATGGTAGAAATCCAGGCCGCAACAGCCACAAGAGACCAGAAGAAGGGGTGCAGCAGCTGGTGGATGAGGTGTTACGAAGGTCAGGGCCAAAACTGGATCTAAATATGTAATAGTTCTGATGATGCAGGAGACAGACATTATCCTACCACCTATCCTGGAGATCGGAACTAGAAAGTATGAAATCACTTCCTGGGTGTAACTCTGGGAACTGTGGATGTGGGCAGAAACGTGGAGACCACAACAGTCCACAGAGCCTTTATGGCAAAGGATCCTGTGCCCAGGGTGGTGATCACCCAAAACAATGACAAACCCTACTAAAGAAGGCCAAGGAGGAAACAGGGGCCGCCCCTCCATCATTCATCTCTTGGCCCTCACTGGGGAGCGACTGGCTCCCCGGTTGATCTGAGATGTATATATATATATATATATATATATATATTTTAAACCCTTAACTTCTGTGTATTGGCTCCTAGGTAGAAGAGTGGTAAGGGTGGGCAATGGGGGTCAAATGACTTGCCCAAGGTCACACAGCTGGGAAGTGTCTGAGGCCAGATTTGAACCCAGGACCTCCCATCTCTAGGCCTGACTCTCAACCCACTGAGCTACCCAGCTGCCCCCTGAGATGTCTATTTTATGAAAGGCTTTTAGCGTACAGGACACAACTGTGTCTGACTGGATATAGCAACTGATTAAGGTTTCTTATTTTTCCTCCATCCTTTCCCATCTGTGTTATGACAAATGTGGATTCATGTTTACACACATTTTATTTATCGTTTTGTGTTAAGTGGTTCTACAAAAATGAATTACTTGCAATTATTTTTCTGTGTCAGGTATTAAATGGCTCTATAAAAATGTAATTAAATATGCATTAACTGAGGCCCAGTCTATTGCCCAGGAAGTCATAGAGACAGTGGGGAGGAAATAATGCCCCTTTGAAAGTGGGGAGCAGCAAACTTTATCTTAGTTGGCAAATTTCTTGGACAAGGCCTATGCTAAGGATTCATGTCCTTGTTTAAAAATAATCTTTGGTAGGACAGCTCAGTGGATTGAGAGCCAGGCCTAGAGACAGGAGGTCCTGGGTTCAAATCTGGCCTCAGACATTTCCTAGCTGGGTGACCTTGGGCAAGTCACCTAACCCCCATTGCCTAGCCCTTACCTCTCTTCTGCCTTGGAACCAACACCCAGTATTGATTCTAAGACAAAAGGTAAAACAAACAAACAAAAATAATTATCTAAAATTTAAATTTAATTTAAAATTTAAATTTAACTTAAATTTAAATTTATTTTTTAAATCTTTTAAAAAATTTATTCATTTATTTAGAATATTTTTCCATGGTTACATAATTCATGATTTTTTCTACCCCTCTTCCCTTCTCCCCTCCCTGAGGTGACGAGCAATTCCACTGGTTTATACACGTATCATTATTTAAAAACTATTTCTATATTATTCATCTTTGCAATGGAGTGATCATTAAATTTCAATTTAAAATTTTAATTAAATTTCCATTTTAATTTTAAAATTTTAATTATTAAAAATAATAATAATCTTTGGGAGTGGAGTGGGTTTAGTGGATAGAGGGTCCAGCCTGGAGATAGGAGATCCTGGGTCCAAATGTGACCTTAGACTTTTCCTAGCTCTGTGACCCTGGGTAAGTCACTTGACACCATCCCCCCCCCCCATTACCTAGCCCTTCCTACTCTTTTGCTTTGGAATCTATACTTAATATTGCTTCTAAAGCATAAACTTGATAGATCCCTAAGGATTCCCCAGGCCCATCAAGGCAAGGAACAGCTAGAAAAAGACATGTTTTTGTTAAGACCTTCCGAGACCAGGCAAGGACCGGTCGTGATCCTGCAGATGTGGCGATGTCTCTAGTATATAGATGTCTCCAGTATAGCTGCCTTCTCTTAATTGGCTTAAAACATTTGTGCTGGACTAAACTATTATCAACCCGATTAACATAACCTTAAGGCTTCATCTCCGACAGAACGACCTCTGGACTTCTCCGATACATCCTGCTATAAAGTCTACTCCCAGGAAATTCCTGACTAGTTGTCAGAAACTTTGAGTTGTGTGGCAAGGCCAGAGTGACCTTCCCTCCTCTGGCGCCATCACTGCCTTATGGCTTGGCTAATGCACCAAAGAGAAGCTTTGGAGATTGGTACTGATGAATGGATTTACTCCTTTATGCAGCTGTGGGCCTTTCACTGGCCTGCATCTTTTGACAGGGTTTGTCCACTAATTGACACGTAGAAAAGACGTATTTCTGACACGTTAGCCTTTCCTTGAGGGATGATGTTGGCAATTAGCCACATGTCCTTCATGGAATGAGGAAATATCACTATCAAATGCCCAATAGACCAGGTCTTGGCGAGCCCACTCTCAAGAGCCTCCTCAGGCTTCCCATGACTCAGTTATTCTCTGTGTGTCCGTCTCTCTGTGTCTCTCTCTCCTTGCTCTTGTCCTGTCTCTTGCACTTTAGCTCACAATCGCACAGTCTCTCACTCAGTTAGAGCTTAGCCTGCTGGCCTAAACACATTCGATTCTTAACCAGCCCAGTTGACCACAGCCAGCAGGAATTTGGGCTTTACCTGCATCCTAACAGCAACTTTCTTTTTTTTTTTTTTAACCCTTAACTTCTGTGTATTGGTTCCTAGGCGGAAGAGTGGTAAGGGTGGGCAATGGGGGTCAAGTGACTTGCCCAGGGTCACACAGGTGGGAAGTGTCTGAGGCCAGATTTGAACCCAGGACCTCCCATCTCTAGGACTGACTCTCAATCCACTGAGCTACCCAGCTGCCCCAGCAACTTTCTCTAAGAACCCAATCGAGGGCTTCCATAACCAGCTCGACATAAAATAAAAGTTAAAAAAGAAAGCAAATGGTTTTTGAGTGGATGTGAATTGAGGTCATTTGAGATCCTTTCTACTTTGGTGGAAATTTTTTTTTTCACATAGTAGGCATTTAACTGTATTTGTTTATTACTAAATTTAATGAACATCTATTATCCAAAAAATTAAAAATAACCATAAATCCTCTCATGTGCTAGATAAGTGTTTGTTTGCCGTACACATTCTTGGGATATTTGTCATGAGAAGTGATCACTGGGCATGAGATGAAGACCTCAAGTTGGTTCTATGAGGCCTTGGATCTCTTGACTTCTGTTTTCTTTCTTTTTAAGTTTTTATTTTGAATATTTTCCCATAGTTAAATATTTCATGTTCTTTCCCTCTCCCCCAAACCTCCCTAACCCCCCTTAGCCGACGCACAATTCCACTGGGTTTTACATGTATCATTGATCAAGACCTAATTCCATATTATTGATAGTTGGACTATAGTTATCGTTTAGTGTCTACATCCCCAATAATATCCCCATTAGCCCATGTCTTCAAGCAGTTGTTTTTCTTCTGTTTCTCCTCCCACAGTTCTTCCTCTGAATGGGGCTAGTTTTCTTTCTCAGAAGTCCCTCAGCCTTGCTCTGGATCCTTGCATTGCTGCTAGTAGAGAGGTCTATTATGTTCGATTGTACCACAGTGTATCAGTCTCTGTGTACAGTGTTCTCCTGGTTCTGCTCCTTTCACTCTGCATCAATTTCTGGAGGTCTTTCCAGTTCACATGGAATTCCTCCAGTTCATTATTCCTTTCAGCACAATAGTATTCCATCACCAACAGATACCACAATTTGCTCAGACTTTCCCTAATTGAAGGACATTCCCTCATTTTCCAATTTTTTGCCACCACAAAGAGTGCGGCTATGAATATTTTTGTACAAGTCCTTTTCCTTATTATCTCTTTGGGATATATTGACTTCTGTTTTCAAGAGAAGCTCTTTAAAAAAAATTAAACATCAAGGAGGCAGCTGGGTGGCTCCATGGATGGAGAGCCAGACCTAGAGATGAGAGGTCCTAGGTTCAAATCTGGCCTCAGACACCTCCTAGTGAAATAAGTAACTGCCTAAATTGGATAATATGGAGATGCCACACACTACCGGGACACACCCACATCCCCAAAGTGACAGGATCTCACAGGATAAAAAGGGACCTCTCACAAGTGATGTGGGTGTTAGGTGAAACCACTCTAGTTATTGAAATGGCAGTTAGCAGTTACCAGACATTAACCCCTGGGGAAAATACAAGCATTGGATGTTAACACTCTATGGGTCCTTCTTGAGGAGTAACAGGGAGTAAACAAAACAGTTTATTCTGAGGTTTAAAGTTGGAGTTTTGGGGAAAAGGTCACCCTGAACCAGATAACTATGGACAGACTTCAGGGACTTGAAATGGGTCAAAATCTACACTCTTCTAACACAGACTATCAGGTCCAGCTTTTGGTGGTTAGAAGGGGAAGGGGATGGTCTAACAACGGGGGTCCTCTTCAGTTCCAGCGATGTCCACAGCTAACCGAATCCTCAGCAAATAATCCACACAGGTAAAGACAAGGAGCTTGAACCAGCCTGGTATGTGCACACCCAAGTCTGGTGTTCTTGCTCAACTTGAATTTCCACAGGCAGGTGTTTCTTCTGAGAGACAAATCCACTTTCCTTGGGCTCTTCACTGGGACAGATAAAAACAGCCATACGAGAGTCACTCCAGGAAAAAACTCCCTTCTCACCATTCCATGGTTGGAAGCTGCCAGCCTTGCCTGATCAAGTCTGGTTACCATCTTACCTTAAATGTCTAAAACTTAATCTATAAATTTGCCTATTGCACTTGCTGTGTGACCCTGGACAAGTCACTTGACTCTCATTGCCTAGATTTTATCATTCTTCTGCCTTAGAACCAATACACAGTATAGATTTTTTTTTAAAACCCTCACCTTCCATCTTGGAGTCAATACAGTGTATTGGCTCCAAGGAAGAAGAGCAGTAAGGGCTAGGCAATGGGGGTCAAGTGACTTGCCCAGGGACACACAGATGGGAAGTGTCTGAGGCCAGTTTTGAATCCAGGACCTCCCGTCTCTAGGTCTGACTCTCCATCCACTGAGCTACCTAGCTGCCCCCCACAGTATAGATTCTAAGGTAGAAGGTAAGGGTTTAAAAAAAAAGTAAAAAGTAAACAGCATAAGAGAAGGCACCATTAATCACTGGTTTTGTGAGTCGATAAGATGCTTTAAGCGTATTTGTAACAAACACGATTACAATCAGTCAACCCTTGCATTAAAAGGTAGCGTATTTCAAGTTGTGTGTTTCTATATTTATCCAATGAAACTGGATCAGAGATGAATACAGACAAGGTTTTCACTACAGAATTGTAAACAAGTGAATTACACTCTGAACTAATGCATTATGTCACTGCTCCTGCCAAATCATAAAGAGCTATTTCCTCTTGGAGCGCAGATTTGGAAAGTTTTAGTAGAGTTACAGCTTTTGCTGTGAAAGTTTTGAGGAATAGCCAATCTCAGAAACTTCTGTATTGGTTTGGACCCTAAATAGAGGTTATTTTCCATTCTAATCATATTTTTAAAAGGAAATTCTAGAAGATATCATCACAGCTCATCATGGAATATTTGTTTAAAAAATGCACTGAATTTCCGAGGTTGTACATGATTTCATGATGAAGAATTAAAAGGATACATCAGGGTTTTAGGATCTCAGGGTTAGATCATTTAAAGCCAGCGATGGAAGCAAGAGGAGGCCACATCATATGTAAATGTTTTTTTTTGTTTTGTTTTGTTTTGTTTTTATTTTTAAACCCTTAACTTCTGTGTATTAGTTCCTTGGTGGAAGAGTGGTAAGGGTAGGCAATGGGAGTCAAGTGACTTGCCCAAGGTCACACAGCTGGGAAGTGTCTGAGGCCAGATTTGAACCCAGGACCTCCCGTCTCTAGGCCTGGCTCTCAATCCACTGAGCTACCCAGCTGCCCCACACGTAAATGGTTTTTAAAGATTTGTTGTAAGAGGCAGCAAATTGATTCTCCTTTATCCTAATTAGTTCACACACCACTGTAGGGCTTTGGGCGCCAAACGAATCGAAAGATATGATTACTGAGACTCTGAAAGTGATAAAGACTTATTTATTTGTATTTGTTATTTATTTTGAAACCCTTGCCTTCTAGTATCAATTCTAAGACAGAAGAGAAGCCAAGGGCTAGAAGGTTGGGGGGAAGTGACTTGCCTAGGATCACACAGCTAGGAAGTATCTGAGGTCTGGTCATTTGAACTCCATGTCTGGTGCTCAATCCACTGTGCTATCTAGTTACCCCTGTTATATGATACTGAAGAATTGTGGGAAATAGGGGAAGTAGCATGAAATGAGAGAAGAGCAAATGTCCTGGTTTTAGGGGGCAGAGTGGACAGAGCGCCATGCCTGGAGTCCAAAAGCTGTTGTTGTTCAGTTATGTCTGACTTTCATGATTCCATTTGAGATTTTCTTGGTAAAGGTACTGGGATGGTGTGCCATTTCCTTCTCCAGCTCATTTTATAGATGAGGAAACTGAGGCAAATAGGGTGAAGCAGCTTACTCAAAGTCACATAGTTAAGATGTGTCTGAGGCTAAATTTGAGCTCATGAAGATGAGTTTTCCTGACTCTGGGCTTGGCACTCTAACCACTTTGCCACCTAGCTTCCTGGGCAGAAAAGATCTGAGTTTAAATTTGGCCTCATATATTTATTAGCTGTGTGACCTCAAGCAAGTCGTTTCGCCTTCATTGCCTCAGTTTCCTCATCTGTAAAATGGGCTAGAGAAGGAAATGGCAGACTATTCTAGTATCTTTGCCAAGAAAACCTCAAATGGGGTCTTGAATAGTCAGGTGTAAATGAAACAATTCAGCAACAAAAATATAATTCTTCTAGAGAATATGGAGAGATATGACCAAATAATAATAGAAGGATACGGGTCTGGTCGGATGGTCAGATTGTTTCAGTTTCATTAATCAGTGTCAGTGAGGTGGAAGTTTGTAGTGGAATAGCACAGGGATCTGTGTTTAACCACGAACCATTTAATTTTCTGGAATTCTCTCCCTCCTCATCACTACCTCCTGGCTTCCCTGGCTTCCTTCAAGTCTCAGCTCAACTCCCATCTTTTGCAATAAGCCGTTCCTAGTCCTTAATTTTAGTGCCTTCCCTCTGAGACTAATGCAAATTTATCCTGTCTACATCTTGTTTGCATGTCATATCCTCCATTATCAAATGAAATATAATTTATAAAGTGCCTAGCATAGTGCCTGGCACATAGTAGGTGCTTAATAAATACTAGTCTTCTTCCTTCTAACTCTTCTTCCCTTCCTACCTTTCATCCTTCTTTCCTTTCTCGATTCTTTCCTTCCTCCCTCCCTTCCTCCCTTCCACCCTCCCTTCCTTCCTTCCTCCTTTCTTTCCTTCTTTCCTTCCTTGCTTCCTTCCTCCTTTCCTCCCCCTCTTCCTTCCTTCTTTCCTTTTCTTCCTTCTTTCCTTCCTTCTTTCCTTCCTTCCTTCCTACCTTCCTTCCTTCCTTCCTTCCTTCTTTCTTTCCTTCCTTGTTTCCTCCTTTCCTTCCTTCCTTCCTTCCTTCCTTTTCTTCCTTCTCACTTTGAATTCCTCAAGAACAGGGATTGTTTTTGCCCTTTTTTTGAGTCTCCTGAGCTTAGCACAGTGCCTGACACATAACAGGCGCTTAATAAATGCTTGTTGACTTGACTTGGATAAAGGCCCAGCTAGCACGCTCTAATCTGCAGATGAGAGAGCAGGGAGATACAGGTAACATGGGGCACTGGAAGGATGAGATTCCAAAGGGGTAAATGTCAATCTCGCTCTTGGAAACCCCAAACCAACCTCCCAATGACAAGATGGTGGGGGAATGGCGAGACTAAAGCTTGAAAAACATTGGGGAGGGGAGGGAGTGGTATTGGACGTCTAGCTCCATATGAGTCAGCTCTGCTGAAGCAGCCAGGAAAGTGAATGCTATCTTAGGCTGCATTAAAGGAGGCAAAGCTTCCAGGAAGAGGGAGGCGATTGTTCCGCTCTCCTCTGCCCTCATCCAACCTCACATGGAGCATATTGGGTTCAGTTCTGGCCCAGACTTTAAGAAGGATACGTTCTATTCTATAATGGACGATACAGGAGAATCACTTGGAAGGTGGAAAGACTCGAGTCTGGAAGGCCTGGCAAGATGCCGTTGGACATTTGTTAAGCACCTCCTATGTGCCACGCACTGTGCTAAGCACTGAGGACACAAAGGGAAAAGTCCCTGCTCTCAAGGAGCTCACATTCCAATAGAGCCAGCATGCAAATAATTATGTACCAACATGCTTATAGACAGGATAAACTGGAAATCATCAAGAGAGGGGGAACACTAAATTAAGGGGAAATATGGGAACACATCTTGGGAGGGGGTAGCTAGGTGACTCAGTGGATAGAGAGCCAGGTCTAGTGACAGAAGGTTCTGGGTTCAAATCTAGACTCAGATACTTCCTAGATAATGTGACCCTGGGCAAGTCACTTAACCTCCATTGCCTAGCCCTTTTACCTTGGAATTAAAGGTAA
>NC_058132.1:26602025-26635584 GCF_016433145.1 Gracilinanus agilis
GAGAGAGAGAGAGAGAGAGAGAGAGAGAGAGAGAGAGAGAGAGAGAGAGAGAGAGTGAGTTGAGGGTGGTTGGGAGGATGTGCCCTTGGGACAGGAATAGAAAAGTTGGGAAGAATAGAGAATTTCAGGGGAAAAATAATAAGGTCTGTTTTGGACATGTGGAATTTGAGGGACCTACAGGACATCCAGTTTAAGCTGTCCAACAGGCAGCTGGAGATGCAAACTAAAGGTGAAGAGAGAGGTTAGAGCTGGATAAACAGAGATAAAAATCATCTCAGGAAGCAGATGAGATCACCAAATAAAATAGTACAGAGGAAAAAGAGAAGGCCTGGGATAGAGCCTTAGGGGACAGCCACATAGGGCTAGTGTCTCCCTCTGAGCTTATCTCCAGTTTATTCTGAGCTGAGAATCTTATTTTCATATCAAACACATCTTATTTGTACATAGCTGTTGATATATTGTCTCCTCCATTAGGCTGTGAACTCCATCAGAGAAGGAACTATGTTTGCCTCTTTTTTTTTAACCCTTAACTTCTGTGTATTGGCTCCTAGGTGGAAAAGTGGTAAGGGTGGGCAATGGGGGTCAAGTGACCTGCCCAGGGTCACATAGCTGGGAAGTGTCTGAGGCCGGATTTGAACCTAGGACCTCCTGTCTCTTATGTTTGCCTTTTTGGGTATTCTCATTGCTTAGCATAGTGCCTGGCACATAGTAGGTATTTCACAAATGCTTATGGGCATGACTTGACCTGTGATTAATTTTAAAAAATATTTTTATTTCCCCCCAATTACAGTTAAAAACAATTTTTAACATAAAAAAAACAATTCCCATTCCAAATTCTCTCCCTCCCACCCCTCCCTTCTCCTCTCTCCCTAAGAGGGTAAACAATCCTGTAGTTAGTCTAAGTTCTTACTTTCTGTCTTAATGACAACTCTAAGACAAAAGGGTAAAGGCTAAACAAACAGAGTTAAGTGACTTGCCCAGGGTCACATAGCTAGGAAGTATCTGAGGTCATTTTTGTACCCAGTGTGTGAGACAGAATTAAGTGCTCTATGCTCAAGATGAGCATCTGGGACAAACATGGGAGGGAGACTGATGGAAGACAGAAAGAGTAATGAATAACTCAGTTGCTCCCCTTACCTCACCTGAATTGGAAGAATTTACAATCCAGTCACAGGTGTTTTGCATGGGGGCCTGAGAGAGGGGAGGAACCTTGTGTTGGGAACTTGTATATATTGCCTGTTTGCTGCCTAGTCAGTCAGCATTTTTAGCCCACCATTGAAGTGCTCTCTTTCATGAAGGGCATAAACCGCCTCTTTTTGCTCCTGCCTTCTGATTCTAGGTTTTGTTTATTTGAGTGAGTGGGGCACTTGCCATCATTTTTTATCTTACACACCAGGGTCTTATACTATGCATTTAATAGATACTTTGGGGAATCAAGCACCACACACCTGTGAACCATTCCAATTTTCATAGAGAAAACAATCCTTTTATAAGAAATCCAAGATGCTGGGGGGGGGTGGTTATTAAAACCTTACCTCTCATCTTGGAATCAATACAGTATATGGATTCAAAGGCAGAAGTGCTATAAGAACTAGGCAATTGGGGTCAAGTGACTTGCCTAGGGTCACACAGCTAGGAAGTATCCGAGGCCAGATCTGAGCCCAGGTCTTCTTTGATTTTTATTTTTAAAAATTGATTAATTAAGAACATTTTTCCATGGTTACATGATTCATGTTCTTTCCCTCCCCTCCTCCCACCCCCCTCTCATAGCCACCTCCCAATTCCATTGGGTGTTTTGGTTTAAACCCTTGCCTTCTGTCCTGGAGTCAATACTGTGTATCAGCTCCAAGGCAGAAGAGTGGTAAGGGTGGGCAATGGGGGTCAAGTGACTTGCCCAGGGTCACACAGCTGGGAAGTGTCTGAGGCTAGATTTGAACCCAGAACCTCCCCTCTCTAGGCCTGACTCTCAATCCACTGAGCTACCCAGCTGCCCTCTCCTTTGGGTTTTACATGTGTCATTCCAGGTCTTCTTGACTACAGGCCTGGTGCTCTATTCATTGAACCGCCTAGCTGCTCTTCCACAGTTCATTTGTTTAATTTATTGGGGCAACTAGGTAGCTCAATGGACTGAGTGTGATCTCGAAGTCTGTGACCCTGGACAAATCACAACCCTAATTGCCTAGCTCTTGTGGCTCTTCTGCATTAGAATCAATACACAATGCTGATTCCAAGACTGAAAGGAAGGGGTTAAAATTGTTTCTTAGGCATGTGCTCGGTGCCAGGTGCTGGAGATACAAAAGGAGGCAAAAGATAGTCCCTGCGCAGCCTCAAGGAGCTCACAATCTAATGACTGGTGGTTGGGACCTGCCTGTAGCCGAAGTAGAGGGGGCTGAGAAAAGAGCCGTTAGACAGGTAGGAGGGAAACCAGGAGAGAGCATCACCACAGAGCCCCGGAGAGGGGAAAGCATCCAGGAAGGGGCAATGGACGGATGGCGCAGAGGCCGCAGGGAGGGTGAGCAATGACAAAAGACCATTGGATCGGGCCACTAGAAGAGCCTCGGGGAGAACAGCGGAGGCTTGGAAGAGGCCAATCAGTGAAGAAGAAGGAATGGATGGGAAGGATTTGGGCAAATGACAGGAGGCTCCAGCATCAGCCACTCAGAAGGGGCCCTGTTCCCTCCCCTTGACAGACGATAAAACTGAGGCCCACGAGGGTGACTGATCCCGCTCGTACTGCCCAGGTGCTCCTTTCCACAGAAACCACCTCCTGCGGGGCATTCGAGACCAAAGCTCGCTCGCGGGGTCTCTTGGGAGTCTGGCTATTCAGGGTGCAATCTCTGCTTCTGCCACCAGATGGCGGCCCAAGCCTCGAGCTGCAGCCTCGCCGTTTAGGAGGGTATAAATAGCTTCCCCAGTAATTCATAATTGATGGGCGGCGCTTCATTAGGAGTTTAATGTCCTTCCGCGGGGCTCCCCGCCTGCATTATCTCGATGGTGCTAAGCTGAAAGGGCCGCTCTCGCCTTCACCTGTGAATTAAATGTGCTTTCACTTAATCAGACACCGAAGAAGCCTTTGGCCATCACCCCTGAGCTGTCATTCAATGCTCTTGGCAGAGCCTGAAACCTCAACGCCCCCAGCGGCGTCTGGCCGCCTCGCTTTGCCACGGGGGTGCCCAGAGTCTGTGGCGCGCCCCTTTTTTTTTTTTTTTTTAACCCTTGTACTTGTATTGTCTCATAGGTGGAAGATTGGTAAGGGTGGGCAATGGGGGTCAAGTGACTTGCCCAGGGTCACACAGCTGGGAAGTGGCTGAGGCCGGGTTTGAACCTAGGACCTCCTGTCTCTAGGCCTGACTCTCAATCCACTGAGCTACCCAGCTGCTGTGGCGCGCCCCTTTTAAGCATCCTCCGGCTCAGTGAAGGACGGAACTTCGGCCTGGCCCCAGACGCCTCCCCGCCAGGATTCTTCCTCTCCCAGTGACTGGTCAGCCCCAGGGCTGGGGAGGGCATTTGCCTGCTGGCTTGTCACCAGGAGAAACCTGGAGTGGGGTGAGTCAGCAGGATGCTCATGGAGCTTTCGTAGACCCCCCCCAAAGTATGGCCATCACCAGCTGCTGCCACTAGGCCCGAGGAAGGGCCCCCAATCCGGCAGAGCAGGGGCACCTTGTCACTGTAGGTGTGTACTGGTGGTGTTCCATCGTGTGTTGGGTCGTGTCAGACGCTCCCTGACCCCATTTGGGGTTTTCTTGACAAAGATACAGGAATGGTTTGCCATTTCTTTCTCGGGTTCATTTTTTTTTTAATTTTAAACCCTTAACTTCTGTGTATTGATTTATAGGTGGAAGAGTGGTAAGGGTAGGCAATGGGGGTCAAGTGATTTGCCCAGGGTCACACAGCTGGGAAGTGTCCGAGGCCGGATTTGAACCCAGGACCTCCTGTCTCTAGGCCTGACTCTCACTCCACTGAGCTACCCAGCTGCCCCCTTCGGGTTCATTTTACAGAAGAGGAAACTGAGGTCAACTTGTCCAGGATCACACAAATAAGTAAAGCTAGATTTGAGCTGAGGAAGATGGGTCTTCTTGACGCCAGCCCTGGCATTCATCTACTGCACCGCCTAGCTGCCCTCAGTGCGCCCTAGCTGTGTGCCTTCTTTCCCTCAGAAATATTTCCTGAAAAGTGGCTTTCCTTCAGCCTCACACATTTCCTAGCAGTGTGACCCTGGGTGAGTCACTTAACCCCAATTTCCTAGCCCTTGCTACCCTTCTGCTTTGGAACCGACACCTAGCATCGATTCTAAGACAGAAGGCAGGGGTTTAAAAACACAAAAACAAAGTCATCCGCCTCGGTGTCTCTTCTTGAACTCATCCAAACTGGTATGACAAAAGTCACCTACAGGGGATGGCCCAGGACGCAGTGAATGAGCTTGACTCCTCCCCAGCACCCACTTTAGCTGCCTTTGTTGTGTTCATTGGAACAAATTGTTCCCATCTGCCCATTCTACCAGGGGAAGTCTACACCTGCGTGAGTAGACACCCCCCTGCTTCACCTTTCGGTGTGTTTGAGGCCTGCTGGTTATCCTCAACCTGGTGGAGCCCATCTTCAGAAACAGTTTTGCTGGGGTGTGATTATAGGTGAGAGTTGAGTGACAGGTGGACCCCAAGAGTGGATGAGCATCCCGGAAGCCCTGAACATACACCCACACAGACCCAATGTATATGTACATTTATATATCTACACACACACACACACACACACACACACACACACATATATATATATATGTAATCAAATCCATTACACAGTCAGGTAGATGGTTTAATGGCTAGAATGTTGAACCCGGAGTTAGGAAGACCTGAATTCATATCTTGCCCCATTACTATAATAGCATCTATCTCCCAGTGCTGTCTTGAGGACCAAACGAGATTTTTGTAAAGCTCTTTGCCAATCTTACAATGTTACATAAATGCTAGTTACATGTAGCAAGATTCATGCTAGGCATGTAAAATATGCCTGGTGTGTATAAGGGAGGTATTCAGGAGTTTTTCCTATAATCCCACATATGGCAAAATAGAAATGGTAGCTACAAATCCCTCCCCCTGCCAAAAACAAAACAAAACTGAGGCATGCTCTCTCTCTTCAGTGGGCAAAGTCTGAATAAATTTAAAGTACAATGGCTGTGCAAAAGCAACTATGAACCCTGGCACTATAGGGTCTGGGAATCCCTTATCTCCTGAGGAGTCCTCCCTGTAGATCCACCTTCAAATGTCAGGACTAGCTCTCTGGCATTCGTAGCTGCTGGCTCTCTTCTCTGCTGCCAGGGGTCCTGCTTCCAGGCTGGAGTAACTGTATCTCTGGGTATATGTGTGGCTGAAATAGGACTTTGTTTTCTCAACTGTGCCTTCAATGCACTCTCTCTCTCTCTCTCTCTCTCTCTCTCTCTCTCTCTCTCTCTCTTTCTCTCTCTGTCTCTCTGTCTCTCTCTGTCTCTCTCTGTCTCTCTCTCTCAACCTTTACATTCTGCCTGGGAATCAATACTGTGTATTGATTCTAAGGCAGAAGAGCAGTAAAGGGTAGGTAGTGGTGGTTAAGTGACTTGCCCAGGGTCACACAGCTAGGAAGTGTCTGAAGCCAGTTTTGAACTCAGGGCATCCCATCTCTAGGCCTAGCTCTCAATCCACTGAGCTACCCAGCTTCCCCCAAAAGTCAGGGATTCTAAAAGGTGGAGATAAGGCATTCCAGGCATGGGAGCAGTGGGAAGTGGACTCTGAGTTAGAGAAACAGCCAACCCTGGTCTCAATTTCATGCCCTAATTCTACATTCAGGAGACACCACACAATTCTTCCTCAGGTCTCTTATTTCACATTGCTTAAAGGGAAGGGGATGAAGGATGAATCTGTGCTGGCCTTTTGTGTGTCCCCCACATCCCATCCCAACTGCTAGGACCCTTTCTCTGAAATTACCTGGTAGTTTCTGCTTTCAGGCAGTATAGAGTGCAGTCAAAAAGACCAGAGTTCAAATGGTGCCTCAGGCTTTTATGTTACCCTAGGCAAGTCACTTGACCTCTTGGCCTCAGCTTCCTTATCTGTAAAATGGAGATAATAACATAGGGGATAATATGGAAAGTGTGTTGAAATTCTTAAAACATATAAATAAATACTACTGTTGTTAGTGTGTATTATTTACTATTTTGTATGTATCCTTATCTCCCCTTTAGCAGGGAAGCTTTCCATGGTTTCACAGTGTCTGGCAGGAGAAGGCACTTAATTTGTGTTGACTGACTGGCACTCCTACCCGAGAGCCCAGGCTCTGCTCTAAATGTGGCAAAGGTGCCAGGGAAGCGACAACGACTTGGACAATTGAGCCCATGGAAGGGGCAGGAGAGGAGACTCAGTAGGCTCATGAACTGGACCCACCAGGGGGTGCTGCTCTACCACTTACTGTACCATGTGGAATCAGTCTGTAATTCAGGAGAACTGTGACCCCAAGGCTGGCCCTCTCCAATTCATGAGAACAGGAACACGACCCAAGGAGGAGGGGATGGTGAGAGCCATGTGCCCTTCACTCCCCTGAGAAGGAGCTTAAATCGTGGGTGTTCTGCCCAGGACAGTGGACATTCCTTTAGGGAACTGTGAGAGACCAATAATGGCCAACCCAAGCCCATTCAGGCTATTTAAAGCAAGAGAGGATGGAAGGCAAGACCTACCTGTGAGGTAGTAGAGAGGCCCCCAGACTTTGCCTCAGTTTCTTCATCTATAAAATGAAGAGAGGGACAGCCAGGTGGCTCACTGGATTGATAGGCAGGCCTAGAGATGGGAGGTCCTGGGTTCAAATTTGGCCTCAGACATTTCTTCTGTGTAAAAGTTGTCGGGTGTTAAAGATTTCTTCTTGATTTGTCTCTTTTGAGGTTCTTGTGCCTGGCTTGCCATTATTATTATTTCTTTCTCAGTCAGAAGTCTGGGTGAGGCAGACAGGCTCTCTGCCTATGGAGCCATGGAGCAGTTTTCACCTGAGTCACTGCGCCATGTGCCCTCTCAGCTTTATCCTCGTGTCCACCGTCTATGCTCTTTAGGCTCCTGGGTCTCAAGTCTAGCTGTTCTCAGGGTCAAGCCTCCTGATGGTCCCCTTGCTTGCTCCTCTGCCCAAGGCTCCTTTAACAGTCTCAGGGAGCTGCTTCCACAGTCATGCACCCCTCTGCACTGGGTCCCCACCCAAGGTCCACGCCTGCGCTCAGGGTCCGAGTGCCTGTGCTGAAGGTCTGTGTTCAAAGTCTGCACGTTCTTTAGCCTCTTGGGGTCTTAAGTCTTGCTGCTCTCAGGAGCAGGCCCTGGTGATCCCAGGTAGCTTCCAAGAACTTAATGAATGCCCCAAACTTGCTCCAATTCCCATGCACTGGCCCAGGAACTGTAGGTGGTGTTGGGGGGAGGGATTGCTCAGCTCATGTTTTAGTGAGAGCTGTTTCACCCCCCTATAGCATGGAAATGCCCTGATCCCACGTACCTTGAATGCTGCACCTTGTTGTGGGGTCCCTTCATTCATCTGGATCTGTTTTTATGTCCTCTTGAGGAGTCCTATATGTGTGGGTTAGGAGAGGTTAAGCAGCTGCTTTTTACTCTGCTGCCATCTTAACCCAGAAACTGCGAATCCTCAGACATTTCTTAGCTGTGTGACCCTGGGCAAGTCATTTAACCCCCAGTTGTCTAGCCCTTACTACTCTTCTGCCTCGGAATTGATATTTAGTATTGATTCTAAGGTAGAGAGTAAGGGTTAAAAAAAATGAAGGGGTTGGACTATAAAGTGAATGAACTATGAAGTCTCCTCTACTCTAAATCCTGGATCCAGAGAATAGCAGGACAGCTTTCTGTTAAGTCTGGGACAATTCAGAGGGAGGGTATACATGCCTTGAAGAAATACATTTTACTTACTGAATTCCTGTTTATCCATCAAAGCCCATTTCAAATGCCATTCTTCACTTCTAGGAATTCTTCATTCATATCAGCCCCATTAGAGTCCTCCCTGAGTGGTGGTCTGTACTTCTTAAAGGCACTCAGTGTGGACCATTGTGTATTACAGTTGGTATGGGGGTTGGTGTTGCTAGTAAGATATTTTATTTATTTATTTTTGAGTTGAAAAATTGAATTTAATTAATTGATTTAGAATATTTTTCCATGGTTACATGAATCATGTTCTTTCTCTCCCCTCCTCCCACCCCCCTCCCATAGCCAACAAGTAACTCCACTGGGTTTCACATGTGTCATTGATCAAGACCTATTTCCATATTATTGATAGTTGCTCTAGGGTGATCCTTTAGAGTCTACATCCCCAATCATTTCCCCATCAACCCATGTGATCGAGCCATTGTTTTTCTTCTGTATTTCCGCTCCCACAGTTCTTTCTCTGGATGTGGATAGCGTTCTTTCTCATAAGTCCATCAGAATTATCCTGGGTCATTGCATTGCTGCTAGTAGAGAAGTCCATTACATTGGATTGTGCCACAGTGTATCTATCTCTGTGTACAATGTTCTCCTGGTTCTGCTCCTTTCAATCTGCATCAATTCTTGGAGGTCTTTCCAATTCACATGGAATTCCTCCAGTTCATCATTCCTTTCAACACAATAGTATTCCATCACCATCAGATACCACAATTTGTTCAGCCATTCCCCAATTGAAGGACATCACTTCATTTTCCAATTTTTTGCCACCACAAAGAGCACGGCTCTAAATATTTTTGTACAAGTCTTTTTCCTTATGATCTCTTTGGGGTATAAACTGCTGGTAAGATATTGAAGGAACATTGGGGTTAATTAATTAAATCAAATCCCTACAAATCATTCCCCAATTGATAAATGGTCAAAGGATATGAATGGGAAGTTCTCAGATGAAGAAGTCAAAGCTTTACCTATATAGTCATATGAAAAAATGCTCCAAATTGCTATTAGAGAAATGTAAATTAAAACAGCTCTGAGGTACCACCTCACACCCATCAGATTGGCTAATATAACCAAACAGGAGAATGACAAATGGGATTCTATTACATTGTTGGTAGAGCTGTGAACTAATACAACTATTCTGGAGAACAATCTGGATCTATGCCCAAGGGGCTGTAAAACTGTGCAAACCTTTTGATCTACAAATACTACTACTGGGTCTGTATCCCAAAGAGACCAAAGATAGTAGGAAAGGACCTACTTGTACAAAAATATTTCTAGCAGCTCTTTTTGTGCTGACAAAGAACTGGAAACTGAAGGGATGTCCATCAATTGGGGAATGGCTGAACAAGTTGTGGTATAGGATTGTAATGAAATACTATTGCAGGGGGCAGCTGGGTAGCTCAGTGGAGTGAGAGTCAGGCCTAGAGACAGGAGGTCCTAGGTTCAAACCCGGCCTCAGCCACTTCCCAGCTGTGTGACCCTGGGCAAGTCACTTGACCCCCATTGCCCACCCTTACCAATCTTCCACCTATGAGACAATACACCGAAGTACAAGGGTAAAAAAAAATACTATTGTGCCATAAGAAATGACAAACAAGATGATCATCCAAAAAAACCTGGAAAGATTTATGTGAACTGATGCAAAGTGAAGTGAGCAGAACCAGGAGGATGTTGTACACAGTAACAACAATAATGTATGATGATCAGTTGTTAAGAACTTAACTATTGACAGCAAGGCAAGGATCCAGGACAACCCCAAAGATTCAGGAGGGAAAAGGCTACCCACCACCATAGAAGGAACTGATGGAGTCTGAACATAGCTTGAAACATACCATTCTTCATTTCCTTCCTGAGTTTTTTTTCCCTAGTGAAAGCCATATGTGTCTTCTCTCACAACATGAGGACCATGGAAATATCTATGACTTGATAGTACATGTATAACTTATATCAGACTGTCTGCCATCTCAGAGAAGAGGGAGGGTGGGAAGAAGGAAGAGAACATGGACCACAAAATGTCAGAAAATGATCACTGTATATACGTGTAATCTGGAAAAAAATATAATTGTTCGTCTATTTCTTTTATCCCCAAATTCCTGAAAATTTTCATATTTATAATTATGGCAACCTTACGAAGTTTGGAAATCGAATTTTCAATTTTCCAGATAGCCTTTCAGAAACGAAAGAAAATTTTAGAAGTTGTCTATTTTTACAGGTCCAGCGAAGAAAAAGGACTAACCTTTTTTTTGCCAGACCTCACGGGGAATTGTAAAAGTGAAATTTGGGAAATGCCATCTAAAAGTATATATATTTTCTATGGACACGTGGAAATTATCAAACTACATTTCCAGTGGTCCAACGGGTTTCCGTTTCCGGTTCTTTGGGCGTGGGGACGCCTGCGTCTCCACACAGAAAGGTTTAAATCTCCTGGGTTAGGGGGGAGTGGCTCTTGGTCAGCAGATTCGGGAGGATACAGGAGACAATAATGGTGAGGGCGGCGGTTTTGAATTCTTACAAGCGCGTGGTCTAATAACTTTATCTATCAGCATGGCTTTAATTAAAATACTAATTTATATTATTATTTCAGTCATAATTATTTTTTATCCTTATAGAAGGGAAGAGAATAAAGCATTTCTTTTTGCCTAGGCACCATGCTGAGCTATGTTTCAGTTTATTTGACTTTATGACCCCACTTGGGATCTTCTTGACAAAGACACCAGAGTGATTTCCTCATTTTACAGATGAGGAAACTGAGGCAGAGTTAAGTGACTTGACCAGGGTCACCCAGCTAGGAAGTGTCTGAGGCCAGATTTGAAATCTCTTCCTGGTTCTAAGCCTAGTGTTCTATGCACCATGGTGCCATCTAGCCACCCTGTCTTGTTTGAGGGCAGACCCCTTCCAAGGCAGGGGGGCAGCTTCCAAGAGTCTCGCAAAACCAGAAGCTGTTACAAGTTTCCACAGAAAGGTGAAGCGAGTCCTGGGTGGCCCTCTCTCAGCAAGAAGGGCCACGGGGGTTTCCAAGCCCAAGTTCTCTCTCCCCATCCCTCTGGGCTGGGCTTGGGAGACATCCAGGAGCCAGCAAGTAGAAAAAGGAACTTTATTGAAAAAAAAAGGGGACTGTTGGGGGGGTGGGAGGGGAGAAGCCAGGACTCAGGTACTCATGTCTCTGGGCCTCCCAGAGGGCCCCGGGCTGAGGTGCTGGGCCTGCGTCTAGAGTGGCGTCCGTCTGTCCCTCTGCCCCTCTCCATCCAGTCACGTGTCCCTGTGCGTTGGAGCAGACGAGTGAGGCGAAGCGGGCGTGCGGGGCGGGACACGCGTGTGTGCAGAGGGTGGCGGGGAGGGGAGATACAGTAGATGGGGCGGGCCTGGGGCCACGGCCCTGACGGAAGCAGGCTGTCCGGGGCTCAGCCAGGTCCAGGGCGGGTGGGATGAGCCGGCTCAGGCCTGGGGGCGGGCAGGGACGCAGCGGTGAGGCTGGTGGGACGGCATGTAGCCTGCCCGGCAGAGGCAGCGGAACGAGCCGTCCGAGTTGAGGCAGCGTCCGTTCACACAGAGCGCCGCCCGGTCCTCGGCCTCCTCACACTCGTTGATGTCTGCAAGGAGCAGAGGGAGGCTCACTGCGCACCTAGACGGCAGGGCTCCTCAGCCCCCCACGCCTGGCTCGGCTCTCTCTGGGCCCCAGGAGTCTGGGGGCCTCCCTACGCTGGGTCCGGGGGGAGCGGCCCAGACCAGCAGGCCCTCTCAGAGCAGGGCTCCGGGGCCTTGGCTCCGTCCCGCCCTCCGTCCTCCTGGTCCCGCTCCCCAGGCTCACCCACGCAGGCCATTCGGGTCATATCCAGCCGGTAGCCGTCGAAGCAGTCGCAGGTGTAGCCCTCGGGGACGCGGATGCAGCGGCCATTGTCACAGCCATCCAAGATGCCGCACTCTTCAGCCTGCAGCCCCTCGAAGGGCTCGTAGCGGGCAGCTGGAGGTGGGAGAAGACATCGAGGGGCCCAGCTCCGGCCGTCACTCAGGCCGGGCCCTCCCCGACCACCCCGGGCCCGGGCCCGAGTGTGCCCGAGGGGAACGAGGGCCGGCCGGGACAGACGGGGCCGGTGTCGGCCCGGGGACCCCCTTCAGAGCTTTGGGAACAAATGGGGAGGCCACGCTGCTGCGGCCCCGGGACCCTCCTCCTCTCTCCGGGCCTCATTTCTGCCGATGCAGAAAAGGAAAGAACGGAACCAGAGACTGACCCCAGAGGTCCTTCCCAGAAGAACCTCCGGACCGGCCGACCCTCGGATCAAGCCGGGGGGGGGGAAGGTCCGGCCGAGGTCCGGACGGAGACCAGATGCTGGAGAGGATGCTGGCCCCTGGCGGGAGGGTTTATAGGCGCCAGCGGGGAGGCGCCGGGGCCCAGGGGTTGTGGCAGGGGATGATGGTTAGCCATGAAGGGGCCCGAGGCAGGATGGACCTAGAACGCCGGAGGGAAGCCCAGAGTGGTGCCACCCAGCAGCCTGAGAGCCTGTGCGCATGCTGGGCCTGTGCCCGGCGGGTTCTCACCAGCGAAGGGGGCTCTGGCCTCCTCTTCCTCCTCCTCCTCCTCCGGCTCCGGGAAGGAGCCGCCTGTGTCCCGGGGCCGGTAGCGCCAGCGGGCGGCCGAGTCGGGCGACGGGCGGCCCTCAGGCTCCCCATAGGCTCCGGCAGCGACCGAGGCAAAGTCAGGCACCTCGAAGGGCGGCGGGCCGTAGGGGCCCCCCGGGCCGGGGAAGGGCAGGGCACCCGGAGGAGGCGGGTAAGGGTCATAGCCCAGGCCGGGGACGGGCGGGGGCGGGGGCGGGTACAGCTCTGGCCCGTAGGGGAGACCCCCGTAGCCTGGTCCAAAGTCGGGTCCGTATTCGTAGGGGATCCCGAAGCCTCCTGGGCGGGCTGGGCCGTAGGCTGGTGGGCGAAGAACGTTGCACAGAGCCTCGAAGTCATCTGCAGGGGTTGAAGGAGGAGGCCTGGAGAAGGGGGTCTTCCTAATTCTTACACCGACTTGGTTTGTTTTTTAAAACGGGCCAACAGGGTCGCCCAGCTAGGAAGCGTCTCCCTGCTCCACGCGTCGTGCCACCTCTACTGACTTGCCCACATCTCTTGGGCTCTGACATCGCCGCGCTCCCCCCAGCGTCCCTTCCTGTCTCCCTCACCAAAAGCCACGGCGTATGACCAGTAACGGCCCCTGCCTGGCAGCGTCCCTCCTGACGCCATCAGCGTCCGCGTCTACAAACGGCAGAATCAGAGGAGCGCCCTGGCTCGAAATCCTCCGCTCTCACGAGCTCGGGGGGCCACGGGAGACACACCGAGTGTGGAGTCAGAAGACCCGGATTCGAATCTCACCTCCAATACTCAACTGGTCCTTTTCTGGGTGCCCAAGTGGGATTTCACCTTTCTAGGTAAACCAAGCACCACCGCTGCTTAGCCGCCACGTTCCTCCATTGAGTCTTAGGGGCCGAGGGTTGCGAAAGCGCCAGAAGCAAAACTTGAACTCGAGTCTTTCGCACTCTGAGCCCTGCTCTCTGGGGGACTACTTTATGTATCCCCTATTTGTAGGGCCCTGGGGAAATGATCTCTCTGCTCCTCGGTTTATCCATCCACAAAAATGGGCCAATATTGACTCTATCTCACAGGGTTGTTGCGGAGAAAATATGTGAAACGAGACCTCAAGTGCTATGAATGGTCTAAGAGGCTCTCTTGAACTCAGGTCAAAAGCAACAGGAATATTGTATTTATTATATGTAAGGTACTAAATCATTGACTAACTTCTTCAGGGACTGATTGGTCGCTTTATTCATTTGTCCCCACTGACGTGATCATGGCTTTTAGTCACCTACTTTGTTGGGAGTAAATTAAATTGGAGACACCACTTTTTTTTTTTTAAACCCTCACCTTCCATCTTGGAGTCTATTCAGTGTATGGTTCTAAGGCAGAGTGGTAAGTGCAGGCAATGGGGGTCAAGTGACTTGCCCAGGGTCACACAGCTGGGAAGTGTCTGAGGCCAGATTTGAACCCAGGACCTCCCGTCTCTAGGCCTGGCTCTCCATCCACTGAGCCACCCAGCTGCCTCCGAGGCGCCACTTTCTTGCACTAGATTTACTCATAATAACGTGGACCTGAGTGCAAAATTGGGCTTGGCTACTTCGAACCTGCATGACAACTGGGCAGATTTCTCTCTCTTCTCCTCAGTTTCCTCCTGAGTAGAATGCTGAAAGTTAGACAAGCTGATCGCTGGTTCCTTCCAGGCAAATCCAGCTGTAGTTCAGCCTTGCTGCACTGGGTTGGTGGGCTTGTGCCTCTAATTCCAGCAACAGCCGCCAAGGGACCAGTGGGACCCAAGGCCAAGCAGCCTGACCCATCAGGCTTTCCCCTGAGCCTGTCTGACTTTCTGGGTTCTGGAAATAAATTCTCAGATTTTTGTGCCACCCGGCCAGAAAGTATGGGTCGAACCCAGGGCTTGGGAGGACCCTGGGAGAATAAAGGTGGTACCTGAGTCTCGGGCGGGACACAGAGCACAGTCCATGCTCCAGGCCTCCCCATACAGGCAGCAGCACTCTGTGTATGTGGCCTGGCGGTCCATTCGTGGGCGGCTACACACCAGGTCTGGTCCCACCTCCTGCCAGCACACAGCCAGGTTGTCGTCTAAACAGGGGTGGAAAGGGAAGGAAGGAAGGAAGGAAGGAAGGGATTTGCCCAGCACTCTTAAGGCCTGCTGCTGCCCCTGGAGGTGCCCCTCCCACCCGCTTTCAGTTCCTCTAAAAGACCAGGGGCAGCTGGGTAAGGGAGGAAGGGAGGAAGGACAGAGGAAGGGAGGAAAGAAGGAGGGAAGGAAAGAAAGGGAAGATGGAAAGGAAGGTAGGAGGGAGGGAAGAAGGAAGGAAGGAAGGAAGGAAGGAAGGAAGGAAGGAAGGAAGGAAGGAAGGAAGGAAGGAAGGAAGGAAGGAAGGGAAGGAAGGGAAGGAAGGAAGGAAGGAAGGAAGGAAGGAAGGAAGGATCTTTCTTCTCTCTCTTCCCCTCCCTACCTCCCTTTTTCTTAAACCTTCAGTCTTAATATCAATTCTAAGAAAGAAGAGGGGTAGAGGCTAAGCAATTGGGGTTAAGTGGCTTGGCTAGGAACACACAGCTAGGATGCATCTGAGGCCAGATTCGAATCCGGGTCCTCCCAGCTTCAGGCCTGGCTTTCTACCCTCTGTGCTCCCTAGCTGGCCCACATGGAGAGCTTTCTAAGTGCTCGTCATAGCCGTTCTCCTGACAGGGGATCCTCCTTCCACGAAGGGCACTGAGGCCTTGAGGGCTGTGGGTTACCCAGGCTCTGGCTGTCGTTGGTCACACAGCGCCGACGGGAGCCATCGAGCACCAGTGGGGGGGCGCAGGTGCAGTGATAGGAGCCCATGGTGTTGACGCATTGGCCGCCTTCACAAGCCTCTTCTTCATCGGTACATTCATCGTTGTCTGGGGAGATGGGGGGCGGGAGAGGGGTGAGGAGGGCAGCCCAGACTCCCCTCCGCTCTGGCTCACCTCCTTTGCCCAGCAGTGGCTCCACACCCTGCCCACGGCTGCGACAGAGGGACTTCAGAGGGAGCGCTGGGCCCTGCCCCTCACACTCCTCTCCCGTCCAGTCTCAGCTCCCGAAGCCCCCCCAATCTGCCCCCAGCCCAGCAGGCAGCGGGAGGAGGGGTTACCTATGCACTCCAGCCTCTGGGTGTGGTAGTAGTAGCCGTTGCTGCAGTAACAGGAGTAGCCGGGGGCCGTGTTCACACACACCCCGCTCTTGCACACCTGGTCCCCAAACAACAGGCACTCATCCACATCTGTGGAAGGGAGGGGCCCAAGGCTCAAAGTTGGCCAGGGCTCCCTCCGCTGACCTCAGCTCCCCCCCAGCCCCTGAGGAAGAGCCTGGCCAGAGGGAGCACCGGGCAGCCCTGGGGAGGAGCCTGAAGCTGGGAAGGAAGGGCTGAGGGGCCAAAGGCTGGGATCTCAGAGGGCGTCTCCTTCATCCTCTTCCTTTTTGCCTTTGTCTTAGCATCATTTCTAAGAAGAGCAGCAGGGGCCAGGCCATAGGGTTTAGGCAACTTGCCGGGGGGGCTGGGGGGGGAGGGGGTCTAATGCCAGATTTGAACTCAGGGCTTCCCCACTCCAGGATCTCTCCACTGGGATACCTGGCTGCCCCCATCCTCTTCATTTTAGAGAGGAGGAATTGAGACCCAGAGAGAAGTGCCTGGGCCAGCAGGAGGGGGATAGGAACACATCATTCACCAAAAGCCTCACCTCTCCGGATGCTGGGGTCTCCAGGTGGGGACAGGTAGCCCCGGCCGTGTGGGCACAGAGACTGGTATTCCGCTGGACAAGAAGGGTCTATTAGCGACTTGAGGAGCCGGGATCAAAGCCAGGTCTCCGGCACTGCGGACTTGGGCATCTTGGCTCCTCTCTCACCCAGAGCACCCGCTCCCACCTCCTCCTCCTCCCGTGTGGCCCCCCACCCCGGCCCCAATCTCTGCCCGCCTCCTCATCCCCTGGCACCTGTCTCAGGGCCCGGACACTGCTGGATGCGGCAGCCGCTACCCCAGCCCTCGCCCACGGTACAGCAACATTCCCGCCAAGTGACGTTCCTGGCCAGGATGTTGTCACAGGCGTCGGGCGCCGCGGTGTCGTAATAGCACTCCCGTCTTCCGCTGCTGGCCCCAGGGCCAGGGCCCGGCCTTGGTGCAACAGGCCGCCGAGGAGGAGCCGGTGGAGGTGGGGGCCGGGCGGGGAGCCCTGGGCTGGAGGGCAGCTGAGGACTCCCCCCTGAGAATGCAGAGAACGGGAGGTTCTCGTCAAGGCCCCAGAACCCAAATAGGCCTGTCCGCCCGGAACCCAGGTCCACCAGCAATGGGGAACATCAGCAGATGATGCCCGTGTCTCCCCTGGCCTTTTTTTCTGATTAACTAAAGGGCAGCTCGCCAGGGTGGGCACGCATGCAAGTTTGTTACTGGCTGGGCGTTGGGCTGGGAGGCTTTACAAGCCCCATCATTTTAGGGCTGGAGGAAAGGGTCCAGGGAGGGATGGTCACCAGGGACTCCTCCAGGCTCACTGATCGCCTGGGCAGCTAGCACTGGCACCTCTGCCGCCCCCATGGGCCACTGGCACTCACTGGCAGGGGGCCTTGGGGGGACGCAGCGCCCAGTCATGGGGTCGAATTCATCGGTGCTGGTGGGGCAGACACAGAGGAAGGAGCCCTCCACGTTCTCACACAGTGCCGCCCCGCACACGCCCTGGAGCGTCTCACACTCATTCACATCTGCAGCCCCAGAGGAAAGGCAGGAGTCAAGGGTCCAGGCTTCCCCGCCGGGCCCTGCCCTGCCAGCTGACCACTGGCCACCCCCAACCAACCCCTAGGGCTCGGCATACCCACACAGTGGCGCCCATCCCTGGCTCCCTCGTAGCCCTGGTCGCAGAGACACTGGAAGGAGCCGGGCAGGTTCTGACACATGGCATGGGCCCCGCAGAAGCTTCGGTTCCTACATTCATCCACATCTGCAATCGAACCAGCAATTTGACACGGGTTCCTTCCAGCCCATTTTACAGATGGGCAAAATGGCTCAGAGTGGTCCAGAGCTCCCCACATGTTGTACATGGCACCAGCATGCATTACCCTGGCAGCCACCACTGGGCGTGGGCTGGTATCCCGGGTCACAGAAGGGGACACAGCGGTAGGAGCCCGGGGTGTTCTCACAACGCTGGGCTCCGCACAGGGCCGGCCCGTATTCCCGGCACTCATCTACATCTGGAAGGGAAAGGGCTGAGTAGGAGAGAGGAGGTGGCACAGGAAAGGGAGTCGGCGCGCCCCCTAGTGGCCAGCAGAGGGACCGGTGACCTGCGGCTCCAAGAGCCCCAGTGCGCAGACGCTAACTGCTCACGAGGAGGCCACGCCCCTTCGCTCCCCTGCCCACAACTAGACTCCGCAGGCTGTGGAAACTCTCGGAAACAGTACGTCAGGGCCAGGGCGGCGCGAATGCCCCAAATTCATGTCATTTGCAGCCTTGGGCATGGGGAGAAGACTGCTCATCCGGGACACAGAAAGTTGTAGCCAAGCTCCCCACGTGCTTTGTGGTCCTCTCACCATCACAGTTGCCTTCCGGACTCGCATGGTAACCCGGGTCACAGTCACGGACACAGCGATAGGAGCCTGGGGAGTTCTCACAACGCTGATTCCCGCACAGGGCAGAGCCTCCTTCTCGGCATTCGTCCACATCTGGGGAACGCAGTACAGATCCGGCCTGGGGTCAGTCACTGAGGGATGCCAAAGGCCCCGGACTTAAGGGGAAAGGACTCAGAACGGGTGCTCACCGCTGCAGGACGTCAGGTCAGGACTGGCACGATAGCCCGGAGGACAAGCACACTCGAAGGAGCCATCTGTGTTAGTGCAAAGGCCTCCCTGGCACAGGCTTTCGTCTCGGCACTCGTCCACGTCTGAAGGGCAGGGATGACAGAAGGAAGGAAGCCCAAGGCTGGCCCAGCACTACCCCTTCCCCCCCCCCATCCCACGCAGTCTTCTCCAGCAATCCTTTCTGACACCTTCCCTCCCCAACCCCAGAACTCATTCCCGTTCTAGGACAGGGCATACCGAGGCAGGAGGAGCCGCGGGGCCCAGTCTGGTAACCCGGCGCGCATGTGCAGGCGAAAGAGCCGTCAGTGTTGAGACATTCCCCATGGGGAAAGCAGAAGTCTCCCTCCAGGCACTCGTTCATGTCTAGGGAAGGCAGCGGGGAGAGGGCAAAGGTGAGGACTGGCGAGATCGGGGCCTTCCTTGGCCAACCAGACCCTCTGAGCCGTGTCCCTGCCCACCTGCACAAGGACCGGATCTCCCTCCTGGTGGAAGCCGGTAGCCAGGCTCGCAACTGCAACGGAAGGAACCGTCCGTGTTGGTGCAGTGCCCGTGGGGTCCGCAGGGTACACCTGAACTGCACTCGTCCACGTCTGTAAACAGGAACACCTGGGTGTGAGGCTCGGGGAGCTCCACATTTGGGAGGGGGTGGGGAGAAAGCCTAAAAGACAAGCTGGGGGAGTGAAGGCATCTGGGGTTTGGAGAGGCTTGTAGCTGGGTCAGGGGCCAGGTGAGGGCGGGGGCTTCAGAAACTCTCCATTGGAGGAACTAGAAGGGTGAATCAGCTGATGTTCCTGGGTCGGAGTGCTGAAGGTCTGGGCTGCGAATCACAAGGTAGGGGAGATTCTGCGCATGCGTGTGTGTAGAAGTGGTATTCGAGGACTGAACGTCTGGGGTCCGGGCACTGGGTTGAAGATGGTGCTCCGGGCCTCCCCTTCGGAAGTATTCCTGCGCAGCCTCAGATCTCTCGGGTCAAAGAGCGGCAGTTCCAAGGGTGGGGTGTGTGTGTGTGTGTGTGTGTGTGTGTGTGTGTGTGTGTGTGTGTGTGTGTGTGTGTGTGTGTGTGTGTGGGTGGCGGGGGGGGGGGGTTGTTCAGGTCATTCCTAGCTGAGGGAAGGGGGTGGAGCGGGGCATCCCAGGCGTTTCAAGACCCCAAGTCAGGGAGGGCTAGGAGTGAACGGTTCTGAGGCACCAGTCTCACCGGTGCAGCGCCCCTGGAGCAGTCGGTGGCCCGCCGGACAAGCCCGGCACTGGAAGGACCCCGGCGAATTGACACATTCTTGCCCGGGACAGGCCACGTGATTTTCACATTCATCTATATCTGGGGGAAAAGAAGGGAACAGGGAAGGGCATAAGCCCCGCCCCTGGCATGCCCAAGCCCCGCCCATCCTCACAGGCCCCGCCCACTCACCCTCACAAGCCTGGCCTGCTGCATTGAGCCGGAAGCCCGTGGGACAGGTACACAGGTAGGACCCCTCCACGTTCTCGCAGCGCCCGTAGCTGCAAGGTGGGGGGCTTCGCTGGCATTCATCCACGTCTAGGGGAAATGAGGGGGCGCAGGTGGGGCCCAGGGCCTAGCGACATCCCACCCGCAGGCAAGGCACACCTTGCAGGGTCTTCCTCAGTTTGGCCCGCCCCCCTTTCCCTACATCAACAGGATGACCACTGAGACCATCCAAAACATCCCTCCCGTTTTATAGATGGGCAGACTGAGGCTTGGTGAGGCAAAGAGCTTTTCCTAGAATCACAGGGGGGGGGGGGAGGAGGCCCAGAACCCCATCTCCCAGGCTCCACCCTCAGGCATGCGTGGGAAGCCTAGGCTACCCTCATCTCTTTTGGTGGAAGCCTTTTTCTTCCTTCAAGGTGGAACTTATCAAGTGCATCTTGCCCCTTCCTCTGCCCCCTTCCATCTCACAGATGGTAAAACTGAGGCCAGTATGTTAGTAGTGAAGAGACTGGGCTTGGAGGTAAGAAATGTGGGTGTGGTATCCCAGTACCCACATATATATACACCGTGTAACCTTCGGAAGCCCCTGACAATAATGGCAGGGGGGTGGCTAGAGCCCTGGGCTAGGAGGCAGGAACACTCATCTTCCTGAGTTTGGATCTGGCCTCAGACACTTCCTAGCTGTGTGACTGGGCAAGTCACATTCACCCTCTTGGCCTCAGTTTCCTCATCTGTCAAATGACCTGGAGAAGGAATGGCAAACCACTCCAGTATCTCTGCCAAGAAAAAACCCTAAGTGGGGTCCCGAAGAGTCAGGCATGACTGAAAAATGACTAAAACAATTCATCTTCACCACACGGTAAGGAATGACCTGTTTTGCATGAGGGAAACCGAGGCACAGACCTCTGAAGTGGCTTGCCCAGGATTCCATAGCTAGCAAGGGTCAGAGAGCCCTCTCTGGGCCTCTGTAAAATGAAGTTGGACTAGACGGGCTCCTTTTCAGCTCTGACATATCATTCTTAAGAATACTAGAATTTCTGCTAAGCCGTCACTTTGTAGATGGAGAAGCCGAGGCTGAGATGTGGGAAGGGGCTTACCTGCTTTTGCTGGGCAGACTCAGGGGGCAGAGAACAGCAATGGCAAGAGATGGGACAGGGAAGAAAGGAAACAATGGGGAGATTGGGAAGGGTGCTGACTCTGGAGGCAGGAAGATCTGGGTTCAAATCTTGCCTCAGACGCCAGCTACATGATTCTGGGCACGTTATCTGACCTCTATATGACTCAGTTTCCTCATCTGTGTAAGTTGGATTGTTGTTCAGTTGTGTCTGAATCTGGGTTTTTTTGGCAAAGATACTAGAGTGGTTTGCCATTTTCTTCTCCATCTTGTTTTACAGATGAAGAAACTGAGGCAAATACAGTTAAGTGACTTGCCCAAGGTCACACAGCTAGCAATTGTGTTCATGGCCAGATTTGAATCCAAGTCTTCCTGACTCTGGGCTTGGTTCTCTCTCCATGGGTCCACCTAGCTGCCCACAAGTGGGATGTGTGACCTCCAAGTTTCCTCTCAGCTCTTAAATCTGAGTCCCTCCACATAACAGGGGAAGAGGAAGGGATGGAGGCTAGTCCTGGGGAGCAAGAGGGGAGGAGGCAGAGAACCATACCAACACATGGTGCGCCAGGCCCATGGGAGCGGTATCCAGCAGGGCAGGCACAGTGGTAGCTTCCAGCCGTATTGTCACAACGGCCTGGCCCACAGGGAGGAGGGTCCCGGGCGCACTCATCTATATCTTCGCACTCAGGGCCTTGGAAGCCAGGTGGGCAGGAACATCGGAAAGAGCCAGGCAGGTTTTCGCAGTGGCCCCAGCCACAGGGGCCTGGGCTCTGGGCACATTCATTGATGTCTGAGAAGGGAAAGAGACCAGAGAGTAGGGCCCTCTTTGCCCCAGAGAGGCTTGTGGGATTCCTCTGAAATGGGCCGAGAACTCACTCCCTTACTCTCGACTCAGAGCATCCCAATCCTTCAGAGGTTACACCCATTCCTCTGGCTCTTTGTCCCTCGCTCCATATTCCCCTGGCCCTCCCCAGTTCCCTGTCTAGTTTTCTTCTGATCCCCCCCTACCTTGGCAGCCGGCTCCATGGGGAGCAGCCTTGTACCCAGCTGGGCAAACACACAGGAAGCTGCCAGGAGTGTTCTCACACCGGCCATTGGTGCAGGGCTGCTGGGTGCATTCATCCACATCTGTGGGCACAAGGATCAGGAGTGGGCAGGGGGCAACAATTCTAGCCTCCCTTGTGGGCATCCAAGTTTACCTGCTCCTCCCCACAGCCTGACACAAGCCCCAGAGGTCTAGGGCTAAAGGCAGAGTTGGTACAGGCCAGTCAAAAAAGAGGGACAAAGACTCACCCTGACATTCAGTGCCCTGTGGACTGGCACGGAAACCAGGGGCACAGACACAGCGGTAGCTGCCTGCCGAATTCTCACAGCGTCCGTGGGCACAGGGCCGGGGTATCTGCCTGCACTCGTCCACGTCTGTCCCACAGAATCAAGAAGAGGTAGAGTCAGAGGGCTCAGAGGCCAGGGGTGCCCCATCCTTCCCTCTTCTGTCCCCAGTCTCACCGATGCAGTGTGTGCCATGGGTGCTGAGCCAGTAGCCAGAGTCACACACGCACGTGTAACCACCCTGACGGGGGATGCATCGCCCGGGGCCACAGATCTGGGGGTTCCGCTGACACACACCCCCTGCCACTGGGCCTGGTGGACCAGCCAAGGATCAGTATTTTGCCACAGTTTCCCCTTCAATCTTCTGTGAAATATAGGCTTCTCTTCTGTCTCCCTCCTCCCAGCATCTCCTCCTGTCTCCAGAGCTCTGCCCTTCTGCGCCCTCCTCCCTTCAGAGTTCCCAAACCAGATCTCTCCACCACCAGCCACTCCTTACCTCTTTCAGGGAGTTCCAGGCTTGGCTGAATGGGGACAGTGGGTAGGGGTTCTTCAGGCCTGGGTTGGGGTTGGGGCCAGGGTCTGGGTCTGGGTCTGGGTCTGGATTCTGGGCGGGAAGTAGGTGGGTAGTTCCAGACAGCTGGGCAGGGAAATAGGTGAAGGGTCAGGTCAAGAACCTGACATTATGGAGGGCACTTAGTGCCATCCATGCCAGTTGGGGCCACCTAACTCCATCGTCGCCCATATCATCGTGTTCGAGCTGGATAGAGGGCTCCAAAGACCCAGGACTTACCTGTGGGGGCCCAGACAGGGGGTGCTGGAGTGACGGGTGGAGGTACCCGGGGCTGACTGATGGGTACTCGGGGTGGTTCCTGGCCCAGGGGGCGAGTGTTGTATCTGAGGTCAGAGGCTGAATAATGGTAGCCAGGGCCAGCTGGGCAGATCTCCCTGAAACCCTCTGGAGGAAGAGATGGAAAAGTGGGAAGGAAGTCAGTGAATGACAAAGGGCCCTAAAGACAAACTGAGTAAGCTAGGCAGGGAGGCAGAGGCCACGGGACTTTGTGTGGGCAGCAGAGAGCAGGATTTGGGAGTGGTGCTAGAACCCTGGGCACAAAGGCATCCGGAGGATCCTAGGGGGGGCCCCCTGGGCAAAGAGGCTGGGACAGCTTTGTGAGGGCCCTGTCTGTGAGATGGGAAGGGAACTGGAAGGAAGAGGGATCCCCAAGGAGGAATGTGGGCAACCTCCGGGGCTGGGCCTGAGGGGCATCAGGATACCTGGATGCTGGAGGAGTTAGAGGGGCTAGAGGTTGAGGTAAGGGGGGCAGGTTATGAAATGAAGGTACAGGGGAGTCCTGGGGCCCACCTGAGCCAAAAGGTGGGCACAGCTGGCAGCTGTGGCCCCAGGCCTTGCCCACCCGACTACAGCAGCAGATTTGTTTGGTGATATTGCGCAGGATGGGCAGCGAGCAGCCTCCAGCCCTGAGTACCCGAAAGCAGGGACCCTTTGCCTCTGAGATCACATGCTGGGCTAGAGAAGAGCCGGGCCAGAGGCTGTGGTCAAGGGGGAGCAGGAGTAGGGAGAGGTGGGCTGGGGGCTGGATGGAAGGGAGTGGCTTGGAGTGAGGGGGGAGGCACGGAGCTCTCAGGGTGGGCTTGGATCAGAGCTGGGAGGGGTCCCCAGGGGGCCAGGGCTGGGGTAGGTAGGGGTCCGCGGTTCTCAAGTACAAAGACCGGGAGGGAGGAGCAGAGGAGGCCAGGGTGGGGTCTCTCACAGATGCAGCTGCTCCGGGAGGAATCTAGCAGGTAGCCATCGGGGCACACGCATGTGTAGCCGCCGCGCGTGTTCGCGCACTCCCCGTGTTGGCACCGCCCTGGCTCAGCGCACTCATCCACATCTGGGAAGGGGGACAGGGGAATGGGGCAGGCTGGCCCGGTGCAGGGGTAGGGGCTAGTGCCCCCGCGCCCAGCAGCCCCACTCCCGGCCACCTCGCCAGAGGGCGCCCTCACCGGCGCAGGAGCCGTTGACTCTTTCAAAGCCTGTGGGGCACGCCGCGTCTGGGGATCCCGCCTGACCAAGGCTGCCTGCGGAAACGGGAGAGGGGCCACTTTAGCGGCGGGCCGGGGGCCGGACCGCGTGTGCCCCGAGAGGGGCAAGAGGGCGCCCGCCCGAAGGGAATGGCATTTGATGGGCAGTGAGAAAGGGGAGGGCGGGGCCCGAGAGGCGCTCCCCCTGCGGTTACCCCTGCGGTCAGCCCTTCTTACTCAGGTGCTCTGAGCACGGCTGGCAGTCGTGAACGCCCCAGGCCAATCCAGCTCCTCGACAGCACACCTCCTGGGTTCGCAGCCCAGGCAGAGGGGACGCGCACTGCAGGAGACAAGGGGAGGGGCTCAGTGCGCCCAGGCGCCTTCCCGTAGTCCCTGCTCGGTCCTCAGCGCTAGCCCCAGCCGCAGGGCTCACCTCGCCGTCTCGCAGCTGGCGGAAACAGTAGCCGAAGCCCGAGGCGTCGGTGTAACCCCCGCCCTCTTCCTCCTCCCCACGAGGGCTGCTCTGAGCCAGCACGGTGTACAGGGCGGCGCGGTCCGAGGGCACTCCCGAGGCCCGAGCCTCCGCCGGGCCCAGGCTGGGCCTCGGGCCGCTCACACGCTCCACTTGGTGGATAATGACTGAAGCTTCCTGTGGGTGTTCCACGTGCACGCTCACCAGGGACGCCACGCCTACACGAGAGGGTGAGGGGCAGAGTGAGCACTGGCGCGGGGCGGAGGGGAACTAAGCCCACCCGAAAGAGCACGTCGGAGGGGACCCATGGAAGAGAACGGGAGGGACGATGATTCTAGTTATAAGAAGGGGAAGCTAGGAAGGCCTTCATGTCACAGGTAGGGAAACTGAGGCCAGAGAGCATCTACCTGGTCTTAAAAGCACACCGGGCCATTTAGAGCTGGAAGGGGCTTTGGAGCCTTCCCGTTCCAGATAAGGAAACCGAGATTCCGCCAGTATCCCACTACAGCATACCAGAGATGATTCTTATCTCCTCGCAGTGAGGGCAGCTCAGGCAGAGAAAGAGAGAAGCTGCCCAAGTTCGCAGCTGGTCCCGATGGAACCCAGAGCTTTCTGACTCCTTGCTTGGACCGTCTCCACTGCACTCCTCCCCGCCCCCACCCCCACCCCCAGCACCCTGTCCCTTGCCCACTCTCCGACCTAGTGGGTTGGGGTGTTTTCTCCCCTCCCCTCACCGTCTTCTTCCTCCCGGTGGTTGGCCAGGGGCAGCGTATACACCGACTTGGTGACCCCGGGTGCGGGGGGTGGGGGAGCCTCGTGGCGTGTGCGAGAGGCAGGCAGCTGACAGAACTTGCCCGCGAAGTTCGGGGGGCAGAGGCAGCGGTCCTTCTTCACACACACACCTCCGTTGTGGCACAAGAGTGGACACAAGACTAGGGAGGGATGGAAGGGGTAGGGGCGGTCACGGGTGGGCTCCTCCCCTATCTCCCTCTGCCACAAGAACACAGAAGCCTCCTTCTCCCAGTTCTCCCCTCCTTTTGTCCAAGAACCCATCTTTTCCCTTTAGCCGGGTTCTTCTCCCTGTTCCGCAAGGAACCAGGCATCCCTGTCCTCCAGTCCCCTTCATGAGCCCCCACCACCCCCGACAGAACCCAAAGGGCCTCTTCCTTCAGCAGCTCCTCCCCGACTCCACTCGCCGGCTTAGCTCTCCCCATCAGCTGCACCCCGGGAGGGGGAGCGCGTGGTCCCCATATGGGGCATCGGGCCCAGCTCCCGCACGCAGGGACATCTGGGCGTGGTGCCGCCAGTGCTGAGGCCGGGTAAACAAACGCAGTGGGGGGAAGGAGGGCGGCTCCGCATTCCCCAGGCTCAGCATGGGGGCCGAGAGGGGTGCAGCCTGGCCCCCCCACCCAAAAAGCAGGCGTTTCTGCCTCCGCCTTCCTGAAGCCCCGTGCCCAGCTGCGCCCAGCTGCTTGGCACTCCGGGTGACCAGGGGCGGGTCCTGCCCTGAGCCCTCCTCTCTCCCCTTTCTCCCCTGCCGGCCTCTTCCCCCACGGGAGCCCCCGAAGCCGCCAGCGGCAACAGCTGGAGACAGCTGTGGGGTGGGGCCGGGCGGGGGCCAGCCAAGCCCGGAGTGGGGGCGGAACTCTGGGGTCCCAGGTCTCCGGGAATGGAGGAGGCGCTAGGACAAGGAGTTTCGCTGTTGCGGGGTTGGGGGGGGGTGCTGTGCGGGGGATCTCACAGAGAAGAGGGGGAAAGGAAGTCAGGGGTTCTCTGGGCTAGAGGTGGGACAGGATTCCAGCCAAGGTCTGTCCGGCAGAGATTTCAGTTTTGGAGATCAGGGCTAGGCTTGGTGTTGTGAGCTGGGGTCTCGCTGGGGAGGGAACAGGGGGAGAGGCAGGGGCGGGAGGGGTCCGGTGGAAATTCTTCCCCGTTGTTCTTGGCGCCAGCGAAGTCCCGCTCCCACGGGCCAGGCCCACGCCATGGGCGGGGCGCTCCTCGGGGGTAGTGCCAATTCCTCCCGCCCCTTTGGGAGGAGGGGGAGAGGAGGGGCTGGGGGGAGGGGGCCAAGGATGCCGAGGTCTCCGTAAGGTCAGGCCCGGCCCTGCAAGCAGCTTCACAGCGCCTGCCTCCCCGGGCAAGAGGCCAGGGGGTCCTGGCACCATCTCAGGGCTCAGCCTCTGGCACGAGAGCTGGCATCATGGGCCTGAATGCTTGGCTCCCCCGGGGCCCCCCGGGCTGGGTCTGTGAGGCAGGGGCGGGGGAAAGGGGCGGGGGCCGAGCGGGAGATGAGCTCACGCCGGCCGGGTCTGGAGCCGGGCCAGGCCTGGCCTGTTCCCGGCGCCCGGGGGGCCCCCAGCTCCCTCCTCGCCGGCTGCCGCAGTCTCTGAGGCTGGGGGCCGCCCCCGGGGGGCAAGTGAGGAAATGGGAAGAGACGCAAAGTTGGGGTAGAGGCCGAGGCTCAGGACAGGGGAGTTAGGCTCCCTTCTCTCCCCAGTCGGCAACCCGAGGCACAGCTAGATGGAGCAACGTCCCGCTGAGGGGAGCTGAAGTCTAGGGGAGAAAGGGTGGCCCAGAAGGGCAGGTGTCCAGGCTGGGTCAATCCTGCCTCTTCCCCTCCACTGAGAGGAACAGGTGGGGTGGGCTGCTATGTAGGGCGGATTTCCTTTTCGTTTAAAGGACCCCTGCCTCCCAGGAAATATAGTCATCACTCCCCACCCCACCCGACCACCAAGGTCTTCTGAAGGTGGCACCTAGTTCCATCTCCCAGACAAGGGAACCAGGCCCTCCCCTGGGCCCCCAGGCGCTAGCTACTTCCAAGGAGTGCCTTAGTTCCCCGCCCTTCTAGGTCCTCTCAGAGATGAGCAGCCCCGCCATTTCTCCCTAATGCCCTACAGTCTGCACCTCGAAGGGGTGCCCGGGAGTCATCTCTCCCCTGTGGCTTCTGGAGATGCTAACTTTTATCTAGGAAGGGATCTTTGCCCTCCTCTTGGCTCTGGAGAGCTCCCTCCCTACCTTTTGGGGGCTCAAGGCCGACCTGAAGCAGAGAAGCTGCCTCTTCCTCGTGCCTCTCCACTTTGTGACTCCCTGCCCGCTCCGGGCATCCTGCTTCCTTTCCTGCCCCTGGCAAAGGGTGTCTGTGCCCTTCTTCTAGGGATGTCACTGATCCATCCAGAGGCACCCGGCTCCCTCCTCTGGGAGGCTCCCGACTCCCTTTCCTGGCCCCCTGGCCCGGCCCCGTCCTTGGACTGGCACTCACAGACTCGGAAGCCTGGCCCCGCGGGCGCTGCCCCGCCAGGGGCGCCGCTCTCCACGCTCGTGGTGTTGGCGCGCACGCAGTGGGGCACGCAGCGATTCCCGGAGCAGCGCAGGCGGCACACAGCCGGGGTGAAGAGGACTCGGAGCCGCTCGCGGGGTCCGGGCCGGGCGGCCGGGCTGGGCAGCAGCTGCAGCAGCGACAGCACTAGGAGCACGAGGCGCCAGGGCTGCCGGGCGCCCGCCATAGCTGCGCACTGAGCTGCCTTGCCGCCCGCCCGAGGGGCCCTAGCCCAGACAGCAGCTAGCGCTACGCAGTGCGGGAGGGGAGGGGAGGGGAGGAGAGGAGAAGAAGAAAGAGGAGGGGGACGGACCGGGGAGGGGGCGGCTCCACGCGCCCCCGCCCAACCCGGCCCAGCCGGGCCTGGCCCGGCCCGGCCCAGCCCAGCCCAGCCGGGCCAACCCCCTCTTAGCTCTTTGGCAACCGCGCGGGGGCGCGTGGGGCCGGGCTCTGTGCCAACACCAATGTTAGTGCGCGACGCGGGGGAGAGCGCGGGCCTGATCGCCGCCCCCCTCCCCACTCACACGCTACTTTTCCTAACCCATTCCCTCTCCTTCCTCCCCCCACCCATCCCTGCCCCAAACCCCATCCAGCCCAGCCCGGTCCAGCTACAACAAGTGGTTGGGAGGGCTGGGAACAGGTGGGGGCGCCAGGGACCCCTCAGGCGCTTCTTGGGGCTCAAATATAGTCGAGTGGCTGATTCAGGGGCGCACACCTGGAATCTCCCCGCCCCCCCCCCAATCCATACGAGTGGGCCCACACAGCTGGAAAGAAGGCTAGGTACAGTTAGAAGACAAAGCCCGGGCTGGGGCAGGCAGCAGGGGGTACATCTGGGGTCGAAGGGACGGAGCACAGCTGGACTAAGGAGTCAGAGGGCGGGGCCGCGCCCTGAGGGGAGCACATCTGGGAATCGAGAGGGCTACAGCTGAGGGAAGAAGGGTAGCAGGGAAGCACATCTGGAGAAAGTTCTAAGGCTACACATGTTTCATGGGGCTGCAGGCAGGGGCATTGGTGAGAGGTGGATCAGCCCGGAGGTAGAGGCAGGACTCTCAGTTCTGGCTGCGCTGGGTCTCTCCTTCACACACACCCCCACTTCCTCTCCCCCCGCCCCAATCCCGCAAGCCCCTTCCACCGGCGCCGCCGCCGCCGCCGCTTCACAATCCCCTTTGTTGTCTGGACTGGGGGCTCCGCCAGACGCCCCTCGTTCCCTAGCCAGCAGAGCCAATTCGGGACCCCTCTTTCTTTGCCTCCTGCCTTCCCCTTTGAGAGATGGAACAGAGCTCGGCCTCCCACTTCCCTCCCGCTGGAGACTAGGAAAGGGTTAAATGGGTGGGGGTGGGGAACGCTCCCGGGGCCGGCCGCCCCGCGGGTCAGCGGCTCTGGACAACGTCTTCCCTGACGATCTCCCTCCCCTCCCTCCACCTTACCTCCCTCCCCCACGCCTGCTGTCACGGAGCCACCTTGGGAGAGGGGCCGGATACCAGGGTCCCTCAGCTTTCGCCCTGGGGGGAGGGAAAAGGGAGAGGTAAGAAGAGCGTGAAGAGCCCGGACCCATCTCACCACCAGCCCTGGACCCCCTGGAGTTCGAGGAAAAGGGTAGCGCGAGCCCCGCGAGAGGGCACCCCAGGCCCGGGACGCCGCGCCACGGGCACGCCTGGACCCTTGGGGTTTCCCCTTGGACAATGCAGGGCGTGGGAACCAGACGGCCTTATCGGCCTCGGGGGAGGAGAAAGGAGGGGCCGGAGCGCTTACCGGGGGCCCGGGCAGGAGCAGCGGCAGCTCTCTCCAGCTGGCGGCTTAGCCGCAGAAGGCCCCTGTGTCCGGGCCCTCGGGGTCCGCGGCGCTGCAGCAGAGCCCGGGCCTCCTGCAGCCTGCAGGAAGGGAGGGGAGATGGTCAGCCCCAGCTCGGGAGAGCACCCCAGGCTCCTCCCGGGGCAGAACGAGGAAAGAGCACCCCGACACATACACACACGAGTTTTCTCCACTTTTCCCCCATAGAGGCTAAGGCAGGCGCCCCCTGCAGGCGCTGCCCGAAGGATAAGGGTACCCCAAGAACCCTAAGACAGACACAGACTCAGAGACCAGAAACAGGCAAAAAGTGCCCTGCCCGGGGGCAGAAATGCCATGGGTCGGTGGAGAAACAGGGCAGGAGAGACCTGGAAAGCAGAGGACCGGGAGTTTCTAGCAATGGCACTAAGAGAGGTCAAGGCGATGGAGCAAGGGAGAGAAAGCCAGGCAGGGACCCCGAGAACTTCTGGGAGGGGGTGGGGGAGCCTGGGCCTCCGGCACTGGAGTCTAGCCCACCCTCACCTCTTCCCCTGAGAAGGGAGGTAGAAATGGAGAGCTGCAGAGCCCCAAACAGAGAGGGGGGCCCAGAACTAAAGCCCTGCACACAGAGATGAGCAAGAGAGCCTGGGAAGCAGAGACTTGGGGATAGGAGGGGGGAAGAGCACACCTGGGGCTCAAAGCTGTAGAATCCCATTCAGGAGGCAGAGAAAGCAAGGGAGGCTAAAAGGTGATGGAGAGAAACTGCCTTACACAGCGAGACAGAGAAATCTGGGGAATGGAGGAAACTGAGGAAAAGAGAAGCCGCAGGGTGACTGACAGAGACAGAGAATGGACTCCGAGAGGGACATACAGATAGAACCACGGAGAGAGACAGAGCCCTGACAAGGTGGAGGAGGAGAAAGAGGAGCAGACAGGCCTGAGAGATAGAAGGGAACAAGCTAGACAGACACTCGGAGACCTGAGCCAGGGAGACCTGGGCAGAGCCATGTAGATCCAGAAAGCTCTGGGAAGGGGGAGCTAAGACACCCACAGAGAGAGGAGACTCACAGAAAGGGGCCCACCCACAGGGAAGCCACGGGAGACCAACATGTGGAGGGAAGGAGGGAGAGGGGGAGAGAGAAGGAGCACATGGAAGAAGCCCAGAAAGAGATTCTGAGTCAGAGACATGGAGTCGCTGAGCAAAGTAACAGCAGAGATGAACAGTAAAGGACAAAGACAAGCTGGGAAGAGAATCAGAGATGGAGAAACCAAGGAAAGCAGACATCTCGCAGAGACACGTGGAAGGAGGGAGGGAGAGCCCCATGACAGAACAGATGTGACCACTTGGGGGAGAGGGAGAGAGCTGGCACTGCTTTCAGCCCTTTCCTACAGAGGCAGATACAAGACAATAACATCATAAAGCATAGATCTAGCGCTGCAAAGAACCTTGGAAGTCATTAAGCCTAACCCTCTCGTTTTACAGATGAGGAAACTGAGGCCCACAGAGGTTAAGTCCTTGCCAAAATAGCAGGCCTGGGACTTTTTCCCCCAGGGCCTCTACCCTGAGTCTAGCCTGCTTTCCCAAGCACCCTGCTGCCTCTTGAAGACAGATTGAGAAAGGCAAAGGGAGATGAAGACCCAGAGATAGCACTAGTGGGTGAACTCAGTCAGCAGAGATAGCACTAGTGGGTGAACTCAGTCAGAGAGAAACATGGAAACCCCAGAGGCAGAAAGAACTGGGGGTACGGGCTGAGGGGAGCCTCAGAGCTCAAGGCAACAGTGAAAAACGGAACAGAGTCAGTCAGAGGCAGTTGCAGCACCAACTGGGCACTCACGTCAGGGGCTGCCAGGTAAGGGAGGCTTCTCTACGGGTGCCTGGCACAGGGCTGGGGGTGGGGGCCGCTGTAGCCCGGGGGGCCCGAACTGCCCGACAGCTGGGCCGACAGGGGCACAGCTGAGGAGCTCCACACTGCCCCCCAGGCGGGCACTGTGGAGATGAACAGGCAGCTGCAAGGGAGAGACCCAGGCAATGTCAGCGAACCTCCCTCCCCTCCAGTTCCGTGGGTCTCAAGGTGGGAGTGCTGTGGAGCCAGCTTCTAGCCACCCTGCGCCGTGCCCCGTGCCCTCCCCAGATGACTGCAGGAATTCAGGCAAAGTGCCCCTCTCGATCCGCCCATGCCCACGCGATTCCCGCCCGCCCCGTCCAACCTCCACCACCCCCCCCATCCTCCGCGGGCACTCACTCACCTCTAGGACAGGGGCCCGAGCGTGGCGGGCGCCCAGAGCAGCAGCGGCGGCAGGCAGCTGCAAGGCTGGAAGCAGAGAGTTTCCAGAGGGAGGGAAGGCTGGGGTCAGCGGGGCATCGCAACTTACAGAGAGCCCTAGCCTCTGCCTCCACCAACACCCTGCGGCCCCCGAGGCGCGCTCCCGCCGGCCTCCACCAGGTGGCGCCGCCCTCTCAGAGGCCCTGGCTCGGCGCGTGGGACCAGGCTCCCCAGGCCCCTAAACCCCCCGCGTCCCTCCTCCCCTTCCACCTCCAGCCCCTGCGCAGGCGCACCCCCTCCTCCGCACCCCTCCAAGACCGCTCCATTCTCCCCTGGAGGGGGTTGCGAGACCCACGGGCGCTCAGGCCCCTAGGATGGGGAAGAAACAGAAAAGTGGGGCGACGTGGTGGGACAGTGCGGTCGGGCCTTCAGTTGCCCGCCCTAGGACCCTGCTGGCCTCAGGGAGAAGAGGCACTGGAGAAAAAAAAATCTTTGGAGAAGTCCCTTTCCCCCCCCCCCCCCAGGCCTGCCAGTTAACCCCTTCCCGGCCCCGCCCCCGGCGCGGCGCGGCACCGCTGAGCTCGGGTTACTAAGCGGATTCGCAGAGGCGGGAGCTGGAGCTCTGGGCCCTTTGTAGCGGAGCGCGGGGGCTGATCTGGCAAGGGGAGGGAAGTGGGGGGGGGGGTGTCAGGCGCGGCTCTCTCGCCACCTGAAATCCGGGAACTGGGTCTGGGTTTTTACCCTGGATGGACGAAGGGATGTCCGGGACCAAGGGTAGAGGGAGACAGGTGAGGACCTTTCCTCCCTTCCCTTCTTCCCTCCTTTTTAGTTGGGGCTGCCGCCACCTGGATCTCGGGGAAGAAGGGGCTCCCTGTCCACAGATTGGGGGCTCCGTGCCCCTCCCTCCTCGTTTTTGCGGGGACCACGGCGGGAATCGACTACAGGCTGAGGAGGCGAGCTGGCACTGCCTGGAAACGGCGGGAAGGAGTTCTGCATTCCTTCCTAGCCCCTTCCTTTCATTCTCCCTATTTACTGGTTCTGGGGGCGCCGAATGCAGACTGGGATGGGGGGATGGGCTGGTACCACCTGGGACGCAGGGGCGGGGCCTGAGCTATGAGTTCCCCCCCCCCCACCTCAGTCCTTGGCATCCCCCCACCCACTTCAGTCCATGTGAACGACCCCACCTCCACCCCGGTGGTTGCTATTTGAGAGTGAGAGGAAAGGGAGCGAATCAGGGAAGAGAGCGGACTTACCGGGCCTGTCCCCCTGGGCGGCTCCGGCCTCTACTCCCCTGGGTGCCTGCAGCCCCGACGGCCTGGCCTGGGCGCGGCTCCTGGACCAGCAGCAGGAGGAGGAGGAGCAGGAGGAGGAGGAGGGGGCGGTGGTGAAGGCGGCAGCTGGAGCAGGGAGGCAACATCTTATCCTGCTCTGTGTGCCTGTCCCTGCCCTTGTCCCCGTCCCGTCCAGTCCCTGACTCTGGCCTCTCTTGTCTCCCGCGCCCCGGGCTCCCTCCTCTTACCCCGCCCTCCCC
>NC_058132.1:26640104-26659911 GCF_016433145.1 Gracilinanus agilis
CTTGGCATCCCCCCACCCACTTCAGTCCATGTGAACGACCCCACCTCCACCCCGGTGGTTGCTATTTGAGAGTGAGAGGAAAGGGAGCGAATCAGGGAAGAGAGCGGACTTACCGGGCCTGTCCCCCTGGGCGGCTCCGGCCTCTACTCCCCTGGGTGCCTGCAGCCCCGACGGCCTGGCCTGGGCGCGGCTCCTGGACCAGCAGCAGGAGGAGGAGGAGCAGGAGGAGGAGGAGGGGGCGGTGGTGAAGGCGGCAGCTGGAGCAGGGAGGCAACATCTTATCCTGCTCTGTGTGCCTGTCCCTGCCCTTGTCCCCGTCCCGTCCAGTCCCTGACTCTGGCCTCTCTTGTCTCCCGCGCCCCGGGCTCCCTCCTCTTACCCCGCCCTCCCCTCCCCGCCAGCTCCTCCAGACCAACTTTCCCCCCCCCCCCCCCGCTGCCCAGCTCCAACTTTGGACCAATGGGGGCGCGGCACTGGCCAGGGGAGCCGGACTTGACCAATAAGAGCCCAATGCCGGCTGGGGGTGCCTGGAATGAGCCAATGAAGATGCCACGGGGGCGGGGTGCCTGAGACAGGTGCCCCGGAGGACTTGGGGGCGTGGGGTGTGTGCCTTGAAAGGCCCCCGGGTGGATGGCAAAGGACATCTCTCGTGGACTCTCTAGGGGGCAGGAGTCCATGCTATGTGCCACAGGCCTGAGCGGGAGGGATTAGGAGTCGGGAAATCTTGCAGTAGGTCCCATCCTCGAGCCGCTGGCCCCAGGTGCAGTGAGGAGGCTGACTCTGCCATGGCCAAGGGCGGGTTTATTTCAACTTCGGTTGTACAAAAGAGAATCCCATGTGATCCCACCCCAGACTCCAAGAGGGATTCTCAGGAAAAGGGACTCCAACCTCCCGCACCTCCAATCTCAGATTCTGGAGAGAAGCAAAACCCTCTGGCTGTCGGATTTAGAGCTCTCCGGGGCCCCACGCAGGATTTCCGTCCCGCAGGGACTGCGGAGAGAGGGGTAGCCCTGCTGAGCTGGGAATCTGCTTCCACGCTGATGTAGACTAGCTGACAGGCTCTGCATCGAAGTGTTGGGAGCCAAGACCTTCCTCCCTCCTCACTGAGTCTCCATGTGGGAAGCGCTGGGGTCAAGACAGCTAGAGTCCGCGGGACTTCCTTCATTCTGCCCCCTAGCAGAGTGGGGTGTGCCAAGTCTGGACTAGCACCAAAGGAGCCGGCCCCCTCCTTACCTGCTCCTCCTCCCTCCATCTAGCCCCACCTTCCGAGACTAAAGTCGGCCCCCTCTCCGGTTCCAAGGGTTCGGCCCTCCGTAGGCAGGTCTGGGCCCCACCCTCTCTTGCAGGCTCCCTCCCCGTCTCTCCAGGATCCGCCTCCCGCCACCAAAGGCCCTTTCTTCAGAAAGCGGCTCCAAGTCCCACCCCTGCTCCCCGGCCCCGCCCCCTCCATGCAGACCCAGTCTTCAGGAGGTGTGCAGGCCCCGCCTCCAGCTCCATAGACTCCATGGAAAACCTTCGAGGGTTTTCCCGGGCCCCGTCCCCAGTAGGTGACATCAGCTCAGAGGGTGGTGTAGACGTAGACACAGACGAGGACCAGCAGGTTGAGTGCTGTGCCCACCAGGCCCAGCAGCGCCAGCAGCCTCTCCTCCCTCTCCGGTTCCGGGGGCTCGTCCATCCGCAACCTCCCTTCCTCCTAAAGAAATCACAGGAGAGGCTGAGGAGGAGTCTGGAGGCAGGGTGGAGCGAGGGAAGAGGCTCTCTCTCTACCCACCCGCTGATTCTCCCCCATCAGCAGCGAGACTTCTGGTCCCTGCGGGGTGTCTCACCCCTCGCCCCCTGCCTCCTTCCCACGGGTAAAAGGACAGGGATAAAAACACAGAGACACAAAAGAAAGACGGAGACGCCAGAGACAGAGCTGTGTAACCCCGGAGACAGAAGATAGGGAGAGACAAAAAGACTCAGGGACAGGCAGACAGGAAGGACCCCTGAGGCAGAAAAAAAAGCAGACAGCCAATCACAGAGATTTGGGAGACGGAGCACCTGACACCCAGGGAGACCCAGAAAGACAGAGAAGCAGCTCTTCCCTTCCCCCTACCACGCCCAGGGCTTGTCCTCACAGGGGCTGCTGAAAACCTGAGTGTAGAAACGGTCTCTAAGGCCCATCCAAGCCCTTTTGTGCTGGGATTCCACTGACAGATGGGAAAAAAAATTCCTTGCCATTGAAGGGCCAACTCAGGGGCAACCTCCTCCAGGAAGCCTTCAGGGACCCCTGTCCTCTTCACTCTTCCTCTTTAATACTGTTCTTCCCCTCCCACCAGTCTTCTCCATCAGCTGGTTTCCTATTTAAAGCCCTCTCCCCTTGACCCTGCTCTTCTCATCCTGGTCCTGGACTTGGAATCCGGAGATCCGAATTCGAGTTCTGCCTCAAGGAACTTGCTGTGTGTCCTTGGGGAAATCATCAACTCTCCTGTAATAACCCTTGCTTTCCCTATTTCCCAGTACACTAGGACTGTGAGTTAATGTCCTGGGTTGTGTCTGACTCAAAGCCTTTGCTAGCCTGGGAGCTACGTTATGGCCAGAGCTGGATCCTCATCTCTCATGTCCCTCGTGCCCATGCCCTCCCATAGGGCCCTCTCTGCACTGTGCAGCTGAGGAAATATTTGTGGAATGAATGAATGAATGAATGAATGAATGAATGTGTATTCTCTACTGTTAGAGACAGCGCTAAATGGAGGCAATCTAAGCAGCCAAGCACATGAAGAATTACACACAGCTAGAAGGAAACAGATGAACCCAGGCAGCTCTGGACGCATGGTTGCTCCCAAGCACAGACAGAAGTGCACTTTAGGGGGAGAGCCGAGGAGATGCTGTGCTGGGACCCAGAGCTCTGCACACACACAAGTACTGGGGGGGGGGCACACAGAAAACAAGAGCTCAGAGACAGACACAGAAAAGGCACCTGCCACCCGGAGGGACTCCCAGCACACACTCCAGTACTCCCAGGTACCCAGGGAGGGGGCTCCACCCACACAGATGCCCAGACAGGACTCAGGGATGCCCAGAGGCAGGGAGATGGATGTGCCAAACATGCAGAGGGCAGCCTATATGCGCATGGAGATCTCCAGAAGGGACCCAACTGCTCCCAGGCGCACACAGACACACCGAGGGACATGAATACAGGGCCATAGACATGCCCGCCCATACACAATCATACACACTGCTTCACAGACACATGCAGAGATTCACAGGGACACAGAGAATACTCGCGATTACACGCAAGTGCACGCACACACGGAGAAGGGGACTTGCCCCAGGAAGAGAGGAATGAGGAAGGGAAGGGGAGGAGAGGGAGGGGGAGGGTCTCCGGGCCCTCACCAGGCGCTGCATCAGCCCCTGCGCCTCCTCGCAGCATTAGCCGGTGCCTCCTCTTTCTCCTCCTCTTCTTCCTCGGCACCCCGATGCAGCCGCCGCCAGGGCTCCCCGGAGCCTATGAGAGGGAGGCCCCATGAGCGCGCGCTGCGCTCGGGACTGAGAGGTTGATGGGTGGGGAGAGAGAATGAGTGTGTGTGATGGTGTGTATGGTCCCCAGCCCCCGGTACCTGCGGTTTCCAGGCCAGGACTCCGGAGTCCTCTACCCTCAACAGGGCCTTCTCGCCCCTACCCAGGTCTGCCCTGCCACCCCAGACCGCTGCCTCTGTCTCTCACCCGAAGGTGGGGAGGGGGAGGCAGGTCAGCCAGCTCAGGCTTGGTGAAAACCCTCCACCTCCCGGCCTGGAAGCCCCGCCTCTAGGTGGCCCCGCCTCTTAAAACAGGGCGGAGTCCAACCCAACCCCACCTCCAAATCTGGGAGGATTCTATTTCCCGGCGTCCCCCCCCCCAGCCCCCCAGGTTCTTAGGACAGAGAGGATTCCGTACCTCTGGCTCCTCCTCCTTTGAGTCATCACAACGGCACCCTCTGGTTGCTAAGCAACTACATCTCCATCCTGGTCCAAGGGAAGCTGAAGAGAGAAAAATGGAGCGGGGCAGTTACTGGCCTCCACTGTCCTTTCTGGGTCACCCTTACGTTCTTGGGTTCTTATTTGGAGATTCTAGACTATACTCTAGACTCGCTTGGGATCTGGGTCACCACCCTGGGTTCTAGGCCGCTGGCAGTGAGACAGCAGCCCCCCAAAGCTCTTGTGATCTTAGCATCCACCAAAAGGCATGCCATCCAGCTGTGTGACCCTGGGCAAGTCACTTAACCCCCATTGCCTAGCCCTTATCACTCTTCTGCCTTGGAGCCAATACACAGTATTGACTCTAAGACGGAAGGTGAGGGTTTAAAAAAAAAAAAGACATGCCTTCCAGGAAAAGGAACAAGGGGGTGATTGCCTTGCCATCCTCTGCCCTGCTCAGACCACAGCTGAATGCCACAACTTAGGAAGGTTGTTGAGAAATTAGAGAGTGGTGAAAAGGTCTGCTGCCCATGCCATATGAAGATAGGGAGAAGGAACTGGGCATGTGTAGCCTGAAAAAGAGAAGATGGGGGGCGGGGGTGCCAAGAGAGCTTTCTCAAATATTTCAAGGATTAACATATGCAAGAGAGATTAGAGTTGCTCTCTTGGGTTCCAGAGGACGGAACTAGAAGCATGATGGAAGAGGCAAATTGAAGTGTGAAATCAGAAAACAAAGACAAATAACCACCCAAAACCTTCCTAATGAGAAGAGCTGTCCATGGTTGCAATGCGCTATTGGAGGAGGCAAGGAATGGAAGGGAGGAGGGAAGGAAAACCCTCTGGAGGTCTTCATTTAGAGGCTGGTTGGCCATGTAGAGGGCGTGTTGTGGGGGGAATTCTCCATCAGATGTGGATCAGACTACACGATTAATAGATCGATGGATCTTTTAACTCCAGAGTTCTTTATGATTCTGCTAGGTTCTACCTGATCTTGGAATTCAGTGTCCTAGAGTCTCAGAGTCTCTGGGTTCTAAGTCACAGAGAGCCACAAACATCCTGAAGGCTAGCGCAGTCCTTGCTGTGCTCTGGATAACTGAAGTATGGCTACTCTACTTCTAGGTTTCCAATTTTGAGTATTTCAAATATGTTGTGTGATCCGAACCCAGTATGCCTTTAATAATGGTTTAATTGGGGGGGGGGGCAGCTGGGTAGCTCAGTGGATTGAGAGTCAGGCTTACAGAAGGGAGATTCTAATCTGGCCTCAGACACTTCCCGTGTGACCCTGGGCAAGTCATTTACTCCTCATTGCCTTAGCCCTTACCGCTCTTCTGCCTTGGAACCCATATACAGTATTGATTCTGAGACTTGAAGGTAAGGCTCTAAAAATAATAACGATGAAAGGATGATAGAAGTTGTTCTTATGGTTTCATTTATTAAGGGCTCTAATATGGTCTTAATATATATGAGAGATTCCCCATTGGAGGAGCACCTTTCAGTTTGCATTGTCCTCTATCAAGTCAGTTTTTGTTGTTGTTGTTAATCGATAAACACAGAGGGTTTAGGGATTCTCTTCCCATTTGAAGCAGTGATGTTACTTAAAAAAAAAATTGGGGGCAGCTGGGTAGCTCAGTGGAGTGAGAGTCAGGCCTAGAGACAGGAGGTCCTGGGTTCAAACCCAGCCTCAGCCACTTCCCAGCTGTGTGACCCTGGGCAAGTCACTTGACCCCCATTGCCCACCCTTACCACTCTTCCACCTATGAGACAATACACCGAAGTACAAGGGTTTTAAAAAAAATGTGGTGTAATGGATTCCAAAATGTCAGAAAGTGGATATTTAAAATTGTATCGACCTGTAATCTTGACAAAAATTTTAAAAATACGGTCAAATGTAGAAAAGGCTTTACAACAATCTGTCTGTTCCCTTCTCATATTTTCTTCATGGAGGCTTTTGATACATATAGAGTCAATTCATAGCAAGACTGAAAATAAATTGTTTCTTGATCTTTTTGGTTAAAATCAAGGGAAGATTTGTTTGTGTTTTTTAAAAACCCCTCACCTTCCATCTTGGAGTCAATACTGTGTATTGGCTCCTAGGTGGAAGAGTGGTAAGGGTAGGCAATGGGAGTCAAGTGACTTGCCCAGGGTCACACAGCTGGGAAGTGTCTGAAGTCAGATTTGGACTCCCATCTCTAGGCCTGGCTCTCCATCCACTGAGCTACCCAGCTGCCCCCAAGATTTGTTTTTAAGGCGGAATTAAACATGATTGCAGCTATTGAGGGAAATATATAATACATATAATATATATAATATATAATATTGGGGGGGGTTCTTCCAAGATATTTTATTTTCCCGATTACATATAATAATAATTTTCAACATGTTTTTCCTCCCTCCTTCCCTTCCCTCCCCACTCCTAGAGATGGTAAACAATTTGATCTGGGTTATATATGTGCTATCAATCAAAACGTATTTCCATACTGGTCATTGTTGTAAGAGAATACTCATATAAAAGCAAAACCTCAAAATAAAACCATAAATAAACTAATGTGAGAAATAGTAGGCTTTGATCTGCATCTGATGCCAACAGTTCTTTCTCTAGAGGTGAAAGCATTCTTTGTCATAGGTCCTTCTGAATCGTCCTGGATCATTACATTGCTAAGAGTAGCAAAGTCTTTCACAGTTGATCATCATACAGTACTGCTATCACTGTGTACCATGTTCTCCCAGTGCTTCTATTTCACTCTGCATCATTTCATGTAGGTCTTCCAAGCTTTTCTCTGAAATTATTCTGCTCATCTTTTCTCATAGCACAATAATACTCCATCACCAAAATATACCATAAATTTGTTCAGCCATTCCCCAGTTGATGGACATCCCCTCAACTTCCCATTCTTTGCCACCACAAAAATAGAAGCTATAAATATTTTTGCCCAAGTAGGACCTTTCCCCTTTTTTATGATCTCTTTGGTATACAAAGCCAGTAGTGTTATGACGGGTCAAAGGATATGCACAATTTTATAGCCCTTTGGGCATAGTTCCAAATTGCCCTCCAGAATGGTTGAATCAGTTCTCAACTCCACCAACAATGCATTAGTGTCCCATTTTGCCACATCCCCTCCAACAATGATCATTTTCCTTTACTGTCATGTTGGCTGATCTGAAAGGTGTGAGGTGGTACCTTGGAGTTATTTTAATTTGCATCTCTTTCATCAAGAGGGCCATTAATACTGTTGATGATTTTTTTAAACATTCTTTTGGTGCCTTCCCTGAGATGAGGTGTAAAATTATTGCCTGATGCTTTCCAAGATTTTGTTTCTTCCACTGTGAATTTCTTTGGTGCATACTTGGTCTGGTCCAGCCTCACCTCAATACATTAATCAGCATTTATTAAATACCAAGCATATTTGAGAATATATTCCCAGTTTTTTCAACTGACCCCTGAAATAGGATTCTAGGCATAGCTTTTTCTTTTGTACTAGAACTTGACATTCTAGCAAAGGGCTATGGTCACACTAGGTATTGCTATTCTGAAGGATTAAGGGAAATTGTCTTTCCCATGGTAAACTTGGCCATCTCCCTCTGGGAATGGAATGGAAATACAACGGAAAACAACTGCTCATCTTGCTGGAACCTTATTGTTTTTATATACTACTTGTTCCTGGAAGGTTCCAACTGCTCCCAGCTCCACACTGCTCTTTACTTATCTTTTTGTCTTCTTGATTCATTGAGAAAGACTATAAAATGTTCAGATTTGTCCCATTTCAGAAAAGAACCTGTTTGCATATTTTGTTAGAGCTCTTCCCTTGTGGGCAGAAGAATAAAAATTTCAGGGGCAGCTAGGTGGTTCAATGAATAGAGAGCCAGGCCTGGAGATGGGAGGTTCTGGGTTCAAATTTGACCTCGGACGCTTTCTAGCTATCTGATCCTGAGCAAGTCATTTAACTCCAATTGCCTAGCCCTTACCATTCTTCTGTCTTGGAATGGATGCTTAGCATCGATTCTAAGACAACAACATTTTTAAAAAATCTAAATTGCCTTTGCTTTAAAAGAAGATACAGAGCATTGAATCAATTCTTTAGCAAATGGCAAGTAATGCTTTCCAGTTTCTTCATGATCCTGAATCTGCCCCAGTTTGTCATTCATTCCCTTGCCTCATTGTGACTCTTACAAATAGCATCTGACTGGGATGTCCCCTCTATCCAAATATTACCTCTGCTATGTCCTAGGCACTTTGTGTTCTAGACTGGTCTTCATTGGTCCCCCAATCAATGGAAGACAACAGACTTCACAGAATTGTAGAACCTCATAATCGGAAGGGACTTCAGAGATTCTATCGCACACCTGTATAAAAATCTCCACAGCATCCCAGACTAGCATTCTCTTCTTGAATATCCTATATCCTGAGGCACTCCGGTCCATCTGAGGTCCAGGAAGGGCAAAACGGATGAGCAGAACTAGGGTCAGACCTTCCCAGCACACTCCAGTGGGCAACAGGAGATATGTTCCAGCTCCTTCTGGGCACCAGGGAGACTGGCCCATAGAAAGATGATGATGGGACTTGTTTTAGGTTTTAGGTTCAGGTTTACAAAGGTCCTGATCCTTAACTGTGGTCCTTTGAGAAGCAATCTATGGTTCCGGAGGTATGCCCACCACCACCTCTCACCCTAGTCCTCAAATTTCCCATTCTGGGTGAGTTCTGGACCAGATCTATCAGAAATGAAAAGGACAGAGGTTTCAGTTTCCCTCAGGTTCAGTTTATGGTTCAGTTTTCCTATCTATCTAACAAGAAGCCTTCTAAGATCCATTCCTGCTCTAAAATTTGAAAAATCCAATGGTGGCTAATCCTCCATTGGAGTCCACAACACAGAGCCCAGTCCTGATCACAGAATCTCATGGTCTAGACATAGAGGCCATTTATTATTTATTATATATTATTTATATATATTATATAATATATATTATATATTATTTAGTTCTACCCATACCTGAACCAGAATTCTGTTTATACTGTATTTGATAGATGCTTATCAGGAAGGCTGATAGCTCACTAGATCCAGAGTCAGAAACACCTGAGTTCAAATTCAGACTCACACACTTATTAACTGTGTGATCTTGGACAAATCACTTAACCCCTGTTTAATTCAGTTTCTTCAACTATAAAATAGGAATAATAACAGCTCCCATCTCCCAGAGTTATTGTGAGGACCAAAAGATATTTGTAGTGCTTAGTAGAGCACCTGGCAATAATAGGTACTTAATAAATACTTAATCCCTTTCCCCCTCCCATTCTCTTGTCTTAGCCAGCTCCAGCTACTCCTACCCCTTACCAAGCTATGGGGATTTCTGCTTTAATGTTATATTTGTACTTTCTGATGATACCAACTCCATTTATAAACTAATATTTTTAATATAGTTTTGTTGAGTTTTTAAAAAAGTGAACTCTAGAACCACGTACAATACTCCAGATCTTACCCAGCTTAGTAGGAACTGCATTTTTAAGGGTCCCTACCAGATAGAATAAAGTAGTTTTCCCCTAAAAGGCAGAGAAGTCATCTCTGAAAAGGATTGGTCCAGGGGATTGGGGCTTAATTCATTGACAAAGCAAGGGTGTAAAAAAGCCCATGAATGGATGCCCCTCAGACTTGACAGATGTCCCACTGTCCAGGGACCAGATGAGTTTCCTAGATGCATTGCCCCATGCCAGTGCTATATCCTTGCTGAATATTTCTTCCATGGTAGTGAACGGTGCTGTAAGAAATGAAAAGGATGGGAAGACCTGTATGAACTGATCCAGAGTGAAGTAAGCAGAACCAGCACATTGAATTACACAGTAACAGCAAAATAATTATAAAGATAATCAACTTTGAAAGACTTTGCTTCTCTGATCAACATAACTAACCACAATTCCAAAGGACTCATGATGAAACATGCTGTCCCCCTCTTGCTAGAAAGCTGATGGATTAAGTTTAGATTGAAATATATTTTTCCTTCCTTCTTTCCCTTTTTTCTTGGAATGACTATGACTATACAGAAGTATAATTGGATTTATTTTTCTTGCCTTCTCAATAACAAAGGAGGGGAAATAGGGAGAATTTGAAACTGAAAAAAAGTCTCTGCTTAAAAAAAGATGGTATAGTTTTAAGAGACAGGGTGATTTTGGATAAGGTGTAGGACCTGGGATCAGGAAGAATTGGGTTCAAATCCCACCTCAGGTACTAGCTGTGGGACCCTGAGCAAGTCACTCAAACTCTATCCCTAATTTTCCTCATCTGTGAAATGAGGTTGAATTTGCTGACTCATATCGAAATATCCAGATCTTTTTCAAACTTCCACCCTTACATTTATCCCTATTAAATTTCATCTTATTCCAGGTATTTAGGGGAAAAACCAATTGAGATACGAATGGAAAGATAACAAAATAATAATAGTAGCAGACTTTAATTTTCCCCTCTCAGAACTAGATAAATCTAATAAAAAATATGATGTTAAGGAGATAAACAGAACCTTAGATAAGTTAAATATAATAGATATCTAGAAAGCCCCTATACTCCTGCATGTGGTTAATAGTAGATTTAAGCCTGAGCACACATATAATTCATAGTTTCTAGGACAACAATGGTTTAGAGAACATAAATATTTCGCAAAAGTCTTTCTTTAATACTCATCATACTATGGAAATAATCCTGCATTCCTGAGGGATTGTGTTCCTGGAACAAAAGTTCCACTGGGTATGATCAAGCTGGAAAGACTTGGTTTTGGAAAGAGTATGGTTCTGGCAACAGATTGTGTCCACTGCTTAAGGACCAATTTAGCTAAATATGGTCGTGGTAATGTACATTAAATGAAAACCAGGTAATTTAAATGTGAGCAAAATAAATGCTGATAGGAACATAGCAAAACAGGTCTAATATTACATTGCTAGAGCAGTCGTGACTTTTTTTCTAATGAGATGAAAATATACATCATGAGCTATAAAGCTGTCAATGCTCATAGACCTAGGCATCTCATTACTAGAGGTAGGTTCTAAGGGCATTATTGAAAGTGCAAAAAGCTGTGTATGTATGAGAATATTCATGGAAGCTTTGTTATCACAAAATAACTAGAAATAACACATATGCAATGAATGGGAGAAAAGGCTGAAAAGATTGTAATATTTGAATGTAATGGACTGAATCATGGTATTAGAAAATACAAATATTAGAAATATAAAGAGAATAAGGAAAACATATGAAGAGATAAAGAGAAGGAAAGAGAATAAAATATGTGCTATGATTATATTAAAAAAATAATAGCCACAAAATCAAGAGAAAGGTATTCAGATAAAACAAATCCAGAGAGAACTCAAAAGCAAACAATGTACTAATTTAGCACACGTAGAATTTCATATTTTTAAACAAATTGTAAAAAAATGTGGAGTTTGTGGTTTTACACGTAATTCTTTATGCAGTTGTTTAGTTAAATGTTTGATGGTGGTGGTTATGAAGTATATAATATATATATATATACATATATTTGTAAAAAATAAGTTTCATCCTATTAAATTCAACCCTACAACCAAGCCTGTTGAGCCCAACTTTGTCATCCAATGCAATCTCTTGCAGCATTGCACCATCTATGACTTTATCCACAAGGAAGATCCCTGAGACACTCCACTAGAGACCTGGTGGTCAACACTGACTAGGATGGCTGGTCCTAGGGGTCAGAGGGATCCCCATAACTGTATTTGGTCTAGTCCACATCACTTCTGGTCCCTAATGGCATGAAAGCACTTTGCTATAAAGTTAGGTAAACTTTCTCTGGCATTTCCCTCATTTATGAACTTACCACTCCTGTTTTCAAAGGAAATGAGGTTAGTGGAGGCATGAGCTGTTCCTGAAACATACTGGCTTGCTGCAATCACCACTTCCTTTTGTTGGTATTTACTAACCATTCTCTTAATAACCACACATCCTAGAATGGCAAGGTCAAAGAGCCTGACCTGTCATTTGCAAGTCAACTCTTCCTTTTTGGGGGGAAATTGGGACGTCTCTCCTGCTGTGGCACAGCTCTTGCTCTCTGGAGGGCTTCAAAGACCCTGGTGTTTTCTCAGAAATTACAGAGGCCCATTCTTTCAGGCCTGCCTCAGGTATCATTCTGGCTTCTATATCACCCACAAATCCAGGCTGGATTCCTTGGCCTGGCATTCAAAGCTCCCACAGGCCAGACCTGACCTCCCCTTCCTTCCTCCCTCCCCAGTGGCAGCTGCAGGGAAGATGGCCGGGGAACACAATACGTTCAAACTGTGGCAAGCGGTAACTTAGCGCTCGAACCAGGGAGAAATGAGAGACGGGAGCACTGGAGACAATAATGGGAACATTTTATTGGTTTGCAGTGGGGGGAACATAGGGTGGCTTTGGCTTCTTATGGCAGAGTTGTAACAGAGACAGCTCCATGGGAACCCCAGCCCTGCCGCCAGGGTGATGGAGAGAGGTCAGGAGGATGCACACAGATGGGGACAGGTTGTTGAAGGCACCTCACAAGGCCTCCCTTAGGAAGGCCAGGCAGTTTCAGAAGGACGTCTCGCTGAGCGGAGCTTTGGGAGTTAATAGAGGACCCCCGGGGCCTGGGTGAGGCCTGGGGGCTGGGGTGGGAGGCCGGCGGGGGTCTGGCCCATTCCGGGCTAGCTCCTGACACCGTTCCACAAAGCTACCAGTCCCCCTCCTCCGGGCCTCTGGCTGGGGAGGGCCCAGACTCCCTCGACGACTGGGACTGGAGTCCATGCTAGCCTCTGATTGGAGGCTGTGGGATTGGGGGTAGAAATGCAAGTCAGTAAAAATGTGGGAAGTCACCTGTCCTCCCCCTGTTCCCTCTGTGATCAGAGATGAGACCCAACCAACTACACACAAGTCCTTGCCTGGGAGCTGGACCCAGGGGACCGCTATCCCCGCTGGAGAGCAGAGCAGGCGCCCCTGCAAGGGCCTTCCGTGCCCTTCTCCATTGCTCTCCTCACAGTGGGCCCCTGGAAGCCCCTCCCACATACCTGCACATGGAAGTCCGGGGTGAAGGACTGGGGGCCAGGCTGCGCACGGTGGGCCCAGGAGGGGCCAGCTCACATTGTTCCAGTTGTCCCAACAACTCCTCCTCCGTCAGGCCGTCCACTGCAGGGACAGGGACTGGGTCAGGGTCAGTGTAGAGGGGAACAGGGGGTTAGCAGAGCTGAGGGTCAGAGCCTGAAGGGAGGCCAGAGATCCTCTAGGCCCGTAGTGGCGAGCCCGTGGCACGGGTGCCAAAGAAGGCTGCACGGAGCTCCCTGTGGGCACGCACAGTCTCCCGCCAGAGTCATTAATAGAAAGCTGGAGGGACTCAGCTGGGGCTGCTCCCCTCCCCTTCTCCATGGGCCTGAGGACAGTCATCGCATGACCCGCCCCCCTGCCTGGCAGCCCAATGGGAGCGCTTCCTCCCGCCCCTGTCTGGGGAGGGGCACAGGCACGCAGTCTCTAAAAGGTTCACCACCCCTGCGCTAGGCCAACTCTCTCATCCTCAAGATGAGGAAATCAAGGCTGAGACAAGCTGCCACATGTCTGAGGCTTCACAGGTGGCACCACTAGAATCCGGACCTGCCTGACCAACACTTCCATGTCCAGAACTCCGGGGAGCAGCCTGGGGGAGCCCCACCACAGTGAGGGGAAGGGGCGGAGGGCCTACCTGGTGCCAGGCCCAGCCGGTCCATGGCCGTGGTAAGGTCCCACATGGCCAGGCTGCCATTGGCTTGGCCGGTGAGGAGGTAGCGTCGGGGCCGTGAGCCCAGCCTCCGGGAACCCTCACACTCGTGGACGGTGAAGGCCGTGGTGGGAGAGCCGTCCACAGAGCGCACTGAGCACACCCTGGTCCAAGGGGAGGAGGCAGGGCTTGCTCTCTCTGGGTCCCAGGAGCCAGACTCTGCCCCTCCCTGGACTCCCTCTCCTGGGCTCTCCCTTCTCCTCCCTCTCACCCATTCTGGCCTAGAATCCACTTTTTCCCAATGCCATGGTTTGGGACCCAAGGGGGGCAGGGAAGGGGGATAAGAGGGCAGGGTAAGGGGCCTCGGGAGCCTCACCGCTGGCCAGTGGACGACAACCGCACAAAAAGCTGGCTGGAGTTAGGCACCACCTTCTGGATAAAAACTTGCTGGTCGTCCCGCTCCCCATATGGGCCTACACAAGACCCTGAAGGTCACAGCTAGCCCCTGAAGTGTCTGATATGACCTCTTCAGGGACCCTCCAATGCCCATCCTCACTCCCCAAACTCTCCTTAGCATCAGTCGGGACCAGCCCCTCCTTAGAGGGAGCAAACCACTGTGAGGGGATGAGGGACAGGACCTAAGATTTGTGGTGGAGGGAATCCCCCAGCTGAGGGGAAGAGAAGCTCAAATAAATGGGAAAATGGCAGCCTCATGGGACAAGGAGACATAAGGATGGAAGGATCAGGAACAGAGAATCCTCCCATTTCGATCTCTCCCATAGTCACAGAGGGGAAGGGCTAATGGGGAATGGGGAGGGGGCAGAAGATGAGGAGATGGAGGAACCAAAAGACAGGGTGAATAGGTAGAAGGATAAAGGATTGCGAGGCAGAGTGATGGAGCAGTGAGAAGGGACAGAGGGGTCAAAGGCTCAGAATGGAGCTGACCAGACAAGGCTGGGGGGTGGGAGGGGAGAATCATGAGCTGGGGTCCTGGGCAGGGGCGCTCAGTCACCAATGTCGTTGCCAGCACTGCAGCCCCCGTGGCTGTCAGCTGCCTCCAGTGCGAGGATTTTGAAAGAGGCCAGAGGGGTAGAGCCTGGCTGGGTGGAGATCATGCCCCGGAAACGGGTCACCGACCAAGTCCGCACGTGATTGTTATCGGCACAGACTACAGAGAAAAGACAGGCCAATGGTGGGAGCCACAGAGTGGGGACAGGAGAGTCCTTCCCCTCCACCCTTAGGACTCTGTGACCTGATCCTCTTCCCTGAGACTCCCCCAGGGGCCTGACTCCCTTCCATGACCCCCCCCCCAAGGGCCTGACCTCCTTTTCTCACCCTCCCTTGACCCCCTTTCCTGAGGCCTCCTCTGTGGGCATGTGGGCTTCAGACTGTGGCCTAGTCTAAGTCTTGGCTAGGCAGGGGGCAGAAGCTGAGCCCCCCCGTACCAGAAATGAGATGCTTCTCAGACAGCATGATCTTGATAACAGGACTGCGGTGAACAGTGAAAGTCTGGAAAAGCTGGGGCCCTGAGCCCACGGTCTCTGGGTGCTGCACGATGACCCGAACCCCGCCAGAGCTGGTGCCGTAGGCAATCTCCAACCAGTTGCCGCTATCACCTAGGGCCAAGGGAGGCAAAGAGTGTCAGAGATGGGGAGGCCTGAGGATGTGGGGTGGGAGACAGAGAGATAGGGGAGACGGCAGGCGAAGAAGGGGCAGAGAAGGGAGATCGAGACACAAAAGGGAGATGTGGGATGGGGAGGGAATAGCAGAGGCAGGGACAGAAGAGACGGGGCAGAAGGGGCAGAGATGGGGGAAGAGTTTCAAAGAGAGGAGCCTGGAAGTGGCGGTCAGCTGGCCAGGGTCAGGGAGAAGCTCACTGGTCTTGGGTGTGAGATAGACACTCAGTGCAGTGACGCCATCCTGGGCTGGGTCTCGGTACAGCTCGCTCACTAGCAGATCATTGTCCTTCATCCGCAGGGGGAACTTCTGCACATCTGGGGGATGGAAGGGACAAGGGCTCTCAAGGAGAAGCCTCTGCACCACCACTTCCTGCCAGAAACCCAGCTATGGGAAGGCTCTGAGCACCCCAGAAGCAGGCAGACAACTGAGGGGGAGCCAGGGAGAGGCAAAGAAGACATGCCCAGTCACCCAGGGAGGCAGGGGCAGGCCTGGGGCCTTGGGCCTCACCTAGGTAGTAGATAGCGCCATTGTTACAGCCGAGCAGCAGGAAGGAGCCAGCAGCATCATAGCTGGTGATGGGCTGCACTTCCTGGACCTGGGCAAGAGAAGAAGGGTAAGTGGGCAAGGGAGATGGGCAGGCAGGGAAGGGAAGGGGCAAGCTCTCCAGGTCCCAGGGAACAAATAGTAAGGTCCTTAATAATCCTCCCCTCCCTCCCTTTCTGTCCACCCTCCCTTCCTCCCTCTCTCCCTTCCCTTCTTCCTTCCTTCCAAGAATTTCCAGGGACAACAGGTTTTTAGAGATTGTCAAGTCCACAAGAGGGAAACTGAGTACCATTCAGTACTTTCTCCCCTTTTCTCAGGTTGTCTTCCATCCTCTTGGCCTTCTGCCCACTCCATATTCTCCTCTTCTTTAGGGACCTCTTGGGTTTCGCCCCCTTCCTCCCATCTTCCTCCAGTACCCCAGAGTGAGCTCTTCATTCTAGCTCACTCTTGGCCCCGAACCTCATCTGAGAAGTTCCCTCCATCCTCCTCCTTTCCCAGGGACTGGCATAGGGGTGGGCACCCCAGGGAGGGAGAATATAAAGGTCTCTGAGATGGTTTTCTCTCCCACGAACCTGCCAATGCTTGGTAACTGCGTTCCAGACCCCAATGCGGCCTGTGGAGCTGGTAGCAATGAGCTGGTTTCCCACGAAGAACAGAGACTCAACAGGGACACCCAGCTGGAAGACGCCTGGCCCAGGGGCAGATGGGGGAAAAGATGAGGGGATGGTATGCTTATCAGTCTGAGGACTGCCCCCCTTAAAGGGCAACCCAGGGAGAATAAGAGGGAGAAGAGTCATGACAGGAATGGGAAGGAGGCAGGGCAGGAAGTAGGGACCCTCCCCCCACTCTGAGTCCACCAGGAAGGGGGCAGAGAGAAAGTCAAGGAAACCCATAACTTAGGTGTCTAAAAGGCAAGGGTGAGGGACGGAGCAGTCAGAGAAGGCTTGCACTGGGGGCCCTGGGACGAGAAAAAGAATCTCCTGGGGATGAGCTGGGCAAGGAATTGTAGGGAAGGACGAAGGCAAAGGGCCCCGAAAGTGTGAGAGACTGAGGCCGAGGGAGGAGAGGGGTTGGGGGCCAGGGAGCTCGGGGCAGGGTTCACATGTGGTGGGAGGGGGACATTGGTCCCCACCAATCTCACTGCCATTGCCATCAGCCTGGAGGGCCCAGAGCAGGATCTCGCTGCCGGCAGCTGCAGCTACCATCTTGTCATGCTCGCCCAGGGCGCCACCAGGAACGCGGGCAGTCAGTGCCAGGCGCTCGATGGGCCAGTCCAGTCTTGGGCTAGAGAACACCAACTGCCAACCCGACGTCTCCTTCAGCCTGGAGAGCACCAAGAGTATCATTCCCACCCAGCCTCCCTTGTACCCGTGTCCGCGCACACATATACACGCTTTCTCTCTCTGTCTGGTTCATGACTAGGCCTCCTGCCTCAAGCTCCCAGGCCCATCTCTGGCCTTTCTGATATCTCTAGTCCCCCCAACCCTCTCTCCTCCCTGACCTCCTTCCATACTGAGAGTCCATTATTTCCCTCCATGTCTTGATACCTCTTACACCCCCTCAAAGGTCCAGGGTACCCCAGCTCCTTCCTTAACCCTCTCATCCATCCCTGAGCTCTCCCCGGGGCTCCTTGGGGTTCCAGCCTCTGGACTCCCATCTCCAGACCTCCTGACTCCCTGGGTCTGATTACTTTCTCCTAAACCTCCAACCTCCAGGCCCTGACTTCCTTTCTGACCATGTCCACCTCTCCATCTCCGTCCTCCAGCCTCTTCGGTCATACCTGTAGCACACCAGAAACTGCGTGTAGGCCACAGCAATCCAGTTGTGATGGCCGCAGACCAGCCTCACCATGCCTGGCTCGTCCGGAGCCCCTGGGGGGGCCACAAGGAGATGAGGGGGAGCCCGGAGGTCACGGCCCATCTCCCACATGGCTTAGAAAGAGTGCCCGGGGATCTCTGTGGCAGAGCGGTAGGGCCTTGGGTTAGGTGTCAGAGAGGTACCTGAGGGGGGCATGGGTGCTTTGTCTTCTAGCAGCCTCCCCAGCAGCCCGGCGTTGCCCAAGTTGGGGGGCATGGTGTGGCTGCGGCGCACGGGGGCTGGCCGGCCGCCCGACAGCTGTGGCCCTGCTAGGCTGTGCCGATTTCTCCGCTTTGCTGGGAAAACTAGAAAGCGAGGGGAGGGCAGTGGTGGGTGTGAGTCCCCCATTATCTCCGGATCAAAGACACCCTCCTCTGGCTGGCCCTGAAAGCCCCACAGGTCTGGCTTGGGCTGACCCTTCAGCCTGATTCCACTTTTGTGTCCTCTACAAATGGCCAAAGTGTCCTCGCAGGAGGGCCTCACAGGAGCTGCCTCTCTTGCCCCACCTGGGGCTCCGATTCCCATTAGTGCCCCTGGCACAGGACACAAGGGGCTGGGGGCACTGCGGGCACTGGAAGAAGCTGCGAATTGGTCTCTTTTACTTTCTAAATTGTTCCCCAGACCCATCCGTGGCTCCCATCTACCCAGGGAAGAGACAAAGCCCCACAGGCCCTACCCGGAGGAGGCAAGTATCCGTTGAAAAGGACATTCCCACAGGATGACCGGTCCAGTTCCTCCCGGAGCTGCAAGCGTCGAACTAGGGAGGGATGGCAGACTTGGGAGGAGGAGGTTCCTGGGCTCACGCTGGCCCACTGGATCCTTTTCTTCTGGAGTTCCTCCACACCCCCCACCCAAGCACATCATTTGAACCCCAAGTGCTCTCTCAGCCTGGGTAGTTCTTGCTTCCTAATATAACAGGGAGCTCCCCACTCCCCCAGGAAGATCCCAGCCCTCCTCTAGCCCTGTTAGAGTGTAAGCTCCCTGGGGCTGTACCTAGCCTTCTCTGCAGCAGCCCAGTGACTGGCATGCCTGGCATGATGGAGATGCTTCAAAAATGCTACTGAGGGGTGGGCCGGGGAGGGGAGAGGAGGGGAGGGAAGCTGACGTACCCAGAGGGGTGATCCCGTAGAACTGGGCTTCATGCAGGAGAAGGGAGCCGTTGACACCCCTGATGAGGCAGGGCCAGGTCAGGCTGAGGCAAGGGGCCCCCTCCCCCTCCCATCTCCCTGCTCTGCTGGGGGGGTGAGGGTGGGGGGGGCATGCCACCCACCCTCTTCCCCCAGGGGCCTACCTGGGGTCCAGCTCCTTGGTACGCAGGAAGTTGAGGATGGGGGCAAAGACTGTGGGGTCCCTGTCGATAAAGATCTGGGGGAAATGAGAAGAGGTGGTCAGAGTGGGGAATATGCCACCACACCCCTCCCGGCTCCCAGCCTGGGGCCCCTCAAACTCACTGCTCCTGTCTCATCCTTCAAGGTGGAAATCCTCCCGCTCAGGAGGCTGGGGGAAGCAGAAAAGGGGGGTGAGGGTCTGAGTGGGGGGTTCCCCGAGAGAGGCAGAGAGGGGTGCCAGGTCCCCAAGGGGGACATTCATTCCCTTGCTCCCCCCCAGGGCCACCCCCAGTCACCTGGAGAAAAAGGAATCGGGGATCCAGGTGAGTGTCTGGCGGGAGGTGCTGAACCTGGGAAGAAAAGAGGAGTATCAGCGGGGGCAGGGCGGCAGGTCGGGGGTTGGGAGGGGCCCGCCGGGTCTCAGTCTCCCCCTCCGAGATATGGGCGCAGAGAAGGGTGCGGGGCGCATGCCCGCCGGGGTCCCCCAACCAGGACTGGGCCCTCCGGGGCCGGGGCTTGGACTTACTTCTTGCCCCCCACGTTCAGGTGGATGACTTCCCCGGGGGCGCTCCGGCTCCGCCCCGGGTCCCCTGCGGCCCCCTGGCACCCCACCGGGGCCGCCGCCGCAGCCGCCATGGCTCGGGCCAAGCCGGGCCAGCTTCCGGGCCCTCCGAGGCTCCGCCTCCACCCCTCCGATTGGCCTGGCGCCTCCCAGACATGACCGGCCATTGGTCCTCGGCCCCGCCCGTCCGGTCCGTAGCTTCC
>NC_058132.1:26664814-26687261 GCF_016433145.1 Gracilinanus agilis
GGACCCCCCCCCCCCCCCGCCCACCACTACTGTCCTGTCCCTTACACACAAGCTGCCCCCCTATTCTGGACCTCTCCTTCGGCTCGAGGACTCAGCCCTTGCTTGGCCCGGGTTTCCAGAAAGAACCCCCATGGCTTCGGGCAAGACTCTTGATCTCCGCAGGAGCCTCAGTTTGCTCCTCTGTAAAATGGGTGACAAGATGGGCACCACCTACCTCGTAAGACTGTTGAAGGGGAAATGCCTTCTAGCTTCCATAAAAGGTGCCACGACCCCAGGCCGTGCCCTCCTGGGCAGGACCTGCTTAATTGGGGTCTTAGCTTAGCACGGCGCTAGGCAAGGGCTCGGGGTTCCACACAGCAGCAGGGGTGGTGGAGGATGGGTTTAGAGCATGGGCTCCTGGCCTCGATTGCCCACCCCGCCCCTCCCCCTCCCCACACGGACCCCGTCTCCCAGGCACCCCCGACCCAAAGAGAAGGGGCAGCAATGGAGAAGCAGAGACTGGACAGAACAAGGGTTTATTAAAGGTGCATACAGTGCGCCGGGGCTCTGCCGCCCTCCCCCTGCCTCTGCCCTGGCCCCTTCCTGAGGCTGGGGGACGGTGCCCAGCGTGGGGGGGCAGGGATCCAGCCTCAAGCATGCACGGGTAGCAGTGCCCAGCCGTGCAGTGACTGGCAGGCCTCAGGAGCTCCCCTTCCCACTCCTGGGGGGCCTGAGACCCTCCCCCGGGTCCTATGGAGAGCTACCTGCCGGGAGTCCGGCAAGTGGATGAGGAAGGCCATGGAAGGATGGAGGCTGCAAACACAAACTGAGATCAAAAGGAACCAGATGGCGCTGAGCATCGGGAGGTGGGGCGCAGGAAGGGGGGCGGGGCTCAGGCTCGGGGTCCCCTCTCCTCCCCCCTCCCCCAGCTGGGTCCAGAGGCAGAACAAGGCAGCTTTGGAAGTGAGGTAAAGGCAGAGGGCACCCCCGCATCCCCCAGCACCCTGGGCTGGCTGCCCCATGGGGGTCCCTGCATTCCCCAGGGGCCCCCACAGGCCTCTGTCCACCCACCGGGCCTCCTGACAGCACTGTGCTCCCTGTCCCCTGAAAAACCATGGGGCCCGGGTGAGATTTATTGCTCCCCCGGAGGGTAGGAAGGGCCAGGGGAAGGGAGGCTTGGCTCAGGTTGCTCTCCTCTCCCCTGCCCAGCTCTGACTCAGACTACTCCCCTTGTCCCCCTCCCTCCCACCTCATTTATTGCATAAAAAAAAATGAAGCCCAAGGCCCTGGGGAAGGGGCAGGAACAGCAATATGGCTTGTGAGGGCAGGCCTCCGCAGGGAGGGCAAGGGGCCAGGGGCACGGAGCTCCCCACCCCGTCCTGGAAGAGGATGCCCCAACCTTCCTCCCACCAGCGGTTTCCAGGGGTCTCTGGGGCCACTGGACAGGCCTAGGAGGCACCTCTCCATGTCCACAAAGGGAGAAAGATGAAGTGTCTCCGTGCCCAGGCAGGCGGAGGTGGGGAAGGTGGCTGGCGGGGAAGACATCTCTGTGGTGGTCAGGGCCTGCGGGATGGGCATGCCCGCTGAGTAAGGCCTGGGCCAGAGGAATGGTGGCGACCCTGAGGCTGGGTCACTTCCTGCGGCCACTAGCTCTTCGAGGGCCTGGGCCTTCTGGCCTTGGGTTCGCCTCATCCGTGGAGGATGTGGTGGGCAGAGTCTGGCTCCAACGGGAGATCTCCGCGTGCTCCGCCACCGAGCTTTCCATGGCCTGGAGCCAGCCCTTCATTTCCTCCTGGGAAGGGGGCAGGTTGGTTTGGTGATGGAGGTGTAAAGGCCAGGGATGGAGGCCCGGCCTGAGCCCTGTTCTCACCCACTCCCACGCCCCCTGCCCATTTCCAGAGCAAAGAAATCTCTAAACATGGCTCCCGTCTGGGCACAAGGGCTACCCCTCTGCACCAAGGCCCCATTCGCCAGAATGAGGAGTAAGATAACACTGGGCCAATGGGACCAGGCATGGCAAAAATGGGAGAGGGCAGAGTTGTCCTGCTCCCGGCTGTCCCTCACAGGCACATCCTAAAAAAGGCCCAAGAGGAAGGAGTAGGCATCTCATGACATTCAATACCTGGACTTTTACTGTAGCCTTCTTACTGGCCTCCCCGCCTCCAGTCTTCCTTGCTGCCCTCCTCCAGCCCACAAATGCCAACATCCTTTCCTAATGCTGAAGCCCCACCATATCACTCTTCTATTCTCAGTTTCAGGAAAAAATACTAACTCCTTAGCCTGGCATTCAAGGCCCTTCATAATGGGAAAACAGCCTCCTTTCCAATCATAGGTTCCTCCACTTTTGCTTGAGCCCATATGCATTCTTTGTTATTATTATTATTATTTTTTTAAACCTTTACCTTCCGTCTTGGAGTCAATACTATGTATTGGCTCCAAGGCAGAACAGTGGTCAGGGTAGGCAATGGGGGTCAAGTGACTTGCCCAGAGTCACACAGCTAGGAAGTATCTGAGGCCAGATTTGAACCTGGTTCTTCCTGACTCCTGGCCCAGCCCTTTATCTGCTGTGCTGCCTAGCTATCCCATCCTCCTCCTCTTAAACGAAGGCTGTCTCTTACCTCATCTTTGGCCTGGAGAAGGAACTCGCTGCCATCGTGGGTCCTGTAGGGAGGAATCAGGAGGCCAAAGTTTGGGGATGTGGCCTTGGCCGGTCACCCACCATCCCAAAGCAGGGCCTGGCAAAGCTGGCAGAACTGGGAGGGAACCTTGGAGCTCATCCCGTGCCAGCCCAGCCTTTAATGCCAAACTCAAGAACCACATTTCCATGAAGACTTCTTCGATTACCCCAGTGGGGCGATGGGTCTCCCAGCGCTCAGGCCACGGAGCATCACGTGTCACGGTAGCCTGTTTGCTCCTGGTCCCTTTACTAGACTACGAGCTTCCTGTATCTTCCCCAAATCTGACTGAATAAACAGCCTGAGGCCCAGCTAGGGGAGAGGCTTTCCCAGGCACCCTTGGGGCCAGGTTCAGGCTAGACCCAGGGGTCCTGGCCCCCTGCTCTGAGCCGGGAAGCTTACTTGAGTTTGAAGACGTTCTTTTTCTTTTTGTAGTCATTGGCCACCTCGCAGATGGCATTGTGCAGGCTGAACAGGGGCTCCCCTCCATGAGTGCCACCCGACGACGGGCCCTTGGCATCTTTGTAGAATCCCAGGTCCCCTTTGTTGAGCACACAGTACAAATTCATCCAGGACCTGAGAAGGGAAGGCAGAGAGGAGGCCCCGGCTGGTGGAGTCCCTGATCTCTGGAGGCCCAGACTGGGCCACTCACTCCCTGTCTCTGCTGCCGAGTCAGCCTCCTAAACTGGCCTCCCCAATTCCCATTGGCCCAGATTCATCTTCCCCAAAGTCAAAGTGGGGTTCTAGCCCTAGGTTCTGCCCTGGGAGCATTAGGATTCCACAGTGAGAAAAGGGGAGGAGAAGGGAGTGGCGAATTGCATTTCCTCAGTCACGAATCTCAGTTTCCCTTCCAGAACCACAGACAAGGAGAGTTGGAAGGGACCCTCAAAGGGCACCCTGCCTACGGATTTTCCCCTCTCCGAGAATACTTGTAGGGATGGGCAGCTCATTCCCTTTCCTGGCTGCTCAGAATCACAGAATCTTAGAGGTGGGGAGCCCTTGCAGCACTCAAAAAGGAAGCCCCATGATCACGCACTTTGTAGTGGGGTCCCCTAGGCTTATCCAGGGAGGAGGAAGCTGCTGTATCCCCAGCCCAACATGGTCTCTCCCTGGAAGTGGTGGCTCCAGTCAAGGCTTAAGAACCTGTCTCCCTGCAGCTTCCCAAGGAGAGGGAGGAGGCGGGGGTGAGACAAGGGGTGTCGGGGCCCAAGGTCCAGCCATCCCTACTCCCCTAGCCCAAAGGGGTTAGATTCGTGACTCAGAGAACATGGATGAGGGGATGAAGGGGGAGGAGGCAGGGGCAGTGATGCTTTGAGGACTGGGACTAAAGTTTGACCCTGCTGTTGTTGGAGGGTTTTCTTGGCAGAGATGCTGGAATGGTTTACCACATCCCTCCTCCAGCTCATTTGATGGGTGAGGAAACCCAGGCGAGCCAGGGGAAGTGACTTGCCGAGGGTCACACAGCTAGGATGGGTCTGAAGCTGAATTTTTAACTCAGGAAGAAGAGTCCTACCTACCCAGGATTCCCACCTTACAAACTCGCCCTTGGGGGAGCCAAGGGCCAGGAGAAGCACCAGTCCTCCTTTGGGGGCCCCCTCTGCCCATTCAGATGGCACAACTCAGGGCATCCGGAGGGCCCCATCCCCGACCCTGGCACACCTGTTGGAAGCCTTGCGGTTGGGCCCTTCCAGCTCTCTCTTGCGGAGCAAGAAGCCTTCACGCTGTACTGTGTGGCTGGGCGGCGGGGGCGGTGGGGCGCTGGTGCCCTGGGCGGGGGCAGAGCGAGACCTCCTCCCGGCACCGCCTCCTTCACCACTGGGATCCCGGGGCCGAGGACGCCGGCGGGGCTTGGGCCGGTCGCGGGCACGGGGCCGGTCAGGCCGGGGCATCCGCTCAGGGAACGAGGGTGGGAGCTCCCGGGACTGAGGGATCGAGGGCTGGGGGAGCAAAGGAAGCCTTGTGGGCTTTAGGGTTCTCCGGGACGTCCCCTCCCCATCCCCACTCAGTCATCTCGTCCAGCCCCTTCCTTGTACAGATGGGGAAACTGAGGCCCAGAGAGGGGAAGAGGCTCAGGTCTGGGGGGGGGGGGTGTCAGTGTGACCAAAGCCCAATGTCCCGACTCACAGGCCAGGTGGAAGGAAGCAAGAGAGGGTGGGCTGTGGGGGAGGCAGGTCTGGCTTATGGACTGTCATGCTCAGGCCGCCCAAGGGGCAGCTCCTTTGGCCAGCCTGGCCATTGTGGGTAGTGACCCCGAGGCCTCCCTGGCAGCCCCATTTACCCCAGCAGTGGCAGTGGCATTGGCTGAAGGCCCCGGGCTTGACTCCTTCTCCTGGAGCTGCTCGACAATGTCAGCCAGGGTGGCCTTCCTGTAGGAGAGGGGGAAGGAGGCAGACGGGGGGATGCTGAGCTCCAGCCTCCGGCTCCCAGGGGCCCCTGGCTCCCCAGAATCGGGAGCTTTCCGGGGCGCTGCGCCCTTCCCCCTGCGGGAGGGCCTCCCCTCCTAAGCCGCTTCTTGTATCTCTTGCCTGAGCCTTCCCAATCTTCCTATTTTGCTATCTCGTATCTAAATGTGTCCGTGGCGTTTCCCCTGAAAACAATGTGAGCTCTTTGTATCCCAGCTGCCTGGCACGGAGGCTAAAAGCCCAACAATCTTCCTTCCTGCGGGGAACGACTCCGTGTCCAGAGGGCAAACAGGGTTCAGTGACTTGCCCAGGGTCACCCGGCTACAAGTGTCTGAGGCCCCCGACTCCAGGCCTGGGCTTCTCTCCACTAGCCCCCAGCTGCCCCCAGCAAGCAGGCTCTAAGAGATGCCCGAGGATGGCGTGAGGGATGAAACGCCTAGGAGGGGCCTAGCTTCACCGGCAAACCGGCAAAGCCTTGGACCCAGGGCCGGGGGAGGCTGAAAGAGAACGCGCCCAGGGAGGCCAGGCGGGTGTGGGCAGGCCGAGGCGAGAGAAGAGCCGGGGAGTCCTGAGCCCCAGCTCTCAGGCTGCCCGGCGCTCCCCGGCTACCCCAGGAACCCCAAAGCACAGCTCGTCAGAGCAGACGCTAGCTAGGACCAGCCCTCTTGTTCTTCAGATGAGGAAACTGAGGCCCAAGAGGAAGAGCCCCCCCAAGTGCCCCGCCTGAAAGTGGCTGCTGCATCGGGTACGGCTCTTCCAGGGCGTCCTACTCACCCTCTGGCAGGGTCTGTCCGGGGGGTCTCCTGCTCACTGGATTCCTGGCGTTCCAGCCTCCTCTCTCGGCGTTCCCTGCGCCTTTCCTGCTGCTCGTAGCGGCCCAGGGTGAGGCTGGCCACGGGGTTGAGCTCTGCCTCCACGGACTCCTGCCTCTCCGGATGCCTCTCTACCCTCCGCCGGGGCAGCTCCTCCAGCTCAGTGGACACCTGCCGCTCGGGTCGGCCCCGCTCCACCGTGACCTCCACCGGGGCTGCCCCTCGGGTCTCGGGCCTCTCCCTCCGAGGTCCAGAGGCCTCCTCGGGCCCAGCCCCAACCCCAGGCCCGGGCCCCAGCCCAAGGCTGGGCAGTGCTTCTACAAGGCCCTCATGGAGCCGGTCCAGCCGGGGCTGTAACCTCTCGGGCTTCAGTTCCTGCCGGACGTAGGCCACCCTGGCTCGGCCTTCGGCCAGGGGCGAGTCCAGTCGGCTAGGCACAGCCAGGGGCTCCGGGCTTCTCCTGCCCAGCGGATCCAGGGCACGCTCATAGGGTCCAGGCCGCAGCAGCGGGGCCGCCTTGGCCGCAAGCTCTGTGGGGTCCCCAAAGATCTTGCGCCCCAGGAGCGGTGTCGGGGGCTGCTTGCTCTGCTCAGCCTTCAGCTTCTCAATCTGGAGAAGGAAGAGGGAGGCTGTCAGGCCACCCTGCCCCGGGACCATGCCGAGGGGAGGCAGGGAGGGCCGGAGGAGGAGGCTGACCGTGGTGAGGCGCCGGAGGGAGCTGAAGCGCTCTTCCCAGGCCGCAGCCGCCTTGCGGAAGGCCTCGTGCCGCCGGATCAGCTGCTCCACTTCGTCCACGCTGCTGCCCAGCTCCCGGCTCTGGAGCAGGGGCTCCTGGGCATTCAGCCAGGCGTCGGCCACCACGGCCTCCTGCGCAAACTGGTGGACCTCCAGCACTGAGGGGGCGTGGGGCAGGCCGGAGAGAGGGAGGGAGGGATGGGGGGCTCACTTCCAGCCCTGCCCCATCCCACCCCACAGGGGGTAAGATGGAGGCCTCCAGGTGCCCAACCCACTCCACTCTCCCTCACCCGCTCTCCCCAGGAACGGGGGCCTGCCAATGGCTCCCAGGGGGCACCGGGAGAAGAGGCCCAGGGCTTGTCCTGTCGGTAGGGAAGGCTGGTACCTCCCCCCTCTGGTGCTCAGGCCTAACCCTCTCGCCTTGGCCTGTGCCCACCTGAGATGACTCTAAGGCCAGCCACCCCCCAAAGCCTCTGTTTTCCCCAGAGGTCAGGGCCCCCCCCCAGTCATTGGGGCAGCCCCCACGCCAGCAGAAGAGGGTCCTGTTCAGCTCACACCGTGAGCCCTTTTCTATCCACCCTTGAACACCTCCCCCCTGCCCTCGAGCCTTCCCACCATCACCACCGGCTTGGGCTCTGGCTCCAGCTCTCCCAGCGTGGAGCAGACATGCACAGGGAAGCCTCCGAGGTCCACTCACTCTGCTGCAGCCACTCCCAGTGCTGGTCCCACTTATCCGTCATCGCCTCCTTCCGAGACACTAGTTTGTCCAGCTGGGCCTGGATCTGCAGGGGTTGTGGGGAGAAGTCGAGGGGGAAGAGTCAGGGGAGGGAGTGAGGCCCTGGGGAACTCCCCGCATGTCCCAGACCTGGTGCGGTAGTGGGGGGTCCCCCTCGCCCCCCCGGCCCCTCCCCACCTCATCTGCCATGGGGCTCTTGCTCAGCAGCAGCGAACGGCCCAGCTCCAGGCAGGAGGCCAGCTCTGGGCCCCGGGCCTCGATTTCAGTCTTCAGGCCCTGGTGATAGTTCATTAGCACCTCCACCGAGGACACGTCCCTGGGGGACAAAGAGGGGCTCAGGAAAGAGCAGCCGATTCCCACTCGATGGAAGGAAAACATGGGACAAGCTGGGCTGCCTCGCGACATGGGAAGTTCCTACTCCTGGTGGACTGCGCAGCCTCTTCTCTGACTGCTTGGGGAACACTGGGTGAGGGTGGGCTGAGCCAGGACCCCCCTGTGGCCCTCGGGACAGGGGCAGGGAGGGAGGGCCCATACCTGGGTTTGTCAGTGGCCCCGATCTGGCCCACGATGCCTTCCATCCAGGTCAGCAGGTCTCGGGCCTGGCTATGGAAACGCAGGGCATCTGCCGTGGAGCTGACGTGCAGCCTGGCATCCTCACAGGCAGCCAGCAGCTCCCTCCAGCCTTGAAGAACCTCTTGCTCGCGGCCCGCAATGGCCTCAGCGTGCTCCCCCGCGTACACGGTCCGAAGCTGAGCCGCCCCCTCCTGGAGCTGCCTTACCTGACAAGAGGAAGGCGGGGAGAGGTCCTCGGTAAGGACAGAGGCCTTCCTCCGAGCAGCCCCAGCTCGGGGGACCTAGCCCTGGGCTGGCTGTCCTAGTGAGGCTGGAATAGTGAGAAGGAAGGAAGTCTTTTGCCTGAGAGAGACTCTGGTATGGCTGAGGCAGTTAGATGCTGGTTTTAACTACCTCCAGTGAAAAGCCCAGGAAAGTGGATTTGTCTCATACAAGAAACATCTATCCTATGGAAGTTCAGGTTTGAGCAGTGAACTTAGCTCTGGATGGTGGACATCCAGACTGGTTCAGCTCCCTGTCTTCATCTCTTTGTGGATTTTATTTGCTGTGGACCTGTGTTCCTGAATAACCTTAGATCATCACCAGAGCTGAGGAGGACCCAGTTGTGAGACATCCAATTCCCCTTCTAACCTGCCAAGTTGACCATGACAGCCTATGTTAGCACAGAGTAGAGTCCCACCTTTCCAGTCCCTGGAGTTTGTCCATAGATACCTAGTTTTAGTATGACCTTTCCCTATATCTCCAACCCTAAAACTCATTAAACTGTTTTTATGTCCTCACTATTCCATGATTGGAACTCTCCAGCACTTGCCTGACAGGCCTGGCTGCTTTCTTACGCTAAATGTATAAAATCCTAAAGATTTATATTTATCTCTTTATATCCTACCTTATAAATTTGCCTATAACAGTTCCCCCCCCCCCGCCCCTTTGCACAAAGCCAAAATAGTGTTCCACACAATACTTTGGTATTTGTGCACTATGAGCTAAGCTAAAATTCTAACCCAAAATAACAAACAACCTACACTAACTCTATCTCATCCTATCTAACACTACCTTACTCTACCCTACCCTACTGGCAGTGTCCTTGTGCCAGTTTTACCCATGCCTTGCTAGGTGGCCCTGGGCTCTCCTGGCCTCTATGTCCGCTCACATGGTTCAGTCATTTCAGTCGTGTCCGATTCTCTGTGACTCCTTTTGGGTTTTCTTGGCAAAGATACTGGAGCAGTTTGCCATTTCCTTCTCCAGCTCATTTTACAGATGAGGAAACTGAGGCCAACAGGGTGAAGTGATTTGTTCAGGGTCACACAGCTAAGAAGGGTCTGAGGCTAGATTTAAACTCAGAAAGATGAGTCTTCCTGACTCCAGGCCTAGCATTCTGGGCACTATGGCATCACCTAGCTGCCCCTTGATATGGAATATGAGGGGGGAAAGCAATGGATTTGGGTTTTGATAGCACTTTTTTTTTTAAGCCCTTCCTTTCTGTCTTAGTAACAACTCTAAGTCAGAAGGGCCAGGGCTAGGTAAACAGGATTAAGTGACTTGCTCAAGGTCACATAGCTAGGAAGTAGTTGAGGTAAATTTGAGCTTAGCTGTCCCTCTGTTAGGTGTTCCTGACTCCAGGCTGGTGAGCTGTTCACTGAGCTGTTCCTTTACATGGAATGTAGAAAAGAGCAGTGGACTTGGTGTCAGAGGAGACCGGGTTTTCAATAGCACTTCTAATGCTTTACTAGCTACAAGACTCTGGTCAGAAAACCCCAAATCTCTGAGCCTCGGTTTCTTTTTCTCCAAGATGTAGATAACATCACCTACTTCATAACTTGAGGGGCTGTTGTGAGGATTAAACAAAAATAACACTGATGACACACTTTGCCCAAATTTTAAAGTAATGCATAAATGTTATTATTATTATTATTATTATTGTTATTATTATTATTATTCCTTAGAGAAGGATGTGACAAATCACTCCAGAATCTTCACCAATAAAACCCCAAATGGCGTCATGGCGTGTAAGCCACAGCTGAAAATGACTGAACAATGGCAATAAATAGTCCTTATTCCTGGAAAGTTTCCTCTCTCCATTTTAAAGTCCGTAACTGCAAATGCCTCCCACGAAGTCCTCATGCCAACAGTGAATAAAACATTGGGCCTAGAGTAAGAGAGACCTGAGTTCCAAGACCTGAGGCAAGTCACAACCTACTCTTCTAGTCTTCTTACTCCCTGAAACATACTCTTTGATCCAGTGACACTGGACTCCTGGCTGTTCTACAAACAAGATTCTCTCTCTGTATGTCTCTGTGAGTCTCTGTCTCTTCTTCCTTCCCTCCCTCTTGCCCGTATTCCCTCCTTTCTTCCTTTCCTTTCTTTTCCTTTCTTTCTTTCCTTCCTTCCTTCCTCTTTTCCTTCCTTCCTTTCCTTCCTTCCTTCTTTCCTTCCTTTTTCCCTCTTTATATATCTCTGCCTCTTCTTCCTTCCCTCCCTCTTGCCCTTCTTCCCTCCTTTCCTTCCTTCACCTTCGCTAACCCCTCTTAATTCTAGTGTCTTCCCTCTTGATTATTTCCCACGTATCCTGTACATGGTTTGCTTTGTATGTTTGTAGACTGTAAGCATCTTGAAAGCAAGGACTGTCTTTCATCTCTTTTTGTATCCATAGCATTTAGTAGGCACTTAATGAGCCGGTGGGTTGACTTAACCTCCATCTGCCTTGGTTTCCTCATCTGTAAAATGAGGATAACAACAGCCTTTTCCTCGAAGGAAGATAATATTTGTAAATCAGTGTTAACTGTTGTTCTCAGCATCGGCATCGGTTTCTAAGGCTTGGCTCTGTTGACTCTCCCCTTTGGATGGTCCCTCTCTGATGCATTCATTAGGGTGTGCTGTGCATGTATACAGTGGCCTGTGTTTGGGCCCCAGCCCTCTGCCAGACTAGGATGTCCACAAGGGCAGGAGCCATGTCTCTTCTAAGTCAGGCACCTCTCCCAGGGCCTGGCATTGTCCTCTGTGCCCTAGCAGAACTGAATGTCCTAGGACCCGGATACAGACAAATGCCTTCTCCCCTCCTCTTGGCTGAAACAAGGCTGGGACTCCTCACAGGGAGCTCCACTCGGTAACCAGGGGAGATGCTGACGTGGCGAAGTTCCCAGATGTCCCTGAGCGGGTTCCCTTGAGGAGCTCCCCCCGGCCTGGCCAGGGAGGAGCCCAGCGGGTACAACTCAGAAGGGCTCCTGGGCAATCCCTCTTCTTCAGCCTTGACTTATGGCCTCCTCCCTAGGGCTGCAGCCACTCTAAACAGATATGGAGCAGTCGGTCCTGGCCTGTGAGTTCTGCAGCTCTGGGACCCTGAAGGCCCCACCCAGGGGGCTCTGAGGCATTTCTGTCCAGGTTTGGGTTTCTCTGAGGCTTGTTTACCAGCCACTGATCAGGCTGCCTGGATATCTCCAAATGAGGTCATAGGATAGAGGGCTGGAGGCTGGGGGGGGCGCCCTGGAGAGGAACTAGACCAATCCTTCTCCCTTTATTTATTTTAAACCCTCACCTTCTGTCTTAGAATCAATATTGCATATTGCTTCCAAGGCAGTAGAGCAGGAAGGGCTAGGCAATGAAGGTTAAATGACTTGCCCAGAGTCACTCAGCTAGGAAGGGTCTGAGGCCAGATTTGAAACCAGGATCTCCCATCTCTAGGCCTGGCTCTCAATCTACTGAGCCACCCTGCTGGCACCTTCCTTGCTTTATAAAGAAGAATGAAACCAATATCTATACACGATCACATAGTTGGTAAACAGAAGGGTTGGGATTTGAACTTGGGTCCCTCTTATTATAGATTTCTATAATAATAAGGCTTTTCTGCAATAGGAGTACTATCGTTCCTATTTTACAGAAGAAAAAAACTGAGTCTCAGATGAGGAGAGTGGCATGCCCACCTGGATCCAGCTGAGATCATGGGGCCCTTAGAGAGGAGCTCATCCATGCCTCCCTCTCCTCTCCTCCACTTCTATTTTAGAGAGGAGCTTGCAGCGAGATCACAGCCAAGGCCACACAACTAGACCATCACTGAGCTGGCATCTAGTCCACTCCATATCACTGACACTAACCCCATTTCTCTGGTGCTTTAAGGCTCAAATATGACATGTTGACACTGGTAGGCAGGTACCGTGAGTTCTATTCTTCCCACTTTACAGAAGGGGAAACTGAGCCTCCCTCAGAGAGGCCCTAGCCAGTGACCAGAGCCTGGAGACTCACCTGGGACACGAGCAGCTGCAGGTCATGCTCAAAGGCCCTCAGTGCCCGCTGCACACTGCCCGCATTCGACCTGGGCTCTGGCGGGGCAGTCAGGCGGGGCAGCCTCCTCCGCTTCTCTTCAATTTGGCTCTGCAGCTCCCGGGCATCACTGAAGAATTTGTGGAGCTCCCGAGAGGCAGCCAAGAGCTGGGCCCGCGTGCCCATGAGCTCCAGCAGCTCGGCCCAGGCCTCGTTGAGCCCATCCTTCCACTCGGCCATGGTGGCCGCGGCCGTGTGCCCGCACTCGATCAGCTCGTCTACCATCTGGTTCACGGCGGCCAGCCGCTCCCGCCCGGCATTCCCCGTCTCGCTGGCAAACTCTGTGAACTTTTCTTGCAGGACCTGTGGGTGGGGGTGGGATTAGACTCCACCATTCTAAGATCCCTTCTGGCTCTAAAACCGATGATCTCCAGAGCTCCCCTGGCCCCCAGCGTCCACTCAGAGGCAGGGTCCTCTGAACCCTTTCTGACTCAGTTTCTCTCCCCAGCCTGACACCCTTTCGGGGGAACAACTTCCCCATCATTGTTCTCTTTCAGGTGGGATTCCATGGCTTGGCAAAGTTCCCTCCACTTAGCTCCAAAGTGGGAAAGGGGGAAAAAATCTTAGTGTCTTGGGTGCTGAGGCCAAAACTGGGTCCTGGCCACCCAACAGTCCCCTCTACTTTCCCTTTCCTGAAATGGCACTGGGATCCTGTTCATTCTCATCCTCTGCCTCTTCAAAAGTTATGTTTATGGGGGAAGCTGGGTGGCTCAGTGGATGGAGAGCCAGGCCCAGAGACAGAAGGTCCTGGGTTTGAATTTGACCTCAGAAACTCCTAGCTGTGTGACCTTAGACAAGTCACTTGACCCCCATTGCCTAGCCCTTACCACTCTTCTGCCTTGGAGTCAATACACAGTATCGGTTCTAAAACCAAAGGTAAGGGTTTAAAAATAAATAAATAAAATAAAAAGTTATGACCATAAAATAACCATTCTGGAGAGCAATATGGAACAATTGCCCCAAGGGTCACAAAACTATGCATAACTTTGACTGGGCAATACCATGACTCGGTCTGTATCCAAAGAGATCGGAGAGGGGGAAAGGATCTACTGGTACAAAAATATTTCTAGCAGCTTTTTTTGTAATGGCAAAGAATTAGAAACTGAGGGAGTGTCTGGAAATTGGAGAATGGCAGAACAAGCTGTGGTGTATGGTCGTAATGAAAAACTATTGTGCCATAAGGAATGAGAAGCAGGAAGAATTCAGAAAAGCCTGGAAGACTTCTATGAACTGATGCAAAGTGACTCGAGCAGAACCAGGAAAACAGTGTATACAGCAACAGAAATATTGTACCATGATCAACTGTGAAGGCAAAACATGGTCCCAAGGTAGCCCCAGAGGCTTTGTGATAAAAAAAAAAAAAAATGCTAACCACAGCTAAAGAAGGAATTATTGGAATCAGATTGCAAATCGAAGCATGCCTTCTTTCACTATTTCCTTTGTGACCCCCATTGCCTAGTCCTTGCCCTTCTGTCTTAGACTGGTTACTAAGACAGAAAGGAAGGGTTTAAAAAGAAGTTCTATTCATTCAGACTCCCCCTTCTTCCTCTCCCCCTTCCTCCTGGGGATTCCCAGCAGGACCCCTTGCTTACTGTGACATGCTCGAAGTCTTGCCCCAGCTCGGGCGAGCCGGCCACCACCTCCTTCTCGGCGATCCAGTGCTCCAGCTCGTCCACCTGGCGACTCAGCTGATAGAGCCAATACTGCTGCTCCAGGCGTGCCCGGCGCTCCTCACCCAGCTCCTTCAGGGCCACGTACAGGCGGTCCACCTGAGACTGGCGCCGGCTGATCTGCTCACTGCAGAGGCAGGGCGGGGGGAGTCAAGAGGCAACAGGGTTGAGAGCTAGTTGGGACCCCTAGAAACCACTTTATAGAGGGGGAAACTGAGACCCACCCAGGCCTGCAGAGAGTTAGTGGCTCAGATGGAATTTTAATTCAGGTGTTCCTGACTCCTAGGTCCGTGCCCTGGTCGCTGCTCTGGGCTTTGCCCAGGATGTGACGTGGTCTTCATCTTCTCCCTCAGAACAGGACCCCCCCCCCAGGACAGGGCTGTGTGTCTCTACTCAGGAGGCAGGGCTGGGTCTCCCCAGCTAAGGCTGGCCGATGTCCCTGGGCAGATCTGCCAGGGTCAGAGGTTACAAGGCTCGCCAAGATCTCGTTTCTTGTTGACCCCTTGGGCTGGGGGGGCCTGCCTGACCTGCTCCCTAACTGTTGGGGAACAGAGCGGAGATGGCCAGGGATGAGCCCTGCCCACCTGTCCGGGTGCCCCATCTCCAGCAGTGAGCGACACTGGCGTGAGAGCTGGGCAATGCTCTCCTCATAGTTCTCGATGCTCTGTTCCAACAGCAGGTGTTTCTTCAGAAGCTGGAGCGTGCTCTGCTCATCCTGTGGGGACAGGGAAGTGGCTGGCTGGGGACCAGGTCACTGTTCCTTTGGGCCCTCCAAAGAAGAGAGGACCCCGAGAGCAGGAAGGGATCTTAGAGGCCATCCGGTCCAACCCCCTCGTTCGACAAAGGAGGAAACCAAGGCACAGAGATTCATGGGTTGGTTCGAAGGTCCAGAGTTGGAAAGAACCATAGAGACAACCGAGTCTAAACCGCCTCACTGGACAGAGAAGGAAGCTTAGGGGCAAAGAGGATAATGACCTTGTCCAGGGGCATGAAGTTGGGGAGTATGGGAGCCAGGATTTGAACCCGAATCTCCCTGTACTCTTCCCACTCTGCTGTCCTGAACTCTCCCCCTCCCCGCTTTCCATGGGTATGAAAGAGGCTGGACTGGGTGGCATGGCTGGTCTCCCCCCGCCGTTCCCCCGTCCAGGACCCCGACGGTCCCTTCCCTCTGGTCACCCCAGATTCCCAGGCGAACCTTGCCAGTCTCTTCGCTCATCAGCAGCAGCTCCTGCTCCCCCAACCAGGCCTCCACCTCGGACATATCAAAGTAATATTGCTCCACCTGGAAGGCGGCATCCAGCATCTGCTGCCTCCCCTCGGCCTCCTCCTGCAGGGAGCTCCACAGGCCCTGCAGCCTCTCCAGGCCCTGGCTCACCACCTCGGCCTCTGGGCTGCGCAGGGAGGCCAGGGCCCCAGCACGCTCCAGCACCTCTTCCACGCGGCCTCGGTGCCCCTGGATCTCTCTCCGGAGGCTCTGGCACGAGAGAGAGGGGGGCCAAGTGAAAAGCTGCCCGGCTCAGCTCTCGGCCCCAGCGAGGGAGCTAGGAGCATCCCTGGAGGTCTCTGCTCTGGCCTCTCCTCTTTCCGGGTGAGGAAACTGAGGCCAGAAGAGAAATCGAAGATGAATGATTGAAAACGAGCAGAGATCTCAAAGGTCATGAACAGAAACGGCTCTCTCTTTTACTAAAGAAAGGGAAAATGAGGTCCGCAAAGGGGTAGAGATTTGGCCCAAAGTCACACAGCTAATAAGCAAAGGCTCTTGTCCTCCAAGCCAGGCCCTCCAAAGATGACCTCCTCCAGGAAGTCTTCCCCCTTCTACACCACTGTTCTGCGCCTCTCTGAAGCTCTTATGTCAAGAAACTTCATCGCCTGAGCCTCAGTTTTCTCACCTATTAAAATGGGAATGGGAGAGTTAAAAGTTCCTGCAATATTGACCTCCAACAACTCCAGCCACGGAATTCCTCTTCTTGTTGCTGCTGTTGTTAAGAACATTTTGCCGCAGGATGGACTACGGTTAGAAGTCAGGATGGGTCAGGCTTGGGATTGGTGGGCAGAAATGGGGTCCACAAGAGAACCACCGCCAGCCCCCACAATACCCCTGGGTTAGTGCAGGAGGGCCCTGCCTGGAGCAAGGGGGAGGAGAAGACAAAGTAGCCCCCATTTGGGCATCCTAGCACCAGGACGGTGGCGCAGGACCCTCAGGTTATCACTGCATAGGCACTCCCAGAGCCGAGCACATCACAGAAATATAGAGTTAGAGCTTGGAGTCCTCTGGTCCAACTCTCCCATTTTTCTAGATAAGAAAACTGAGGCACAATGCACAAAGCTGGGATTCCAAACCCAGAACAATAGACTTTCCACTGAATCCTGATGACTCCTCTTTTACAGAAGGGGAAACTGAGGCATCAAGCAATGAAGCAAATTGTCATGGGGTAATACTGGGATCCTAACAGTTCTTCAGACTCTAAATCCAGTCTGGTAGTCCACGATGCCTCTTCTAGTTTATAAAAGGGAAGATGGATGTATGGAGAGAGGCTGCCCGGTGAGTTAGGGACACAGTTAGGTTCTTGTCCATTCTGCCCCCCTCCGACCCCTCAATTATCCCACCATCACAGAGCTGTCAAACACACAGCCAATGGGCAGCACGCCAACATTCCTGAGTGCAGCCACGAATTTTATAGGACGGAGATAATGTTAATATGTGGTTTTCTAAGTAACATGCAGACTGGTAGGGATCCTCGGGCACCCTCTGGTGGCCTCCCCATCTGGGTGAGTTTGACACCCCTCTTGCCCTCCTCATCTGTCATCACTGAGCCGCCCCCCCCCACCCACAGCAGTTCCCTTGGTCTCCCCTCTTGCTCTTCCCAGCCCCCTTCCCCACCTGGTTTTTCTTAATCAGCTGCTGCACAGATTGCAAGCTGTTCCCCCTGTCGGTCTGAGTCGCCAAAGGCAATCGTTCTTGGACCCACGCCTGGAATAGAAGGAAGGAAGAAGGGGAAGGAAGGCAGGAGGTGGCCGCCTTCCCCGCTTCCCCTGCCTCAGTGAAGCCCCAAGCAGGAAGGGGCTAATCCCCCTGAGGCCTGAGCTCAGATGACCCCCACACCTCACCAGTGCGGCAAACCTCTGCTTGGAGACCCCCAAGGACAGAGAAGGCAACCCATTCCATGGCACTTTGGGACAGGCTCTAACCCCTGGGCTGTTCTTCCTTACCTCAGTCTCAATCTATCTCCCTGTCCCCGGCTCCCAGTTCTACCCACTGAGGCCAAGGGGCCCACATCCACATGATAGCTCTCCAGATACACAGTGACACCTTCAGGGCTCCTTCTAAAGTGTGTTGGCCACAACTGGGCACAATACTCTACAAGTGCTGACTGGGATGGGTGGAGCAGATGGGTTGGGGCCTGGACTCCCACCTTCCTCCTTCTAGAAGCTATTGTTGTTCTTGTTGTTGCCTTGTCCTCCTGCAGCTCATTTTACAGACGGAGGAACCGAGGCCAACAAGGATAAGGGGCTTGTCCAGAGTCACCCAGCTAGTGTCTGAGTCAGGATTTGAACTCTGAAAGATGAGCCACCAACTGCCCATGCCTCTCTTACTGCAGGAAAGAACAGTGTGGAGCTTTTTGGGGGATTGCCAGGCCGCCACACTGAGCTCTGGGTCTGTTAGTCCCAGTCTTCTAACACACACTATGATGATGCTGCGGCCTCCCTCCCCGGAGACCCCTCTCGTCCCCGGCCACTTACGATCTCGTCCTCCAGATCATGGGCTACTTGGTGAAGCTCCTTGGAGGCCAGCAAAAGGCGCCGCCGCTCCTTCAAGGGCTCGATGAGGCGCACGATGCGTGTGCCCACCGCTGTCTGCCGCTCCCCTACCAGCTCCTTGCTTGCGGGTTCCAGGGGCAAGGCTGCCGTCTGGGCCTGAAGCTCCCCCACTTCCCGGCACCACTCTTCCACCTGGGACTCCATGGTCTGTGGGCAGATACAGGAGGAGAGGTCAATTATAGGATTCTTGATCCAGAGCATGGAGGGACCTGAGAGGTTACTGACCCTGTCATTTTAGGTGAGGTTTGAACCTAGGACCTCTGCTACCAAAACTCCCTCCCTTTCTCCCTTCCTTCCTTTCTCTTTCTTTTTTCCTTCCCTTTCTTTCTTTTCTTTCTCCCTTCCTTCCTTCCTATCTCCTTCCCTCTTTCTTTCTTTTTCTTTCTTCCTTCCTTCATCTCTCCTTCTCTTTCTCTCTTTCTTTCTTCCTTCCTTCCCCTCTCCTTCCCTTTCTCTCTTTCTTTCTTCCTTCCTTCCCCTCTCCTTCCCTTTCTCCCTTCATTCCTCCTTTCTTTCTTCCTTACTTTCTCTCTCTTTATTTTTCTTTTTCTTCCTTCCTCTTTCTTCCTTCCTTCCTCTTTCCTTCTCTCTTTTTTCTTTCTTCCTTTTTCTTTATTTCTTTTTCTTTCTTTCTTTCTTTCTTTCTTTCTTTCTTTCTTTCTTTCTTTCTTTCTTTCTTTCTTTCTTTCTTTCTTTCTTTCTTTCTTTCTTTCTTTCTTTCTTTCTTTCTTTCGTCCTCTTACCTTCTGTCTTTGTATCAATTTTAAGACAGAAGATTAACAAGGGCTAAGCAGTCAGGACTAAGTGATTTGCTCAAGGTCATACAGTTAGGAAGTGTATGAGAGTAGATTTGAACCCAGGTCCTCCAGACTCCAGGCTTGGCACTCTATCCATTGTGCTACCTAACTGCCCCTAGTTCATGCTGTTTATACCGGTCCAAGCTTCCTCCTCCAGGACGTACCCGTTTGCCCCGAACCGGGATCCAACCAGGTATGGATATAACAGGAGAACAAGCAGAGGCAGAGAATGTAAGACTTCCATCTCTAAGGGATTTTAGAGATTATCTAGAATGAAGCCCTGACTTGTCCAGCTGAGGAAACTGAGGCCCACCTAGAGAATGAAGTAAATTATCCAAATCCATTCATGAAGTAAATAGCATGGCTGGGATCCAAGGCCAGGTCCAAATCCAGCCTCCTGCCCAGGCCACCAAACAAGGGCTGATCTTCACTAACGCCTCAACTGGTTACTGCTTCTGCCACTCCCCCACCATCTCCCCTCTTGTCCTGAGACTTAGATTCTCTGGAATTAAGGCCATGGAACCATCAGGAGCGTCACACTTTCTCACCTCGGTGCCTTTGATCACAACATTCTCTATTCTTGGAACATCTTCCCCTTTTATCCTCAGCAACGCTTAAATGCCAGCCCTACCAGTAAGCTTCATGGGACAGTGTGGCATAATAGAGAGTGCCAGACTTATAGTCAGATTAGAATCTGGCCCCTGAACCTTCCCAGCTGGGTGACTTTGGGCAAGTTTCTTGGCTTCTCTGGGCCTTAGTTTCCCCTTCTATAAAATGGCTGTAAGCTTCTTGGAAGCAAAGAGTATCTTTTGCCTATCTATCACTAGGGCTTGGCACAGTACCTGGCACAGAGGAGACACTTAGTAAATGCTAACTGACTGACTGAACAGGGCGGACGCAATGACATCCAACGTCCCTTCCATCTTGAAGTCTGAAATCTCAATTATTAAATAGAAATTCAAATGAACATATATTATATAGCATTCTTATATTTTATGTATTATGCATACTGTGCAATATGATATAGTAAATATAGTTTAATTATATTGTATAATAATATTTGTATATTATATGCAATATATTAGAGTCTAATTCTAATAAAGTATATGTAATATTATTTTAGATTATATAATATGTAAAACATATGATTTATGCTAAATATTCTAATTATTAAATAGAAAGTCTAGTTATATTATATAACATTATATTTTCTATATTGTGAATAATATGTAATCATATTAAAGTTTAATTATAATAGATATTTTATATATTACATGAGATGCAATAGATTATATGTGAAATTTATATTCTAATTATATGTATAAGGTTGTTTTCTATATTATATCTATTATGCAATGCATATTAATGTTAAATATGCATTGTAATTATTAAATAGAAATTCTAGTCATATATTTTCTAATTGTATACAATATGTAATATTAAATATAGAGTTTAATGATAATATACAATACTTTGTATATGACATGATATGCAATATATTAAATTTAGATTCTAATTATAATATATGTAATGTTATTTTCTATTTTATATATAATATGCTATGTAGATTATATGATAAATATGCATTCTAATTATTAAATAGACATTCTAGTCATATATTATATTTTCTAAATTGTGCACAATATGTAATAATATTAAATATGGAGTTTAATGATGATACACAATACTTTGTATATGACATGATATGCAATATATTAAATTTAGATTCTAATTATAATATATGTAATGTTATTTTCTATATTATATATATAACATGCTATACAAATTATATGTTATTATTAAATAGAAATTCTAGTCATATATTTTTGAAATTGTATATAATATCTAATATTAAATATAGTTTAATAACAATATTTTGTATATTGCATGATGTGCAATATATTATATATTAAATATGGATTCTAGTTATATTATACATGATGATGTTTTCTATATTATATAATATGCAATCTGCATTATTTATGTTCCATATGCATTCTGCTTATTGAATATAAAACGAGAGCTCTTATTTCTAGGAGCCTTTCGGGCTTCCCAAGCTTGGGTAGGAGGGGAAATGGAGGGTTGGTCCAGACTTGTGACTTCCTGGGTGTTTAGAAAGCCTGAGTATGGAAACTCCCTCACCTCTGCCTGTGGGCAATCCCTGGGTAACCTTTCACTTCAGGAAATTGTTTGGGACGCTTTGAAGTTAAGCAATTTGCTCAGGGTCACACGACTAAGTCCCTTCAGTGGCAGGTCTTGAACTCTGCTCTTTGGCCCCAATTCTACACCCATGTTATAGTTGTTCTGTTGTTTCAGTCGTGTCCGACCCTTTGTGACCCCGTTTGGGGTTTTCTTGGCAAAGATACTGGAAAGGTTGGTCATTTCCCTCTCTGGCTCATTTGACAAATGAGGAAACTGAGGCCAACAGGCTGAAGTAACTTGCCCAGGTATCTCTGGCAGATCTGAATTCAGGTCTTCCTGACTCCAGTCCCAGCACTCTACTGTACCACCCAGCTCTCTGTCCCTGTCCAAGGAGATCTTGTATAATCAGACATCTGTCTAATGAATGAAAGGAGATTCAGTTACACTCAGAGGTGCTGTTGTTGCTGTTATTCAGTCCCACCCTACTCTGCCAGACCCCACTGGGGGTCTTCCCAGCAGACATACTGGGATGGTTTGCCATTTCCTTCTCCAGCTCATTCTGCACAGACAAGGTTAAGTGACTTGCCCAGGGTCACACCACTAGGAAGTGTCTGAGCCTGGATTTGAACTCATGAAGATGAGCCTTTCTGATGACTGGAGCCATTCTCTAGTCAGGGCACCATCTAGCTTCCGATTCTATGTCTGTATCTGTCCCTGAGCCCATGCAGGGATGCTCATTTCTAGATGAGAAAACTGAGGTTTAATAAGGGTTATGGAAGCTAGAAAGCTTTGGTGCTGGGACTTCACCCCTCTGGACAGAAGTTCCAGAGATGGTACACTTTCCCCCCTCATTTTAGAGGAAGAAAGGGAAGCTCCGGGATGGAAATGACCTGCCTAAGGTCACAAAGCTGATTGTAGTAGCAAAGTAAAAACTAGTCTTCCCCAGCTGCTAGTTTCTTTTACCCTGAAATTATGTTGTATTTTTTTTTTATGGTATTTGGTATTGGGGTCAGGTGGATGGCTCTGTGTATTGAGAACCAGGCACAGAGACAGCAGGTGCTGGGTTCAAATCTGACCTCTTATACTTCCTAGCTGTGTGATCCTGGGCAAGTCATTTAACTCCCCCCCCCTTACCTTCCACCTTTAGAATCAATATAGAATCAATATTATGTATTAGTTCTAAAGCAGAAGAGTGGTTAGGGCTTAGGCAATGAGGGGGTTAAATGACTTGCTCAGGATCACACAGCTAGGAAGTGTCTGAGGTCACATTTGAACCCAGGACCTCCTGACTCTGGGCTTGGCTCTCCATCCACTGAGCCCCCCAGCTGCCTCCTACAGTATTGACTCCAAGACAGAAGGTATGGGTTAAAAAAAAAAAAAAAGATATTTAGCTTCCCTCTCTGTCTGTCTTCCTCTCTCCCCCGCTTCAATCTTTCCCTCCCCCCTCCCCGTCTGTCTGTCTGTCTCTCCCTCCCCCCCTGTCTGTCCGCCTGTCTCCCTCTCTCTCTCCATCAGAATGGAGGCTCCTCGAGGGCAGTGGAGCCCCTGGTCTAGTGCTTTCCCATTCGGTCCCAATCGCGCTGCTCCTGGGGGGAGGGGGCGGCCCCTGGCACCCCGGCCGCCCTTTCTCCCCGTCCCCCTGCAGGCCCAGGGCTGGGGCTCTTCCTTCCTTCCCCAGACAGAGGGCCGGCCGAAGGTGCGCTCCCTGAGGCCGGAGCAGCGGGAGCCAAGGGGAGACGTCAGCGAGCGCCGGAGAGGTGGGAATGGAAAGAACAGAGCGGAGAGGGAGCCGC
>NC_058132.1:26712227-26729812 GCF_016433145.1 Gracilinanus agilis
AGAGGGAGGGGGGAGGGAGAGGGAGAGACAGACAGACAGAGAGAGAAAGGGAGACAGGAGAACAAATGCAGAAAGCCTCAGAGAAAGACCCCAAGAGAGACCAAGAGCCATGGAGAAGGGGACAAGGGGAAGTGGGGTTGGGAAAGACCATTAGACAGAAAAGCACAAAGTGAAAGGAATGGAGACATGGAAAGAGAAACAGAAAGGGAGAGGAAGAAAGAAAAATGAGAGTCAGAGAAACAGAGGCAGACAGAGAGAGGTCCTCGTGCCCAGCCATTCCCCCATCCTCTGCAGTCGACCTCCCAGCCCAGAGCTCCCTCCCTCTCTTCCCACCGGAAGATTTTTCCATACTCTGAGAAGGGGAGGGGGTCCCAGAAGAGGGCAGGGGAGCCCCTACCCCGCTGTCTTCATCTGACACCAGAGCAACAGGGCATCTTTGGCCGACCGTGTTTCCTGATTATCCTCTGTCTCAATCTTGATGACCTGAATCTATAGTGAGGGAGGAATGGGTAAGTTGGGAAAGGAGGTTGATTGCACCAATACACACACTTTGGGGGACCTCAAGGCATTGTCTCTCATAGCAATGGATATCTCAAGGAGGTTGGTTTCCTGGCTTTATATTCCAAAGAGAGCTTCTGGCATGGGCCAAGGATTGCAGAATCAAGGGAAACTGAGGCAACATTGGTGATCACAGGGCAAGCAATTTCCCTTCTTGGAAATTCAGTCTGCTCACCTGTAAAATGGGGATAGAAATTCTTGTTCTGTCATTAGGGAGAACAACGGGGATAATACATATGACATGCTTAACAAACCTGAAAGCCTACTGTTACTTAGCCCCCAGGATAGTACTCTGCATACAGCAGGTGCTTAATATGGGTTTGCCAAAATAACTTAAATTAAATCAGGGTTAGAATGAAGGCTGAACCATTAGGATTGTGGTTCTAGACCATCTCAAGGAGGCTCCAAAGCAGGAATCCAGAATTCAACATGAATGAAATATTAGAATTGGATTCTGAGTTAGGGCAGGGCCCTACATCAAGGCTATTCTGGATATGGCATTCTAGATCCCACATCCTCCTTTAATCAACCCAGACTCCTTAGAAGGACATCTAGTTTGGGACAGACTCAGATTCCAAGTCCCAGACTCAAAGCTTGGTCTCAAAGAAGGAACAAGACTTTTCCCTACCTCTCTGAAGAGGAAAGGCCTCATGGGTAAGAAACACTGCATAGAAACCAGGTCAGACATTTTCAACATATTGATTAATTTTATTAAATTTTTTCTTCCTCTTTTAAAAAGTCCTTATCATAAAACATGTCTCTGGGGGAGGAATTAGGGTATAGAATGGAAGATATTGGTGATGTTAAAAACAAAATATATCCAAATCTATTTCTTAGAAGTTCTAGGTTCCATCAAGAAAATGGGTTCTGGATTGTACGCAGAAACTGTAATTCTGTGGAATGACCAAAGATAATTTACTTTGCTACTAATAGCAATGCAATGATCCAGGTCAATTCTGAGGGATTTATGAGAAAGAATGCTCTCCACCTCTAGAGAAAGAACTGTGGGAGTAGACATGCAGAAGAAAACGTGATTTATCACTTGTTTGTTTGGGTAGGTGATTTGGGGTTTTGGTTTTAAAGGACTGCTCTTTTACAAAAATGAATAATATGGAAATGGGTTCTGGTGATTATATACACACACACACACATACACACACGTGTGTGTATGTATAATCCAGTGGGATTGCTTGTCAACTCCAGGATGGGGGAAGGATGAGGGGAGGAGGAAAACATGAATCATGGAACCATGGAAATTTTTTAAAATTTAAAAAAGAAATAAAGAAAAAGAAAAAGAAAGGTTTTGGGTCAGAATGAGTATAATACATGATGGGGGGTTTATGAATGGGATATGAGACTGAGATAAGAATTAAGGTTGAGATGTCACTATTAGGCGGATACCCTAAGGAGATTTAAAAAGAGAGGGAAAAAGTGATATTTACAAAAAATATTTCTAGCAGCTCTTTTTACAGTGGCCAAAAATGGGAGGGTTGTCCTATTGGAGGGTGGCTGAACAAGTTATGGTATATGAATATGATGGAATGTTACTATGCTGGAGGAAACAATGAAGGAGATGGTTTCAGAGAAACCTGGGAAGATTTCTATGAACTGATGCAAAGTAAAGTGAGAATCAGGAGAACAATGTATACTATAATATCAACATATCAACATGGGAAATGAAACAGTTTTGAATGACTTAAGAATTCAGACCAATAAAAGGACCAACCAGGATTAAAAAAAAAAAAGAAAAGAAAAAAGAATACTTACCTTCTGTTTAGTCTCAGTTCTAAGACAGAAGAGTAGTAAGGTCTAGGCAATCAGGGTTAAATGACTTGCCTAGGGTCATACAGCAAGGAAGTATTTGAAGACATATTTGAACCTAGATCCTCCTAACTCCAGACCTGGTGCTCTATCCATTGGGATACCTAGCTACCCTAACAACCAGGATTCCAAACAACCAGTGCTAAAGAATCATTCCCATTGGTTTTGATTTTATAGGAATATTCTCTTACAACACTGAGCAATATGGAAGTATGTTTTGCATGATAACACATGTATAACCCAGATTAAATTGCTTTCCATTTCCAGGAGAGAGGAGGGAAGGGAAAGAGAGAATTTGGATCCTATCATTTTGGAAAACATAGGTTGAAAATTGTTAGGACATGCAAAATTGTTAAATGAAATATCTTATAAAAAAAAAAAAGAATGCTCCCCACCTCCTGCCAGAGAACTAAGGGAATAAATATGCAGAATGAAACATATTTTTTGGACGTGACCAATATGATAATTTTCTTTTGCTTATGAATATCTCAGAAAGGAAAAAAACATTATTTAGTGCCTACTGTGTAAGCAGGCATTGTGCTAAGCATTTTATGAATATCATCTAATTTGACCCTCATAGCAACTCTAGGAGGTAAGGGTTATGGCTATTATCCCCATTTTTACAGTGGAAGAAACTGAGGCAGACAGAGGTTAAGTGACTTGTCCAGCATCACACAACTAGGGTAAAGGGATGTAGGAGGAAGAAAAAAAATTAAACTTTGATTGCTAGTGGGAGAAAAAAAAAGAATTAAGGCTCCTAGGGGAGAATTCTGAGTTTGCTTCTGGGACAGAATGAGAGTACTAGACTCGCAGGTAAGGGAATGTTCCAGGTCAGAGTGAATCTTTCAAATTCCATTCTAGATTACGGCAAGCATTTCAGACACCTGGGAAGCCAAAGTTAAGGCTGGGCTACCACACTGCCATACCTGTTATACCTATACTTTAAGAAGATAAAAGAAAGTGGAAAAGGTTCTATAGTTAGTGGAAGTTATAGGACTGTCCTAGGCCAGGAGGAAAGGTTCAGATTCTCCAGGTCTTCGGGTTCCAGAAATGGGATCTGAATCAGGGTGAAAATGACAGCATCTCGGGCAGGGTGAGTTTTAGAATCTGAGTCAGAGTAAGAACACAGGAAGAAATCCAGGCTCCCAGGAAGGTCCATGTAGACTCCCAGGTCCCGGGTTCTAGGGTAGGGCACACATTTCAAAGTCAGTGGAGAGGGGAGATAATGGGGTTAGATATTATTTCCAGTTGGTGATTTTAGAAGGGTACTAAAATGGAATTCTGGGTCAGAGTGAGAGTTCCAGGCTTGTAGTTAGGATTTCTAGATCACCGTGAGTGTTCCAGATTCCTGAATGTGGGAAGGTATTGGAGACCTGAGTTCTAGGTCAGGGCAAGAGCTAGCAAAGTCTAGATGAGAGCTCTAGGATAGTTGGGGAACCATTGTAGGTTTATGGATCAAGACCTGAGAATGGAGTTTTGAGGTCAGTGAAAGAGTCTGAGACTCCTCCGCGGGCCTTGGTTGGGCTCTGGGGGCATCTAGATTCCTGTGGGGGCCTTTAGAGAATTCCCAGGTTAGGAGAAGGAAAGGGGGCAGAAGAAAAGCGCCAGAGACAAAGTTCTGGATCAGGGCGACACTTCTCCTCCTGTGGGGAGACGAGAAGGGATTCTGGGTCCTGGAAGTACCTGGAAGCGAAGGATGATGGTCCAGACGAGCCCGAGCGTGAGCCGGTGGTTCCCATCCACAATATCATGGGAGCCCACGTTCTCCAGGTGGACGCGCTGTTCCTTCAGGAACTGCAGTGCCTTGTCCACGTTCTCCAGGGAGTGGATCCTCATGCGGCCCCGCGTGGGCCGCGGCTAGGGGGCGGCGGACAGAGAGACAATGCAGACGTGGCCCTTTTTCATCCCATGTGGCTCCCCGGCCAGCCCCCGCCCGGCCTCTCCTCACCAGCTGCTCCCCTGACAGCACCTCCAGAAGTCGGGTGAGCACGTAGCCATCGCGCAGGTCTCCGTACAGGTCGCTGATGCGGCAGCCCACTCGCCCCAGGTGAGAATTCACCCACTTGGTGAATGTCTTCTTCTGTACAGCCTCCCGCTCATCTAGGGAGCAAGGTCACCCCGCTGCTTCCCCAGCCTCATCAGAGTTCTTAGTCCACCTGGCCCCAAGTTCTAGGGCCCCAGTCCCTGCCTCCCCAGGTCTCTGGCACCCCAAGGCCCCAGTCCCTGCCTCCCCAGGTCTCCGGCTCCCCAGTCCCTGCCTCCCCAGGTCTCCGGCACCCCAAGGCCTCAGTCCCTGCCTCCCCAGGTCTCCAGCTCCCCAGTCCCTGCCTCCCCAGGTCTCCGGCTCCCCAGGGCCCCGTTACCCCTGCCTCTGGGGCCCACTTGCCCCAGATCCCTCCCAGGCTTCCCGTGGGTCACCTGCCAATGCCTTGATTCGGGAACACTCAAAGAGGGAGGCAGCTGCATTGGCTGACCCAGAAGCTGCTGCTGGGGCTGCCGGGGCTTCCCGATCCCAGCCCCGCTCGGGGCTCTCCCATCGGGTGGGATTGTTGTTGTTGACCGAGGGAGGCCCCTCCATGTTGTCCAGTTCTCCGGGGCCGACGTGGGCCATGGGGGAATGTGCAGGCCTTTGGGGGGAGAGAAAGCGGTCCATCAGAAGCGCCTCCCTCCGAGGCCAGCACTCCCGGCCTCTCGGCATCCCCAAAATCAATGGGAGGCTCCCCACTGGCCCATTCAGTAGCCAGCAAGACACAAAGTCCTACTCTTTGCCCACTCGGATGAGGAGGGAAGAACAGACACACGGATAACTAAGAGGCGCCATTATCCTATCACCTGTTCCTTAGAGAAGGACGGGAAAAGGGCTGTGCAGGACCTAAGATCACAGTCACCAAGCACGCAGGAAGGTCCTCTCAGCCACTCTTCTCATTTTACAGCAGGGTAAACTGAGGCTCGGCCACAGGCCTCAGGATCGCAGATACCAAGCTGAGTGGGTCTCACAGGCGAGACCTCGAGTGACTAACCCAGGATCCCCGAAGAAGCAAGATTCTAACCCAAATCCTCTAGCCTGGCCCAGCCTTCTCCTGGGGCAGAAGGGAGGCCGTTGGGGCTGGGGAACAGTATGACAACAGCATCGAGACGGGAGAGTTTGGGGACCAGAGAATGGGGCGTCTGACTCAAGAGGGCAATCATGTCGGGGAAGGGGCAGAGTTAGGGTCCGGCCTGACATCCCATCCTAGCCAACCCTAGAGGGGCCCATCCAGCAAAGAGTCCTCAGATGCCTTCTGGGCACACGAAGAAAAGACTAGCAAGAGTCTCTGTCCTCAAGGAGCTTCTATTGGAAGGGGAAGGAGAGGGCAGGCGTAACTGGGGAATCAGGGAAGGCTGCCCAGAGGAGGAGGCCGTCCCACGAGGTGAACCCTGAAGAAGCCAGGGGTTCTAAGAAATGGGAATGAGCCAGGCATTGGGGGCAGTGACACGTGGGGGAATAATAATAGCTAACATTTATAGAGGGCTTTCTAAGGGCCAGCCATTGGGCGAAGCTTTTTACAAGAATTAACCCATTTGAAACATGGAAAAATATTTTTAAAAAATAAAAATTAAGAAAAATAATTATCCTATTTCACTCTCACAATAACCCTGGGAGGTAGGTAGGTGCTATTATTGTCCTCATTTTAGAGATGAGGAAACTGAGGCAAAGAGGGGTTAAATGACCTTCCTAGGCTCATGTAGTTAGGTGGCACAGGGCATAGAGTTGGAGAGTTAAAAGTCAATGGTGAGGGGCAGCTGGGTAGCTCAGTGGATTGAGAACCAGGCCTAGAGACGGGAGGTCCTGGGTTCAAATCCAGCCTCAGACTCTTCCCAAGCTGTGTGACCCTGGGCAAGTCTCTTGACCCCCATTGCCCACCCTTACCACTCTTCCACCTATAAGTCAATACACAGAAGTTAAGGGTTTAAAATTAAAAAAACAAACAAACAAACAAAAAGTCAATGGTGAGACAGCTGGGTGGCTCAGTGGATAAAGAGCCAGGCCCAGAGACGGGAGGTCGTGAGTTTAAATCTGGCCTCAGACACTTCCTAACTGTGTGACCCTGGGCAAGTCACTTAACTTTTGTTGGCCTCAGTTTCTTCATCTGTAAAATGAGCTAAAGAAGGAAATAGAAAACTACACCAGTATCTTGGCCAAGGAAACTCTGAAATGGGGTCACAAAGAGTCAGACACAACTGGTTTGCCTCAATTTCCTCACCTGCAAAATGAGCTGGAGAAGGAAATAGAAAACCACACCAATATTTTTGCCAAGAAAACCCCAAATGGGATCATGAAGATTCAGGCACAACTGGTTTGCCTCAGTTTCTTCATCTATAAAATGAACTGGAGAAGGAAATAGCAAATCTCTCCAGTATCTCTGCCAAGAAAACCCAAAAATAGGGTCACAAAGAGTCGGAACACAACTGGTTTGCCTCAGTTTCCTCAATTGTAAAATGTGCCAAAGAAGGAAATGGACAACCATTCCAATATCTTTGCCAAGAAAACCCCAAATGGGGTCATGAAGAGTTGGACATGTCTGAACAACAAAAATAGGGAGAAATATTTGGAAGGGAGGGTACAAACCGCAGGAGGTATCAGGAAGGGCCTCATACAAAAGGTGGCTGGCTCGTGTGCTGACCTGTGAAGGAAGCAAGGAGTCCTGAAACGAAGAGTTGAGGGGAAAGAACTTTCCAGGCACAAGAGATAACCTGCCTGAGCACAGAATAAGGAGATGGGAGGGGAGAGGCTAGGGAAAGGCAAGTACATTAGGGCAATGGGAATGTATTGTGTAATAATGTATAATAAGTCTAGAAAGGGAGGCTGGAGTGAGTTTAAATGCCAAAAAAAGAGAAATGTGTGTTTGATCCTAGAAGTGATAAATAGGGAGCCATTGAAGGTTCTTGAAAAGGTGAATAACCTAACTGGACCTATGTTTTAGGAAGAGCAATAGGAGGCAGGGAAATAACATTCGCTAGAATTTATATAGTCCTTTAAGGTCCTCAAAGTGGTTTATATTTATCATCTCATTAGGTCCTCACCAAAATCCCATGGAATCAATTCTATAATTATTTTTCTAATAAGGAAACTGAGCCTCAGAGTTTAAATGATCTGCCCAGGGTCACGTAGTGTTGTGAGAAAAATTAATAAATGAGTATTTCGGAGACTTAGCAGGCAGGGCTGCAGGATTCTAAATGGAATGGGGAAGCAGGAAGTGTGGCTTCTCTCTCTGAGATGGACTCCATGGTGGTTGGAGACAAGTTGTAACTGACTCCTGGGAGGCCTCAGAGGAAGTGGGGTTTGTACCCTGATTTCCTGGGATCCAGAAGGAAGACTGTCATCTACTTGTGGGAGATTTTTTGGTAGAGACTATTAATCCCAACCTGAGTTGCTGGTTAACTTGGGCTGGGTGAGCTCCCAGGTCTACCCACCTGAAGGAGTCCTGGAGGAGCTGCAACATTGCTGGAGTGTGTCAGGACTCTGCTGTGAGGATACCCACTTCAGTCCTGCTATTCTTTGGGCCCTGCCTTGCTTTAGTTCTCAGTTCAGTGTAGATAAGTCCCTCCCCTGACCCTGTGGCTTGCCCATAGTCTGGAAGTATAGAAAATCCCATTCCCATCCTTTAGATCAGTGATTCCCAAAGTGGGCGCCACCGCCCCCTGGTGGGTGCTGCAGCGATCCAGGAAGTGGTGATGGCCACAGGGGCATTGATCTTTCCTATTAATTGCTATTAAAATTTAAAAAAAATTAATTTCTGGGGGGCTAAGTCATATTTTTTTTATAATTTTTTTTTTAAATTTTTAAACCCTTAACTTCTGTGTATTGACTCATAGGTGGAAGAGTGGTAAGGGTGGGCAATGGGGGTCAAGTGACTTGCCCAGGGTCACACAGCTGGGAAGTGTCTGAGGCCGGACTTGAACCCAGGACCTCCTGTCTCTAGCCCTAACTCTCAATCCACTGAGCTACCCAGCTGCCCCTGCTAAATCATATTTTTTCTGGAAAGGGGGCGACAGGCCAGAAAAGTTTGGGAATCACTGAGCCAGACCATAGTTTTCTTTCATAAAACCCGTGTTTATAAACCCTCTTGTCATTTACTTGCTGGTTTCACAGACTCCCTGTCTAGGTGGAGCAGTGTGACAGTTAAAGCCCAATGGTCACTCCTGTCAACTGCCATTTCCAAACAGCTAAACCCAGTTTCCCTGGCTTGTTTGGTCCATCCCTGTCTCCTACTCACCCTTCTGAACCCAGATACATATTTAAGTTAACCCCCTGTTTTCCCTCGTAAGAGTAGCTAGGAAGTGTCTAAGGAAGGATTCAAAGTCGGTCAAGAATCCAAGTAATCAGGAAGTTCTTGCTACTGTCCGAGAGGTCGTGAAGGCCTAAATTAGGGTCGTGGCCACTGGAGTGGGCAGCTAGGTGGTGAAATAGATAGACTGTTGGGACTGGGGTCAAGAAGACTCATCTTCCTGATTTGACCTCAGGCACTTAGCTCTGTGATGCTGGGCAAGTTACTTAACCCTGTTTGCCTCAGTTTTCTCATCTGTAAAATGAGCCGGAGAGGAAATGGCCAACTACTCTAGTCTCTGCCAAGAAAACGCCAACTGAAGTCACAAAGAGTCAAGAACAACTGAGAATGACTGAAATCGCACTCCCCACTGAGTCCAGCCTAAACACCCCCATTTTCTCATTGACCTCACTGACTTAACAAATTTCATCATCTCCATTGCTCCCTTTGGACCCTCTCCAGCTTACCAACACCCTCCTTGAACCTCGGCCACTGGAACTGAAGCCAACAGTCCAGCTACAATCTGACATCGTAACCTTCACCTCCTTATTCCTAGAAGCTCCGGCTCTCTTCGTGGAGCCCCAAATCTCATTCATTTTCTTTGCTGATACAACCCTCAGATGACTCGCACAGACCTTGTGGTCTATTAAAACCCCAGGCTCTTTTTCAGAACTGCCTAAACATGCCTCCCCCATCCTGCATTTGTGAGGTGGACCATTCAAACCCATGTCAAATTTTAAACAAAGGGAGCAGCTGGGTAGCTCAGTGGATTGAGAGCCAGGCCTAGAGACAGGAGGTCCTGGGTTCAAATCCAGCCTCAGACACTTCCCAGCTGTGTGACCCTGGGCAAGTCACTTGACCCTCATTGCCCACCCTTACCACTCTTCCACCTATAAGTCAATACACAGAAGTTAAGGGTTTAAAATTTAAAAAAAAAATTTAAACAAATCCCAACTGAACTGTACCCCCATTAGATCCATTCCAACAGTCTTAGCCTGTCGAGATCTTGTGGCACCTCCTGTTTGGTGATGTGAGAACAGAGTTAGGGTCAGACGTTAGAACTGGATCCATAGATCTCAAAGCCACAACCTCAGGAATGACAACTGACTCCCTGGTAGGAGATGAGCAAAGGTGTAGAGAGATAAAGGAAGGAAGCGTAGGAGAGAATCTTGAGGGAACATCCATAGCTGGGAGGGCTAGAACCTCAAAGGAGACTGAGAAGGAACAGGCAGATATGGAGAAGCAAGGAGAACCAATATGGAAAACCAACAAGAGAGAGCAGAGAGAAGAGAAGGGGGTGTGACTAAAAGTCCATGCCCTTCGTTCCAGAGATCCCATCACCAGGCATCTACCTAAAGGAGGTCAATGGCAAAGACAAAGGCCCCCCCTGCGCCCCAAAATAGCCATAGCCACACTTTCTTTGGCAGCAAAGAACCGGAACCAGGTGGGTGCCTGGCCATTGGGGAATGGCTGAACCAACAGCAGTATGGGAATGTAACAAAATAGTACTGTGCAAATAGGATGGGTTAGGATGGCATGGGGGACTGGCCTATGAGGATCCTGGAATCCTATGCCTTTGATAAGGTTCCCCCGGTGTGCTTAATGACCTGGAATGGAAGGGCTCCAGAGCATGGACAGATACTGGAGCCTGGGAAAACCTACGTGAACTGATGCAGAGTGAACCAAGCAGAATCAGGAAAATAATGTGCCATCCATCAATTGGTAAACATTTATTAAGTGCCTACTATGTGCTAGGAATAAAAAAAAGGCAATCCACACAACGACTGTAACAAGAACGTCAACTGTAAAACAACCCGAACAATGCTGAGGAATTATAGTGACGGAGGGGTGGCTAGCTGGTAGGGTGACCTGAAGTCAGAGAAGCTCATCTTTGTGAGTGCAAATCCTGTCTCAGACACTTCTTAGCTGTGTGACCCTGGACAAGTCACTCAACCCTATTGGCCTCAGTTTCCTCGTCTGTAAAAAGAGCTGGAAAAGGAAATGGCAAACCATTCCAGTATCTTTGCCCCCCCCAAAAAAAACCCCAACAACAAATGGAGACAGGAAGAGTGAGACATGACTGAAAAGGACTGAACAACAAAAGGTTTGGCCCCAAAGAAGCCCTATGAGGAGGCTTTTTTTTTTTTTAACCCTTAACTTCTGTGTATTGGCTCATAGGTGGAAGAGTGGTAAGGGTGGGCAATAGGGGTCAAGTGACTTGCCCAGGGTCACACAGCTGGGAAGTGTCTGAGGCCGGATTTGAACCTAGGACCTCCTGTCACTAGGCCTGACTCTCAATCCACTGAGCTACCCAGCTGCCCAAGGAGGCTTTTTAAAACACTTCTCTTCTGTCTTAAAATGAATACTGGGCATTGGTTCCAAGTGGAAGAGTGGTAAGGGCTAAGCAATGGGGGTGAAGTGACTTACCCAGGGTCACACAGCTAGGAAGTTTCTGAATCCAGATTTGAACCCAGGACCTCCCATCTCTAAGCCTGGCTCTCAATCCACTGAGTCCCCTCCTCAGACTTCTTAACAGAGGTGGGAGGCCATGGGGACGAGACACTGCGGATAAGCTCAGGCTTTTGTGACACGTTGGCTGGTTTTACCGAATTCTTTTTTTCTTCTTTGCTATGACAGATACCCTCCGGAAGGGAGCAGAGGAGAAAGAGATCCAGTAGGAAGCCTATGTGATATGAAAGCAAAAGCTAGGAATTAAGCGGTTTGTAACAGAGAATCCTGCTGGCCTTGAGGACAGACGCTTGCCTGAGTGATGAGACCAGAAATGGGCTGTGGAGGGTTGTAAAGTGACTTCCGAGATGGAGATGGCCTCAGTGGGCTCTCCTGGGGTCTGCCCTGTGAAAGAGTGGAGCGATCCAGGCTTATAGCTTCTGAGCACAGAACGGGGGCCACATTAAGGCTGTTTTAAGGATGAGGAAGCAGAAGAAAACAATGACGATAACTAGAATTTGTCACTTTTGCAAAGTGTTTCAATAATAATAAATATGAACATTTATAACGTATCTACTATGTGTCAAGCACTCCACAAACAGGATCTCATCTGCTCCCGATAAAGAACCTAGAAAGAGGTGCTGCTATTATTATCCCCATTTTGCAGCTGAGGAAACTGAGGTAGACAGAGGTTAAATGACTTACCCAAGATCATAGGGCTGGAAAGTATTTGAGACGAGACTTGAACTCGAGCCTTCCTGACACCAGACCCAACACTTTTTCCACGTCACCGCTTAGCTGCTCCTATGCTCTGGGCTCCCCCCCAAAGTTACCTTCCATCTACTGTGTGTCTGTCTTGTTCGTAGCTATTGGTTTATGTGAAACAGCACGGTGTGAGAGGGAGAACGCTGATCTCAAAGCCAGAAAGACCTTTTCTTTAAATCCTGCCACTTGGCCTCTTAGCGTTCTAAGGCCCTGTATGGACTCAGGCATTTCTCTTTGTATCCCACTCTTTGTGGTCTCTTTTGGGGTTTTCTTGGCAAAGATCCCGGAGGGTTTGCCATTCCCTTCTCCAGCTCATTCTCCAGATGAGGAAACAGAGGCCAACAGAGTGAAGTGACTTGCCCAGGGTCACACAACTTGGAAGTGATTGAGGCTGGATTTGAACTCAAAAAAGTAAGTCTTCCTGACTCCAGGCCCAGAACTCCATGCACTCTGCAGCCAGCCGCCTACCTGCCCCTTCTAAGTTGGAAGATGCATTAGGAAAAAGGAATTTCAGGGCAGCTGGGTAGCTCAGTGGATTAAGAGTCAGGCGTAGAATAGGGGGAATGCGGGGGGTGAAGGGGAAAGTAGGAGCATGAATCATGTAACCACATTAAAAATGAATATTAATAAATGTTTAAAATTTAAAAAAAGAGTCAGGCCTAGAGACAGGAGGTCCTGGGTTCAAATCTGGCCTCAGATACTTCCCAGCTGTGTGACCCTGGGCAAGTCACTTCACCCCCATTGCCCACCCTTACCACTCTCCACCTATGAGCCAATACACAGAAGTTAAAGGTTTAAAAAAAAGGAGTTTCACCACCTAAGAGTTCTATGTCCTACTGAAACCACAGATCAATTCTCTATCTTCTCCCAGTAAAATGTAGGCTACTTAGGGCAGGTAGGTAACTCAGTGGATTTAGAGACAGGAGGTCCTGGGTTCAGATCTGCCCTCGGATACTTCCTAGTCCTCTTTACTCCACTTTTTCTATTTCCTCAACTTCAAGTGATTATTAGTAAATCTTATAAAATATAACACTTGGAGTTATTGTATATTAATTTTAATCTTATAGAACCAATACACAGTATTGATTCTAAGGCAGAAGGTAAGGGTTAAATTAAAAAAAAAAAAAAAAAAAGACCATAGGCTCCTCAGGGCAGTTGGGTGGTTAAGTGGTTAGAGCCAGACCTAGAGACAGGAGATCCTGAGTTCAACTCTAGCTTCAGACACTTCTTAGCTATGAGACCCTGGGTAAATCGCTTAACCTCACTTGCCGACCTCTTGGTGCTAAGCTGCCTTAGAATTGATACTGATTCCAAAGGTAAGGGTTTAAAAATTAAAAGAGAGAGAGAGAGAGAGGGAGGGAAGAAAAGGAGGGAGGAGAGAGACAGAGGGAGAGAAAGAGAGAGAGATGAGAGAGACAGAGACAGAGAGAGAGAGAGACGAGAGAGACAGAGAAAGAGAGAAAGAGAGAGAGAGGAAGAGGGAGGAGAGAGACAGAGGGAGACAGAGAGAGAGAGAGAGACAGACAGACAGACAGAGATAGAGAGAGAGGGAGGAAAGAGAAGGAGGAAGGAGAGAGAAAGAGAAAGGGAGAGAGAGGGAGGGAGGAGAGAGAAAGGAAGGGAGGAGAAACAGAGAGACAGAGAGAGAAGGAGGGAAGAGAGAGAGAGAGAGAGAGAGAGAGAGAGAGAGAGAGAGAGAGAGAGAGAAGGAGGATATGAAAGGAACTTGAGCTACAGAGCAGCAGAAGAAAGGGAAATGACATTAAACAGCTCTATTCTCTCAGTAGAGAATGAAATGAAGTGCTTTGCTGAGGAGTGAGGAGGGAATAGTGTGGGAGACTTATGGAGAGAAGCAAGGTTTGCAGCAGTTATTGACATAAAGAGTCAATGAGGGAAGAGTACATTGGATTGCTCTGTGGCAATGAGAACCCAACTGAGATTCCATAATATACATTTGTGGGAGCAACTAGGTGGTATAGTAGAGAGAATATCAGGTCTGAAGTCAAAAAGACTCATCTTCCTGAGTTCAAATCTGTCCTCTGACTCTTCCAAATAGCTATGTGACCCTGGGCAAGTCATGTTACCCTGTTGGCCTCGGTTTCCTCATCTGTAAAACAAACTGGAGAAGGATATGGCAAGCTACTCCAGTATCTCTGCCAAGAAAACCCCAAGGGGAAGCTGGGTGGCTCATTGGATTGAGAGCCAGGCCTAGAGATGGGAGGTCCTGGGTTCAAATCTAGCCTCAGACACTTCCTAGCTGTGTGACCCTGGGCAAGTCACTTAACCCCCATTGCCTAGCTCTTACCACTCTTCTGCCTTGGAGCCAATACACAAGATTGATTTTAAGACAGAAGGTAAGAGTTTAAAAAAAAAAAAAGAAAGAAAAGAAAAGAAAACCCCAAATGGGGTCACTAGAAGTCGGACACAGTTGAAAGGACTGAAGAACAACAATATATGTTTTCGGTAGACCCAGCTGGGAAGTGTATAAGATTTATTGTAGCACCACTGAAACTGCTGATGTGATCAAGGATGGGAGAAGAGAAAGACTGGGAGAAAGCCATTCCTGGTTAGGGTTTAGAACAGCATAAGCATTGACAGGACAAGGGGTCAAGAAAGTCGAATAGGGAGGATGGTTGAACTGGTTAACTCCAGGACCAAGACTGGGAAAGGAGTAAAGCCAGCCAGGGTGGAGATGATAGTGCAGGAGAAGGGATGGAGAGACTAGAGGAAACATTAAGGCCACAGAATAACAGAATTTGAAGAGGTGAGACAAATGTTAAAAACTGAATGCCTAGGGGCAGCTGTGTGGCTCAGTGGATTGAAAGCCAGGCCTAGAGCCAGGAGGTCCTAGGTTCAAATCTGGTCTCAGACACTTCCCAGCTGTGTGACCCTGGGCAAGTCACTTGACCCCCATTGCCCACCCTTACCACTCTTCCACCTAGGAGTCAATACACAGAAGTTAAGGGTTTAAAAATTAAAAGAAAAAAAGAAATAGAGCCCAAAGTAGGCAGCTGGGTAGCTCAGTGGATTGAGAGCCAGGCCTAGAGATGGGAGGTCCTGGGTTCAAATCTGGCCTCAGACACTTCCCAGCTGTGTGACCTGACCCTGGGCAAGTCACTTGACCCCCATTGCCTACCTTTACCACTCTTTCGCCTTGGAGCCAATACACAGAAGTTAAAGGTTTAAAAAATAAATTAAAAAAGCACTGAATGCCCCAAATTGTTTTTACATGTCATTGGAAAAAAAGAAACCTTACTGAAGGGGGGGAGGGGGAGGGGGGAGGCAGAGGGTGAGACTCAGTGAGCAATGGAAGGATGGGGTCAGAGAAAGGGATTTCCTAGTTCTTGTCATGAAAGTGGAACATGGAGGGGGGATGGTGAGGTCAAGGGTGAGATCATCTTTGTAGGTGGCTCAGTGGTGGAGTTGAGGAAGCTGATAAGGAAACATTCCTATGTATGCTGAAGTCTCTAACCATAAGGGTAAAAGTCGGGGTTCTGAAGAAGACTGTGAGCAAGCTATTTGATTCCTTGACAAAGGAAGAGGCTGGTAGAGAACTCCTGCCAGGATCTGGACAGGGGACTGGGATCAGGAACATTAAAGAAAGGATTCTGAGGGATGGCAGCACGGCTTGGGTCTAGAAGTGGCCCTGAGGAGCTCATTCAGCTGGGGGAGAAGCATCCAGGACTGGATAGAACAGTGTCCCCTTGAGGAACCTGTTTAACCGGAGTAGCAGAAGGAGGAAAGTGCACAGAGAAGATCTAAGATGAAAAGTAGGCTGTTAATCAACCAGCAAGCACTGATTGCTGTCTAGTACATCCCTGACTGATGACAGAATAAGGGTTCCAGAGAGCACTGGGGGGGGGGGGGGGGGGAGGGAGGGCACAGCTGGTGCCAGGAGGGATTGTGGAGGGATAAGGCTGAGGTGGATGGACATGAGATGGTTTTCCAGGAGGCAGCTGGTGATTCTCTAAATCTGGAGGATTAGGTGAGGAAGAGGCAGGAGTTGGCTAGAGCTATAAGACAAGGTGGTACGCTTAAAGGAAGAGAAAATGTAGGAAGGCTCTGTAAAGGAAGAGGGGGATCAGGAGAGATCAGTGTCACCCACGCCATGGGAGAAGAGTGTCTAAAAGGAAGAGGCTGGCAATCATGTCAAAGCTACCCAAAAATCAAGGAGGAAGAGGCCTGGCAAAGGACCATGGGATTTAGCAAGGAAGAGATTATCAGCTAGTTGGCGCAGTGGATAGAGCACCAGACCTGGAGTCCTGAGTTCAAATGTGGCCTCAGACACTTCTTACTGACTGTGTAACCCTAGGCAAGTCATTTTGCCCTGTTTGCCTCAGTTTCCTCACCTGTAAAATGAGTTGGAGAAGGAAATGACAAATCAGTCCAGTATCTCTGCCAAGAAACCCTCAAATGGGGTCACCAAGAGTAGGGCACAGCTGAAACCAGCAAGTTATCTGTATCTTTTGAGAGAAGGGTTAGAAGCTGAGGCTTCGAAAAGTTGGGAAGTGAGTCAGTAGTGAGGGAACGGGGGCAGAGAATGGAGCCTTTCGGAGTAAATAGATGGTTCCAGGGAGAGAAACAGAAAGAAGGCCTGAGAGCTTGGGGCCAGGGTTATTTCATCTCTTGTTTCTTCATCTGTAAAATAAGGGTTCCCGGCTGCCCTGGTGGCATGATTTCAAAGCTCCCCATCACTTCTAAACCTTACCCTCTGGGGGAATAAGAAGTTCATTCTGTGAGCTCTGGGGCTGATGGGACAAAGTGGAGGAGCCTTCGCACCCTGGGATACGGGAGAGCTGTCCATTCCGGGGTACCCTGGCTCTCCCACACTCCCCTCTGGAGGAGGACAGAAGAATTGGGGGGTGCAGGTCATTCTTTTCTCGGAAGCCCAATAGAAGGGGGTGGGGAGGGGAGAAGCCGGCCTGTAGGCCCAGAGAAAGGCAGGGACCCCGCCAGGGCAGGGAGATCCTGGGGATGCCTGGGGCACCACGTGGTTACCGGGAGCAAGGAGTGGGTTGGAGAGAGCCCCGGGCTGGGTGTGTGAATTCGGGAGGTGACTCCATCCCTGGAGGGCCCCAGAACCTCCAGTCCTACACCTGCGCCCCCACCTCCCCCAGGATGGATGAGCAGGGAGTGAACCAGGTGCCACGGGTTCAGGAGGACACTCTGACCCTGTCCTGTCCCACAGTCCTCCAAAGCCAAGGCCCCATGGGAAGTGGTCCAATTAGCACGCCCGGGTCCCCGCATTACCGCACACCCCCGCGCCCTCCCCACCCCGCGAGCTGCCCCCAGGCCGTGGGAGGATGAGGGGAGCTAGGGAGTGAGATGCCAGGCCCGCCGAGCCCTGGGTGTTGTACCCTGGGGATCAGGCACCCGTGGGAAGATGCCCTACCTGGGCCCTGCCGCAGGGCAGGCCGGCTCCCCGCCCAGTGCCCCCTCCCTGCCTGCCCCGGGAAGGCGCAGGGCCTGCTGCCCCGGGGGCTCACCTGCGCAGCCCGGGCCGGGCCGCTGCCTCCGCGTTCGCCTGGCTGCTCCTCCTCCCCCTCCTCCTCTTCCCTCCGATGCTGCAGCAGCCGCTGCCAGAGCTCCGGCTGGCCCCGGGTCCTCTGACTGCCCGCCGCCGCCGCCGCCGCCGCCGGGCTTGAGCCTGGGCCGCATGCGCCGCTGCCACCGCCGATGCGCCGC